>NC_137613.1:172500-192500 GCF_963280865.1 Gymnoscopelus braueri | reverse complement strand
GCTTCAAGCAGTAGGCTATTGGCACTCTGTAGTAGAAGTAGTTTCACCCTGTATAGGCCACTTGATTGCCCTGTGAAGTGTCTCGTTTGGCCAGCACTCCTGTCAGATGATTAGCAATCAGTTGAAGTGGCCTTATACCACCAGCTGAAAGCGTCAGCTGAAAGCGGCGGCCAGCAAACGAAGACCAGGCGAACAAAGGCGACAGGCGACTTTGTCAAGCTGTATCATTGAGATTAGTGACATATATAGTAGTGTGATAGATATAGTAGTGTATAGTAGTGTATATGTTTAGTGATCTACAATGTGTTTTCTTCCTATTCCTGTCCTCTCTTCTTCCTGGTGGTCGCACAAACACTGGGTTACACCCAGATGTCACGACACCACTAATCTCATCTATCCTACTCTTTCAACTCACGTCGAGCAAGTGGTAACGGGAGGGCTTTGGAATTGCCACTCGGCTGTGGTGGAAGGCAAATCTGCTTTCATCTCAGCCTACGCATCCTTGCTCTCCCTCAACTTCCTTGCTCTGACTGAGACTTGGATCAGACCAGAAAACACTGCTACGCCCGCGGCTCTGTCAGATGTACTCTTTCTCTCACACTCCCAGAGCCGTGCGGACAGGTGGTGGTGCTGGTCTGCTAGATAGATAGATAGATAGATAGATAGATAGATAGATAGATAGGTAGGTAGATAGATAGATAGATAGATAGATAGATAGATAGATAGATAGATAGATAGATAGATAGATAGATAGGTAGGTAGGTAGGTAGATAGATAGATAGATAGATAGATAGATAGGTAGGTAGGTAGGTAGGTAGGTAGGTAGGTAGATAGATAGATAGATAGGTAGGTAGGTAGGTAGGTAGGTAGATAGATAGATAGATAGATAGGTATGTAGGTAGGTAGGTAGGTAGGTAGGTAGGTAGATAGATAGATAGATAGATAGATAGATAGGTAGGTAGGTAGGTAGGTAGGTAGGTAGATAGATAGATAGATAGATAGATAGATAGATAGATAGATAGGTAGGTAGGTAGATAGATAGATAGATAGATAGATAGATAGATAGATAGGTAGGTAGGTAGATAGATAGATAGATAGATATGTAGATAGATAGATAGATAGATAGATAGATAGGTAGGTAGATAGATAGATAGATAGATAGATAGATAGATAGGTAGGTAGATAGATAGATAGATAGGTAGATAGATAGATAGATAGATAGATAGATAGATAGGTAGGTAGATGTCTGATATGATTGATATTTATCTTAGAAAGATATGTGTCAAATTGATTTAGTTTTGTTTTCATCAGATGTGTTGTTGTCGTCAGCAGTTTTCTGACTGATCCTGATCACAATAAACCTTTATTGATCTCCTGTCAGGAAACATGAAACACAGAGAATAATAAAACACATTTATTAGTCTGACACATCTGCATGCTGAGTGAATATAAGTATATAAATTAATATACAATCCATAAACCATGGATATGAGATTAATATGTGTAAAGTTTCAGTAACTGGATAATGTGTTCCGTCTATCAACAGTTAATATAATGAGTAAATCATAATGTACAGTATCTACTGTTTATACAGTATATAACTATTACAACAGTTAATATAATGAGTAAATAATAATGTACAGTATCTACTGTTTATACAGTATATAACTATTACAACAGTTAATATAATAGTTAAATAATAATAAATAATAATATATAGTCTAGCTACTATACCAGTGTTGCTCCCTAACTATTAACTAACTAACCCAAACCCTATAAATCTAACTAACTATGAACTAACTAACTATAAACTAATTAAATAACTATAAACTAACTGACTGACTGTAATCACTTTGCAAACATCTGACTCCGTTCATCTGTCTATATTCAAGGGCCTTTGTCGCCCTCATGTGGACACAAGGAGTAAATACAAGTGGAAGTCGTCAATAAATCCCTCTGTTTATAAAACATTAAAACGAGATGAACGCAGCATGACACCAGTTTATACATGAATAAATCTACAAGCTCACAATGAGACGCATTGTGAGCTTGTAGATCGGCTATTTTCTGCGCGAGACACCGTCGTACAACAGAGTATTTAAGAATTAAAACGGTTGTATTTTGAAAAAAGATCGGAAGCGCTCACGTTGTGTTGTATGTTGTATTGCGTGTGTGTGTCATTCATACAATTAATTCATTTGGTTAATATATTCATAATAATAATAATCATAGTATTAATCATAATAATTGTCCTCTAGTCTGATTATCAGACTGAAGAGAGTCCACTCCTAGTCTGCTGTCCTCCTGGAACTACAAAAGCTATGAAACTACATATCCCATCATGCAAGTCGTTCCATGTGACTTTTACGGACCAATCAGCGGGCTGCATGGAGGGCCAGACTAGTGATGCGAGGTTAGTCTCCCATAAATAGACGAGCTGCTCCTTTTTTTCTCCTCTCTAACTGCTGTTAGAAACACAGAGGTGAGATTTAGACCTGAATATTAACTATTATATTACTATCAGAACACACAGGGTTAAATGCTTATTATAAGTGACTTATAGTTTAATTATTTTGTGTTTCTTAAACATTTTAGAATCAAAGATCTTTAGATTAAAGTCTTTCTCCATGGATGGATCATGCGCTTTTTTTCTCCCAAAGAACTGTTTGAAAATAGCAGATCTACAAGTTCTCAACGCGTCTTAATGCGACGTGTTGTGAGCTTGTTGATCTGCTATTTTCAGAAAGCCGATGCATAGTGTTTACAGTGTTTAAAGTTCTCTCAGACTATAGATCACTGTAGTCGCTGCTTTTGGGCTCGTTTTTTCTAGACCTTGTTGCTTATTTCTCTCTCTAAATCTGGCAACACTGCTTTATGCGATAGTAATACATTCTATGATTATTAGTTTATTAGTGAACATTACTTTACAATTATTTACTTAATAACGTTACTTTGAATGAACATCACTTTAAGATCCAACGATGTGATTTATTAAAGCCTGTTAGATCTGTATTTGTCATAATATGCGTTATTACTTCTGATGGAGGTTTTAACTTTTAAACTTCATTTATTTTTGTTGGTTTGAGCAGCTTTTACGTTTGAACTGAACTGGTTAGCAGTGTTGCTAATGCTAAGCTAACCTGCTGTGGTTCAAGCACATGGTTCTGAACCCAAGCACATGGTTCTGATGCTAACACGTTAGCATCATGATGCTAACACGTTAGCCTCATGATGCTATCATGTTAGCCTCATGATGCTATCATGTTAGCCTCATGATGCTAACATGTTAGCATCATGAGGCTAACATGATGCTAACATGTTAGCCTCATGATGCTAACATGTTAGCCTCATGATGCTAACATGTTAGCATCACATTAGCATCATATACAGCTAGTTAGCTGTGTTCACACAGCAGATCTACAGATCCAGTATATTTGTATCTTTGTTGAAAGCAGCTCAACTATTTATTTTATATCAGCTACAAATGTCTGATTTATCTTCATGTCTTCCATAATAATTAAGCTATTCTGTATCTTTATCTGTCAGTGTGAACACAGTTAATATAATAATGACCTGTAACACATGGAGGGACATTAAGGTGTTTATCTTCATATTAATAGTATTTAATATGTTAATATATAACAGTATTTAATGTTAATATATAACAGTATTTAATATGTTATTATATAACAGTATTTAATATGTTAATATATAACAGTATTTAATATGTTCATATATAACAGTATTTAATATGTTATTATATAACAGTATTTAATATGTTCATATATTAACAGTATTTAATATGTTAATATGTTAATATATAACAGTATTTAATGTTCATATATTAACAGTATTTAATATGTTCATATATTAACAGTATTTAAAATGTTAATATATGAACAGTATTTAATATGTTAATATGTTAATATATGAACAGTATTTAATATGTTATGTTATTATATAACAGTATTTAATATGTTAATATATGAACAGTATTTAATATGTTAATATATGAACAGTATTTAATATGTTAATATATGAACAGTATTTAATATGTTCATATATAACAGTATTTAATATGTTCGTATATGAACAGTATTTAATATGTTCATATATGAACAGTATTTAATATGTTCATATATGAACAGTATTTAATATGTTAATATATAACAGTATTTAATATGTTCATATATAACAGTATTTAATATGTTCATATATAACAGTATTTAATATGTTCATATATAACAGTAACATCAGATTGACTCTCCTCTGTTTCAGGTTTTTCATGTGTTGGACGTTCTTTCTCTCTTCATGGATTCTTCTCCAGGATGGAGGATGAAGACCGGTTCGACCACATGGGGGCGCTGTCTGATGACCTCATGGACCAGATGTCCTTTAAGACACTACAGTCTTGACAGCAGCATTTAACAGGTTAATCACATTGATTCTCTGTCATGTTTCTGTTATTCTCAAGCCTTTATTTTGAGCTGCATTACAGATTAGTTTCCCTACAGTGGGGTAACGCTGGGGTAACGGGGAGGGTTAGGGTTATAGTCTAACCCTACAGTGGGGTAACGCTGGGGTAACGGGGAGGGTTAGGGTTATAGTCTAACCCTACAGTGGGGTAACACTGGGGTAACGGGGAGGGTTAGGGTTATAGTCTAACCCTACAGTGGGGTAACACTGGGGTAACGGGGAGGGTTAGGGTTATAGTCTAACCCTACAGTGGGGTAACACTGGGGTAACGGGGAGGGTTAGGGTTATAGTCTAACCCTACAGTGGGGTAACACTGGGGTAACGGGGAGGGTTAGGGTTATAGTCTAACCCTACAGTGGGGTAACGCTGGGGTAACGGGGAGGGTTAGTGTTATAGTCTAAACCTACAGTGGGGTAACGCTGGGGTAACGGGGAGGGTTAGTGTTATAGTCTAAACCTACAGTGGGGTAACGGTGGGGTAACGGGTAACAGGGAGTGTTAGGGTTATAGTTAGGGTTATAGTCCAACCCTACAGTGGGGTAACAGTGGGGTAACGGTAGGGCTGACCTTCGATTATAATTTTGGAAATCGAAGTTTTAGTCCAAAAAACGATCAAACTTCGAATAATCGCTGTTTAAAAAAATTAAAATTAAAAAACGCCGAAATTTAGTAGCAGGGCTGCTAAAGGAGCGCTACGACATTGAAACGCGGAGCACCCCCCCCACCGAACCGGGTCCGCGCTGAAGCCACCCACCCCCCGTTGTCAAAACGGTGCTGGAGGGCACCGAACCAGGTCCAAGCACCGGGCACCACGAAGGTGCCCGGTGCGCCGTTAGTGATCTATTAAGATCAGCTGTAGAATGCTGCTCCACGACCCACTGAATGTAACCCGACACCCAATGAGCTATACTAGTTGTGTGTCGGTGTCGTGCGCAGTAAATAGCTGATCTAAAAGCTCACAACGTGTCACGAATAGGACGCGTTGTGAGCTTGTAGATCTGCTATTTACGGCATGCAACACCAGTGTGCAATTAAGTATGTTGTGCTCCGTTCCCCCTCTCATTAATGTATGACTTAAAGTAGCACGGATTTACCACTGTGGTTATGGAAGGTGGAACGTTTCCAAAAGATGAAATCCCAGGAATAATGGAAGACACTGGAGTTTTAAATCGAAACAAGTGGGTTAATTTACGCCACGTAATAGGTAGGATCTAGTTATTTGTTGACATGGAAGGACCAGCAGTAATTGACAAACGTTTGCTCAGGTTCTTTTGCATTAAAATAAGCAGCGGAACACTTGCTATGTTTGTCAATTGGAGATTCGAGAGGATTTATTTGTCAGTCACAAACGTCGTAGTAAATGTATTTTATCGAGTCGTCGTGACTTTTATTTTCGTATCTACGAGAGTCTTAGCGACCACCCCCCCAGTTCGCCCTGGAATGTCACCAGTAAAGCCCGTATTTCTCCAAACATGTACAAATGGAAAATATAAGGTGCTTACCCGCTTGCCTCAAATGTTAACTAGGTGTCCGTAGTATTTGTGCAATATATTAGTCAATACTTTTCAATTAAGAAGTGTTTAAATCTCGTCTGTGACCGATTCTGTCAGGAGTTCCCAATGGGCGGTAGTGACGGGGCGCGTCCGGTGAAAGCCGGAATTACACTCAATGTAAACAGGAATTAAACGAGGGGGGGAAATGGCGTTCGGTCACAGACGGGATTAAAACACTTCTTTATTCAAAAATATGGACTAATACATTGCACAAATACTCCGGACACCTAGTTAACATTTGGGGCAAGCGGATAAGCACCTTATATTTTGCATTTGTACATGTTTGGAGAAAAAATTATCCAATTAAAAAAACGGCCAATTACTCGATTGTTGAGAAAAGTTCGAATCATGTGCCATCGAACGAAGCTTCGAATATTGGAGTTATTTGGGTCAGCCCTAGGTAACGGTGGGGTAACAGGGAGTGGGATGGGAGACTCATTTTTGTTGGTGGAGAGTGAATAGTGTTTTGATTCCTAAATTGCCCATTTTTAAGTTTGTAAAGACTTCTACAAATGTTCATGAGTTCACAGATAAAATAATCAAACATTTTAGAAGTAGTGAAAATGGCAGATCTCCAAGCTCGCGTTGTGAGCTTGTAGATCTGCTATTTTCACTAGTTTGGGACCAGGGCAAAATTCTGATTTCCCTTTTGGTCCTGGGTTAAAGTTTGGAAACCAGAACCAGTGAGTTAGATCTGAGGCTCCTATCTATCTAAATGTCATGTGACACAGTATCTACCTAAATGTCATGTGACACAGGCTCCTATCTAAATGTCATGTGACACAGGCTCCTATCTAAATGTCATGTGACACAGGCTCCTATCTAAATGTCATGTGACACAGTATCTATCTAAATGTCATGTGACACAGTATCTACCTAAATGTCATGTGACACAGGCTCCTATCTAAATGTCATGTGACACAGGCTCCTATCTAAATGTCATGTGACACAGTATCTATCTAAATGTCATGTGACACAGGCTCCTATCTAAATGTCATGTGACACAGTATGTAAATAAATGTCATGTGACACAGGCTCCTATCGAAGCCGTTCCTCTCTAATAGAATGAACGGTCAATAAGAAGCCGACAGAAAGTCTTTCACCGACGGTCGCTGCTCAGTTTAAAGTAACTGTTTCAGCAACATTAAGGGGAAGAACATGACCTCTGACCTGATGCTATGAAGATAAACCTGATGCTATGAAGATAAACCTGATGCTATGAAGATAAACCTGATGCTATGAAGATAAACCTGATGCTATGAATCTAGAGGTTAAAACATAATGTTGTCTCTGGTCTTCTAGGTTAAAGGTCATGCTGCTGATGACAAGAGATGAACAATAACAGGTAATTATGTTTTAACTGATCCATGTCACTTATAATAATAATAATAATAATGATATTTATAACCTGGCTATGATGATAAACTTGCCCTCACTGAATAGTAATGATCGACTTCTTTTACTGAGCCATGTTTTAATGTCTGGTCACATGACCAACATGTTTAAATGTCACATGACCAACATGTTTAAATGTCACATGACCAACATGTTCAAATGTCACATGACCAACATGTTATAAAACCATGTGATTAAAATATAAATCTTTATAACAGGAGATCCTGATCCATGGGTGATGATGGAGGGTTGCCATGTCTGGATGACCATGTGAACAACAGGTACAGTAGGCCTTCATTACAGCTGCTTCTGTCAGCCTGGCTATGAAGACAAACTTGCCCTCACTGAATATAATGACTGACTTCATGTCACTGAGCCTCATCATCATCATGATGATGATGATGAAGTTCAAACTGTCCAGATGTTGACGCCAACGTGACTCAATGAAACTCTCTCACAGGGGAAGCCATGATGGGGTCACCAGGGGTCAGATGGTACCGTGTCTGGGTCACCAGAACAAAATGACCAACAGGTAGTTATTAACCTTTTATTAACCTGCTCTCATTGAAATGACTATTATATAAATATATTATACCCTTAACCTGCTCTCATTGAGTTAGGGTTCAGTCGCTCTGTAGGGCTTTGGCTGCACCTCAATATTTTCTCAAGATTATTCTGTTATGTGTTCATTAACAAAACAGTGAATGACTTTTATACTTTGTGGCATAACTGTGATCGTGTAAAGCTGGAGATGCTTGAACCTTCTGGCCTTAATGACATTAAACCTGAAATGGATCTATTTAAATCAATTAGTTAAACTATTGGCAGCCTTGGATAACAGATCTAGTCTCTGTAGGTTTCATAAAGTATGGTCCTGACTCCTATTCTGGTCTTATTCTGGTTCAAGTTCTGAGTCCAAATGGAGGACTGGTATGTTCTCTACAGGATAAAGTAATATAATATGTTGTAGGCATGCTATCCTAAGGACCAGGGTTTGAACGTAGCCCCAGGTTCTCCAACAGTATGCCAGATAAACTGGGTGGTCTTTGGCTACCATGACAACCGTGTCTCTGGCAGTCACTCAACTATCCTACATATCCTACCTGTCACTCAACTGTCCTACACTTCTCTATGTTCTAGTCACTGGTGCCTCTAGTGTGTATAGTGTGTAGTGTGTGTGTGTGTATTTCAGGGGTGTCACGATACGCCTAATCCACGATTCGATTTTAAGGTCACGATTCGATTTTCGATACGATATATATTTTTAAAACGAATTTTTTTCAGCTTTGAGGGCTATATGATTATTAATTTAGGCTATTGTCTTGATTTGTAAAGAAAAACGCATGTTTCTCAATAAGTCCCTTTTTATTTGAATAATATCAAATGAGAACAACGAAAAGGGTTTTATGCCCTTACAACAACTGTCATTTTCAGATTCTTCTTTAAGATGAGTTAACAACAACATTCTTGTGAAGCTCTATAACTAAATAAAATCTAAATACAAAGTTGAACATGTAAGAAAAAAGGATCCAAAGACAACTGTTATTTGGCTACATGTTCTTAAACATCTTAAAGTATGTTCACATTGTTTAAACAGATAAGAGCTTTAACAAACAAGACATGTGAATAATAAGCTAAGCCAGGGGTCTTCAACAGTTTTTTTTTTTACCTTAACCCCATCCCATTTCTGAGGTGAACTTTAGCCAAAAATAGCAGATCTACAAGCTCACAACGCCACGCGCTGCGAGGCCTTGTGAGCTTGTAGATCGTCTATTTTTGGCCGAGAGGTATAGGTGTAGAGGGGAAAAAGAGAAGACGGAGCAACTATCAATGTGGAGCGTAATCGACAAACGGTAGCCGTTTTGTCAACAACGCGTCGGGTGCCCTCATAATTCACTGGGAAGCCAAAATATAGCCAGACTTTTGACTTAAAGGAAGCGGGAGGGTTTTCCAATTCTTCCGTTTGTGTATCATCACCATCGCTGGCTTCAGCAGTGGCCATGGTGAAATGTAAAGTACAGACGCAACGCTACAGCTGTCTGTCTCCTCCAAACTCCTCTGTGGTGTGTATGGGTTCGTCCTGTCTTTTTTTTCTCCCCCGTCGTAAGCACACATGCACGGAGAAACACAACAGCAGCTCGAGCATGGCTTCACCCGGACGCGCCATCGGATGTGCGCATGGCATGCAAAAAATTATCCCTTGAATCGCGATACGGCTTTTGATTTCGATACACTGTATCGAATGTCATTTTCGGTTCATTTCGATACGTATCGAGTATCGTGACACTCTTAGTGTATCATTACACCCCACAAAGCCTTGAATTCGGAGTCTCTTACCGGAGCCGCCACGAGCATCAAATTATTGTTTTAGGAATGAGAGACAAACTAAATCATCTCCATGAATAAAGACTCCATGGGGTGTAATGATAGGAAAGTCATTTTGGGATGAACTATCCCTTTAAGGTTGTAATCACTAGATGTTATAATGTTGTCTCTGGTCTTCTAGGTTAAAGGTCATGATGCTGATAAGAGATGAACAATAACAGGTCATTATGTTTTAACTGATCCATGTCACTTATAATAATAATAATGATATTTATAACCTGGCTATGATGATAAACTTGCCCTCACTGAATAGTAATGATCGACTTCTTTTACTGAGCCATGTTTTAATGTCTGGTCACATGACCAACATGTTTAAATGTCACATGACCAACATGTTATAAAACCATGTGATTAAAATGTAAATCTTTTATAACAGGAGATCCTGATCCATGGGTGATGGAGGGTTGCCATGTCTGGATGACCATGTGAACAACAGGTACAGTAGGCCTTCATTACAGCTGCTTCTCTCAACCTGTCCTCTGACGTTGCTGTTTGATCTACAAGCACACGACTCATTGCGATGCAACGTGCCGTGAGCTTGTAGATCAGCTGTTTGTTTGTGAACAATCCTGTAAGGAAGTAGGCGTGTAAATATCTGGCCCTACGTTAAATATCTAGATGTAAGGTTTGTAGTTTAATCTGTTAAATATCTAGATGTAAGGTTTGTAGTTTAATCTGTTAAATATCTAGATGTAAGGTTTGTAGTTTTATCTGTTAAATATCTAGATGTAAGGTTTGTAGTTTAATCTGTTAAATATATAGATGTAAGGTTTGTAGTTTAATCTGTTAAATATCTAGATGTAAGGTTTGTAGTTTAATCTGTTAAAACTACAAACCTTACATCTATATATTTAACAGATTAAACTACAAACCTTACATCTATATATTTATCTGTTAAATATCTAGATGTAAGGTTTGTAGTTTAATCTGTTAAATATCTATATGTAAGGTTTGTAGTTTAATCTGTTAAATATCTAGATGTAAGGTTTGTAGTTTAATCTGTTAAATATCTAGATGTAAGGTTTGTAGTTTAATCTGTTAAATATCTAGATGTAAGGTTTGTAGTTTAATCTGTTAAATATCTAGATGTAAGGTTTGTAGTTTAATCTGTTAAATATCTAGATGTAAGGTTTGTAGTTTAATCTGTTAAATATATAGATGTAAGGTTTGTAGTTTAATCTGTTAAATATCTAGATGTAAGGTTTGTAGTTTAATCTGTTAAATATATAGATGTAAGGTTTGTAGTTTAATCTGTTAAATATCTAGATGTAAGGTTTGTAGTTTAATCTACATGATTCTGATCCATGATGATACGTTTTCTAGTGACTGTTGGATGAAACTAGCGGATATGGGACTGAGATCAGAACCTATTTATTACCTTTAATGTATATATGACTATTATTATAATGTACTAATATGCCTCTTTCTGTTCCTGTAGGTTCAGAGGTCCTGAAACCCATCAAGACTCCACTAAACCACATTGATCTGAATCCTTGTTTTTCTAATTAAGCTTCACCGTCGGGTACTCGAGTAGATTTACTTAATTACTTTACACCATCAGTATGCTCCCTGAAGGCTGGATGTCCATTTAATTTAAAACCCATTCATTCATCTGTATGAGATGAGCAGTGACTAAATGTATTATAATATGTTTAAAAACGACTATTTAGACTCTAATCTGATTAAAAGATGTGCTGATTTACAGTCCAAACATCTTGTCAGAACTTAATGCCTTTAAATCCTGACATGTGGACAGATAGACTGACATGTGGACAGAGTGTAAATGTATTATGTATATATACATAATTATGTGTATATATGACATGTGGACAGATAGTGTGTGTGTGTATATATATATAGTTTATATGACATGTGGACAGATAGTGTATATATACATAATTATATGTATATATATAGTTTATATGACAGGTGGACAGATAGTGTATATATACATAATTATATGTATATATATATAGTTTATATGACAGGTGGACAGACAGATGCTCATGTTTGATACCATGGTATCAGAACATCTTAATGCTCACTAATCAGGTTTTATAAAAGTAGGCGATTAGTTTTTGTGCAACAAGCTCCATCGTTTGTTTCCATAAAAACAATAACTGCAGCTGAAACAATAACTGCAGCTGAAACAATAACTGCAGCTGAAACAATAACTGCAGCTGAAGTTTGTATTTGTGTCCATGATTAAATAAAAGCTTTGAAGTTTAGTTCCTTTTTCTCATTCCTCTGATTCATGTTAAGTGGATGTGTTTGTAAAGACTGGATTTAAGATGTGTTCATTAGAATGTATTTATATAAAAGACTATATTAAGATGTGTTCATGGTAAGTAGAATGTATTTATATATAAAAGACTATATTAAGATGTTTTCATAGTAAATGGAATGTATTTATATATAAAAGGCTATATTAAGATGTGTTTGTGGTAAACGGACTGTTTATATAACACTATCTAAAGTATCTTGCATCGTTCTTCAGAACTGAAATCCTCCTAATATCTGGTTAACCCACCACCGGCCGAGCCTATACTTTGTTATACCTTTAAAAAACGGATGTTATGTAAAGAGCAACAGGAGTATTCTTTTTTTAGATTTTCTGAACCTGGGTTTGACTTTGAAGGAGTTTTTAATACAAGAGTTTGGCGGTGAGTTTAATTTGGAAAGAATTAGTTTGATTCTGTTGGGAAGTGCTGCCCTCTAGTGGTATCTGTCTGTGCCTGTTTGAGATGTGATTGCATTATATTAGTTTAGTGGTATTTTATGTATATATATTTATATATGTGTATTATATCTGTTGATCCTTTGTTTTTGATCCTTATCAATGAGGGAACTTTAATCTTGACACAGGGTGGGGGGGGGGGGGCATTTGATCAGTAAGGGGTTCAGTGTTTACTGGATCACTGACAGTGACACAATGTTGCATTATTCACTTGCTACTCACTGGTTCCCGCAGTGGTGGCAAAGTAATAAAAGTATCAGTGGCAAAGTAATAAAAGTATCAGTGGCAAAGTAATAAAAGTATCAGTGGCAAAGTAATACAAGTATCAATACTGCAATGTTTAAATTTACAAGTATATGTCCGGAATTCAAAATGTACTTGAGTAAAAGTATTGGAAGTATTGGTTAAAGTACCAAAAGTACCTTTTATGCAGAATGTCCCGTTGTACAAGGTAATATGTATGTATTCAAATATTTTGAAAATAACCGACCTACTAGCTCTGGTCCATAGTTAGGAGTTGTCCTTAACGCTATGATACTCTTTATTCTTTCTCCTCAAACCCGGTGCCTCAGGCTGCTCAGCCTCTCGTCTTTAGTAAATAAAATAAATACACTTTCTCTATTCACCAAAACAAAGAGGGTTTTATGGAGTTGAAAGCCTACTCTAACTAGTGGGAACACTCTGAACCTCCACCTCACGTCTAAAATACACTTTTCAGACAGAAAAGAAAGTGTTTCACCGGAAGGAAAAAACGTTTTGGTTGCTCCACTGCGCCCCCTACTGATCTGGTTAATGGAACTTTTTCTATTGACCAGATCTTTCCTTCCGGTGAAATATTTTCATTTCTGTCCATAAAGTGTGTTTTAGACGTGGGAGGGGGGGGGGTGTTCCCACTGAGTAGAATAGGCTTTAGACTCCATAAAACACTCTTTGTTTTAGTGAATAGAGAAAGAGTATTTATTTTAGTGACTAAAGACAAGAGGCTGCGCAGCCTGTGGTTCAAACTAAAGCTCTAGAGTCCCATAGCGTCCCATAGAGAACTCCTTCTAACGTTATGGACCATAGATACAGATCTACAAGCTCACAACGCGTCGCATCGCGACGCGTTGTGAGCTTGTAGATCTGTTCTGTTTTTTTGGCCAAGTGACACATACTGTGGTACGACGGAGTACAACACAGACGTCAAAAACGAAAGGAGCAACGATTCTGTTCTCTGACTGACAGCCTTCATTATGATTTATTATTATGATTTATTATAAGCTTCTGTTCTTCTAATAAACACGTTACACCAGCCAGGAGAGGAGGAGGAGGAGGAGGAGAGAAGGAGAGAAGGAGAGGAGAGAAGGAGAGAAGGAGAGGAGAGAAGGAGAGGAGAGGAGAGAAGGAGAGGCTTTTGTTTCTACCAGAGAGGTTCATCATAAATGCATCATGGACGCTTATTATTATCAGAATAACCACATAGATATAGATATAGATATAGAGATATAGATATAGATATATAGATATAGATATAGATAGATAATGCCATCATGGACATTCTATGGCAGTACCAGTTCATATGATTATAATAGATTTATAGATTCATAGATAGGTAGATAGACAGACATAGATATAGATATAGATATATATATATAGAGAGAGATATATAGATAATATGGACATCCTATGGCAGTACCAGTTCAGGATCATCCTCCTAGGAGATTCCACGGTGGGTAAATCCTCTTTATTGAAGAGATTCACGGATGGGATCTACAGCGATGCAGCGGATCCCACTGTGGGAGTGGATTTCTACGCCCGATCCTTAGATATAGAACCTGGAGTGAAGATTAAACTACAGCTCTGGGACACAGCTGGACAGGAGAGATTCAGGTATAATATAATATAATATAATATAATATAATATAATATAATATAATATATATAATATAATATAATATAATATATATAATATAATATAATATAATATAATATAATGTAATATATATAATAGATTAAACTACAGCTCTGGGACACAGCTGGACAGGAGAGATTCAGGTATAATATAATATAATATAATGTAATGTAATGTAATGTAATATATATAATAGATTAAACTACAGCTCTGGGACACAGCTGGACAGGAGAGATTCAGGTATAATATAATATTATATAATATATATAATATAATATAATATAATGTAATGTAATGTAATGTAATGTAATGTAATGTAATATATATAATAGATTAAACTACAGCTCTGGGACACAGCTGGACAGGAGAGATTCAGGTATAATATAATATAATATAATATAATATATATAATATAATATAATATAATATAATATAATATAATATAATGTAATGTAATGTAATGTAATGTAATATATATAATAGATTAAACTACAGCTCTGGGACACAGCTGGACAGGAGAGATTCAGGTATAATAATAACAATATAATATAACAACTAGGCTGTAACCATATAGATGTTAATTGTATTGTAATATAAATATAATGTAATATACACATAAATGTAATATAAATATATCTCCTATAATATCTAAACCAGACTCCTCCAATTATTATGATCCATTGATGAATTAGCATAATGCATCAGTATTATTTTATTATGATCTTTTGTATTATTATTGTTATTATGATACTAGCATCATAAATACACTATTATATATTATGATGCTACTAGCATCATAAATACACGATTATATATTATGATGCTACTAGCATCATAAATACACTATTATATATTATGATGATACTAGCATCATAAATACACTATTATATATTATGATGATACTAGCATCATAAATACACTATTATATATTATGATGATACTAGCATCATAAATACACTATTATATATTATGATGCTACTAGCATCATAAATACACTATTATATATTATGATGATACTAGCATCATAAATACACTATTATATATTATGATGATACTAGCAGGCCTAGTCCTCTATAGGTGTGTGTGTGTGTGTGTGTGTGTGTGTGTGTGTGTGTGTGTGTGTGTGTGTGTGTGTGTGTGTGTGTGTGTGTGTGTGTGTGTGTGTGTGTGTGAGAGAGAGAGAGAGAGAGAGAGAGAGAGAGAGAGAGAGAGAGAGAGAGAGAGAGAGAGAGAGAGAGAGAGAGAGAGAGAGAGAGAGAGAGAGAGAGAGAGAGAGAGAGAGAGAGAGAGAGAGAGAGAGCCAGGCCTCCTCTATAGAAGGACAAACATACACTCATCAAAGCATTCATTCATTGATTTTATTCCAGATATAATAAGCATCTATAATATTATAATATGGCCTCATTTGACTACAGCACAACACATTGATATTAATGTGATTTAGCATTTAGTATATATTGTTTTACTACCATCTTCATATAATATTAATCTCTCATGGTTGTGACCTGCTGTTTAGATCCATTCATGTAAAACCTTTTGTCTTTGCTTTCAGATCTGCTTTTCTTCTCATTGTTTGTTCTTCTCTGACTTCTGCTTCCCTTTTTCTAAAGAAAAAAGTCATTTCTCTCAAACTGCTAAAAATAACATCTAATACGTTTGTGAGGGATTAATAATATATTTAATATATTCAATTCATAGATAGATGATGAATAGATAATACATTTATGAGGGATTTCCCAGAAATAAAATGTGCATGGATACGTTTAACCCAGTGTTGCCAAGTCTGCTTATTATAAGCGACTTTGGGCTTGTTTTTCTGAAAAGTCGCTTGTAAATATGGGTCGTTTTTTTGGAGGGCTTGTTTATAAAGTGTAGTTAAACACTTTATAAACATTGTTTATATTGTTTATAAAGTGTAGATAAACACTTTATAAACATTGTTTATATTGTTTATAAAGTGTAACTAAACACTTTATAAACATTGTTTATATTGTTTATAAAGTGTAGATAAACAATTTATAAACATTGTTTATATTGTTTATAAAGTGTAGATTATTTGCAAGGCTTCCTGATGTTGTTTAAACCAGTGATTGAACAGTTTCATGTCAAGGACCGCAAATTTACACGTATTTGTCCACAGACCACCTGAAGATTGTCCTTTATATAACAGATCTATAACTTTATATAACAGATCTATATATAACAGATCTATATCTTTATATAACAGATCTACGATACGTTGTGAGCTTGTAGATCGGCTTCAAATGGCCTAAATGTATATAGTGCTGAAGTGGTTAATGTATGTTTCGTATCGTTATTTCTATAGAAAAAAAAGAAAGAGAAGAAGGGGGGGGGAAAGGATATCAAACAAGAATACAAACAACTAATTATAATATTTACACATGATATAAAGGTGTGTGGGCGTATACTGTACATGATATACTTAATATACATATACTGTGATATATATATATCACATATATATATATATATATATATATATTATATAATATACATATACTGCAAAATGTCATAAAGGATTGTGTTTATTGATCCATCAACACATCGTACTACCATAACTCTCTCTGTCTGTTTAATATATAATATAATATTATATATTATTATAATATATATAAACTATTATATATATATATATTGTATAATAAAGGATTGTGTTTATGATCCATCAACACATCGTACTACCATAACTCTCTCTGTCTGTTTAATATATAATATAATATTATATATTATTATAATATATATAAACTATTATATATATATATATATATATTGTATAATAAAGGATTGTGTTTATGATCCATCAACAGATCCATCACCACATCGTATTACCGTAACTCGGTGGGCGGGCTGCTGGTGTTCGACCTGACCAATCGTAAGACCTTTGAGCACGTGAGGGAGTGGCATAAGGAGGTGAGCCAGCACATCCTGCCTCACCTCATGGTCTTCATCCTGATTGGTCACAAGAGTGACCTGGGCGCCGCCGAGCGCCGCGTGACCCGGGAGGAGGCGGAGCGTCTGGCCGCCGACCTGGGCGTCCGCTACGTGGAGACGTCGGCCAAATGCAACGTGAACGTGGAGCGAGCGTTCGAGCTGCTGACCAGAGACATCTACGAGCTGATGAGGAACGGGCAGATCGCTACGAGGGACGGCTGGGACGGCGTGAAGAGCGGCCTCACCGCCAAGGTGCTCTACCCGTCTGAGGAGGACGACCACATGGTGGCAGCCACGCCCGAGAAGGGCCTCTGCCACTGCTGACTTGACCTTTGACCTCCGGTCCTTTGTGTCCCTCTGTCTGTCTGTCTGTCTGTCTGTCTGTCTGTCTGTCTGTCTGTCTGTCTGTCTGTCTGTCTGTCTGTCTGTCTGTCTGTCCCTCTGTCTGTCTGTCTGTCTGTCTGTCTGTCTGTCTGTCTGTCTGTCTGTCTGTCACAAAGCAGCTCACCTCACAGTGTCTCCGTTCTCTGAGGTAATGGTGATGATGTAATGATGGTGATGATGTAATGATGGTGATGATGTAATGATGAGGTAATGATGACTCATCACTCCCTCACCTTGTGGTTGTTGTAGCCCAATGGTTCTCAAACTCCCCTTAACTCTGACAGTGTAGAGTTACAGACCTGTAAGACCTGTAAGGGTCCATTTGGTTCCATTTGTACACTCTCAGAGTTACAGACCTGTAAGGGTCCATTTAGAACCCTCCAAAAGAACCCAGAGAGTCCCTGAAATCCACTTTGAGAACCACTGGTGTATCCTGTTCTCCTGGGAACTGTTAAAAAGTAAGCCTTTAGGCCCGTCGGTCACACATGTGCTTCTACAGCCCAGTAGCTAAGCTAACGTAGCTAAGCTAACGTAGCTAAGCTAACGTAGCTAAGCTAACATAGCTAAGCTAACGTAGCTAAGCTAACGTAGCTAAGCTAACGTAGCTAAGCTAACGCAAGCGGGAGACGTTCAGACGTGTCCATTTCACCATGTTGTCTTCCCGGTTAATGGTGGTACTTTGTAGTTTTTTTTACTTAACGTCGGAGTGTTGATCTTGCTGAAAAAAAACTACAAGCCAAAAATGGTTGCCGAGTGTGCAGGGTCAACGAACGCACGGAGCTTCTGTCCTATTGCTTCAAAAGCCGCGCTTTTGAAGCAACTTTTCCACGCTTCAAAGCCGCCAACACACCGCAACAGTAAGCTCCACCCCCTGCTAACCCTAACCCTACGCAACAGTAAGCTCCACCCCCTGCTAACCCTAACCCTACGCAACAGTAAGCTCCTCCCCCTGTGCGCCTAAATATGAAGCACATGTATGACCTTTGACCTGAAGACGTGAGGTGTATCAGAAGACACAGAGTGACGGGGTCAAGGGGTCAAGGGGTCGAAGGGTGTAACTTTGAGCCCTACTGTTGTAGAGGCAGAATGAACTTTTGACAGGCTCTGTCTGTCAAACTAAATGTTTGTTATGTCTGCAGTCTTTATGTAAATGATGTAAATGATGTAGAAATGTTTCAGATCAAATCTAAAAAGCTTACTGAACAGTCAGATTGACAGACTAGAGTCCCTAAATGTTACTGAATCTAAACAATCCTCCTACTACGGTAATCTGTAGTCTGTAATCTGTACTCTGTACTCTGTAATCTGTAATCTGTAATTTGTAATTTGTAATCTGTAATCTGTAATCTGTACTGTATGTGCACTCATGCCAAAATGATTCAAACTTTACATCATTTTGTGAATAGCTTAAGTAATGTTTTTGTAAAAGAAATATATATTATTTCTAGTTATGTAAGGTCTATTCTGACAGATAGATAATTAAGGTAAAACTAGTCCAGTTTAAATTAAAATTATTAATAATAATTAATAATTAAGACCAGTCCCATCTTGGTATTTGTATTATTGCGCTAATAGAAACAGGAACATCATAATATCATTTTCTAAAACTATTAGCATGTGTAATATTGAAGAAGAAAAGAAGAGACACATCTCATCCAAACAATATGATCCTATCTTGTTCTGACGTCCACTTGCATGAGAGTAAATGCAGCTTCTGTGGGCTTAATACCAGCTTTAATTACATTTTATAACATCAATAATACCAGCTTTAATTACATTTTATAACATCGATAATACCGGCTTTGATTACATTTTATAACATCAATAATACCGGCTTTAATTACATTTCATCACATAAACTACAATGGGCCCATGGATGCAGGAAGCGATATATTATTTCTGTTCTTATCCATAATATTTCTATTTGACTTACAGCTTTATTGACCCTTTTCTTCTTCCCAATGTAATGCAGTTGTTATGTCAGTTAATTCATTCATTCCTCCACACGTTGTTGTGTTGCCACTGCTGTTGAACCCTACTGAGGAGCCTCCACCGGGAGGATGTACTGTTGTACCCTACTGGCTCACCTGCCAGTGAGGAGCCTCCACAGTGAGGCTCATTAAACACAGTGACACTCTTCGCCCCGCCCTCAGCCCATAGGAGATCTATTGAAGGCTCTGCTACACCAGTGGGTCTCAAAGTGTGGTCCAGGGACCCCCATGGGTCCT
>NC_137613.1:0-167500 GCF_963280865.1 Gymnoscopelus braueri | reverse complement strand
ATATAAACTATCTGTACAGAGTAGATCTCATAGACCTACTGTACATATAAACTATCTGTACAGAGTAGATCTCATAGACCTACTGTACATATAAACACTATCTGTACAGAGTAGATCTCATAGACCTACTGTACATATAAACACAGACAGTGATATGTTATTGGATCTTGTTTATTTGATACACTTATTAGTTTTATCTCTTGCTCATTTGATGTTCCTATGTGTCTCATCTGTTTAAGACAGTAGGTAGCTGATATATTACACTTTTACCTTAGCGCTAGGTATACTCTTAGTTGCTTGTTTTAGAAGAGAATGCACTTAAAACTTCTGGTGATTAGTAGTTTCCTTGCCTTTCTATGTTGAATGCACTTATTGTAAGTCGCTTTGGATAAAAGCGTCTGCTAAATGACTGTAATGTAATGTAATGTAATGTAATGTAATGTAATGTAATGTAATGTCTGCTAAATGACTGTAATGTAATGTAATGTAATGTAATGTAATGTCTGCTAAATGACTGTAATGTAATGTAATGTAATGTAATGTAATGTAATGTAATGTCTGCTAAATGACTGTAATGTAATGTAATGTAATGTAATGTACAGCCAAGAAGCTGGGTGTTGTCCTGGACATTCAAGAGCCACATCACAGCGGTCACTCCATCTTGTAGGTTCACACTCTATAACATTGGAAGGATCATCAGACCCTTCCTCACCCAGGAGTCAGCCCAGCTCCTTATCCAGGCATGAGTCATATCAAAACTCTCTCCTTACTGGCCTCCCGGCATGTTCACTTAAACCTCTCCAAATGATCCAGAATGCAGCAGAACGCTTGGTCTTCAACCAGCCAGCATGTTCACATGTCTCCCCCCTTCTCCGCTCCCTCATTGGCTCCCAGTTACTGCCCCCCCCCCCCCCCGCACAGAGTACAAAACACTGTCGTTGGCCTACAAAGCAACCGAAGGTATGGCACCCCGTATCTTCAAAGCCTGATTCAACCCTACAACCCCTCCTGCTCTCTCAGATCAGCTAACACAGGGATGCTGACAGAACCCTCGCTATAATATCCAGGACAACGCTCCACACGTATCAGACTCTTCTCCCTTCTGGCTCCCAAACTGTGGAATGAACTCCTCATTGCAGTTAGAACTGCAGACTCACTCCCAGACTTCTGGCGTAATCTGAAGACTCACCTCTTCAGACTCCATCTCAGCCCGTAGCCCTAGTCCTAGTCCTATCTATATCTATATCTATATCTATATCTATATCTATATGTGGAGTCTGTAGACTCACCTCTTCAGACTCCATCTCAGCCCGTAGCCCTAGGCCCTCCTAGCCTTGACGCAGGATTATGAAAGGCTACAATGTAACTTAGACAGTATGTTATGTAGACAGATACCAGGTCAGAGGTCATTGTTGACCTGGTATCCTATAGTGTTTATAGTTTATATAGTTATAGTTATATAGTTATAGATAGTCATCCTATAGTGTGTATAGTTTATATAGTTATAGTTATATAGTTATAGATAGTCATCCTATAGTGTGTATAGTTTATATAGTTATAGTTATATAGTTATAGATAGTCATCCTATAGTGTGTATAGTTTCAATGTAGGCTGATGATAGGTTCTTGGTTTACGTATGTATTAGTTATTATTAGATTATTGGTTTACTATATGTATTAGTTTATTATTAGATTACTATTTCTATGCATTTGATGTATTATGATGTATTATCTTGTGTCCTTGCTTACTGTAAGTAGCTCTGGATTAAAGGTTTAATGACATTCACTTTTACACAAGATTCAAAGTCTTTGTCCTGGTCCTTCAAAAGTGTACAAAAAGTTTTAAGTGAAAATTCAATTCCAGTGATCCATGGCAGGTGTTTTTCTCTCACATTTCTAAAGCCTTTTCAACTGCAATGAAAAAATAAATCTTTGCCTGCGGGTGTCGCTGGTGAGGGATTTTGCCTGTCAATCATCGCCTCTGCTCCGCCCCCCCCCCAAAGGAAAGGATAGGGGAGGGGAGGGGCGAGGAGGAGAGTGGGCGGGATTAATCGACTGTGACCTCACTGTCGAAGGGCCAAGCTCAGATTACTTTTCAGCCTAATTATTCAGAAAACCCCAGACCACAGAAAATCAAAAAAAGTTCAGTTTTTTTGGGTGTAATTGAGGTCATAAAACCCCAAATAAAACATTGAAAATAAAAAAAGTTAAAATGAATGTCATGATACCTTTAAGAGCGTCTGCTAAATGCCTAACCTGTAATGTATGTTAATATGTTTAATATGTTTAGTATGTTTGATATGTTTAATATGTTTAGTATGTTTGATATGTTTGATATGTTTAATATGTTTAATATGTTTAGTATGACAGGCAGAGATGGCCAGCGATGAGGTTTGCAGGTCGGTTGGGGAGATGGTGATGATGAAGACTGAGGATGAAGGTGACCCCGACGACCCCAATAAGAACCAAGTCATCCTCCAGCTTCAGCCAATCACGCCTGGGTTATTATTATTATTATTATTATTATTATTACATGTACATCTGCAGTGCACGTTTACATAAGAACTGTGTTTAGTTTAGTTTTGCCCTGAGAACAATGGCCCCGATTCATAAAGGGATTTACGACCATATTTTGTACCTACCGGCATTTAGGACAAATCCTACACCTGCAGTCAGATTCATAAAAGTTTTTTGGTCTGTGTTTTGTGCGTCAGGTGCGCACGTTCTCAGGTCAGCCCTGAGGCTGTCTTACCAGGGCTGAAATGTGCGTATGTCTTTAGAATGCTTTATTCTTCATGCCAAAATCAATTACAACAGTGGCAAACCTCAAATAAAATATATATATGCCCAACATTTGTCAACACATATATATAAAAAATAAAAAAATAAATGTCAAACTATATATTGCTTGTCGCCTACAGTATGCATCGTATATATATGTAATAATGAAAATAGGCTATGATGCCTTAATGAAACTGCGGAGGGACTGACGCACCTCTGTCCGTGCTGCAGTATTAATTTGTAGGCTAATAGTCTACTGTAGGCTACTCTACTGTATTTTGATCACATGAACACCACACACAACAGATCTAATATTCCCCATTCCGACGTAGGACAGTGATATATTAATCAAAAATGCACTAATTTAATCAATAAGTAATCAATAAGCTCTGGTCCATAATCGGATAGCAGCGTTCCACTTGTATGCTGGATTTCATCATCTTTTTACCTTGGTAAAAGTCCGCAATGTTCATTAGAAAAGGCTTATATATATCCTTTCCACGTTTTATTAGCCTTTTATTTGGTAATGGGGTTAAACCTTGTAAACTTATTTATTCTCATTACACATGAGAGCATTTATTACGTGATCCGCTTCCAGACAGAACAGTAAGCTGTCAAGGCGATGCGAAGCCGCATCTGTTATCTTTAGACGAGGCGGAGTTGAACTTCAAACTTTCATCAGCGTTGCCAGATGTTGTGAGAGAAATAAGCAACCAGGTCTAGGAAAACAAGCCCAAAAGAAGCAACTGGCACTTAGGCCATTATAAGCACTTTAATTAAACCGTTGTGAGCTTGTAGATCTGCTATATTTAAAATAAATCTTGTAATAAAATGTGCAATATTTGGAAGATTTTTTAAACATTCTAACAACACAAATCTGCCTCCAGCTGGCACAAAACATTTCAGATGGGGCTTATAGGGATAAATTAGCCTACATATTAACTTGGGGGTCCATGTCATAAAAATATTTGAGAACCACCGGTTAAAACAATTGAACAATTGTGAAGCATGCCCAAATAACCAACTACACTTTAGAAACAAGCCCAAAAAACCGCGGTCCCCACAGCTACCAATATTTACAAGCAACTTTACAGAAAAATAAGCCCAAATTCGCTTATAATAAGCGGACATGGCAACGCTGTTTAGCACGGTTCAGCACGGTGACGTTAAAGTTGGATGCTGTTGGACGCAGCCTTCCAGAGTAATCATCACACCTGGTTGTACGCACGTCTCTGTGATATACGAACCCCTTTGGGAATTGCACGTCCGTTTGTGACTACCAAAATACGACCGGCCTTTACGAACTTTATTTACCCCATATTTACGACCCTCGTTATGAATCGGGGCCAATGTCTTTCTGTGTTGTTGTTGTTATTATTATTATTATTATTATTATTGTTATTATTAGTTTTGCCCTGAGAACCATGGGCCTCATTCACTAAGCTCGTTTACGTCTATATTTTGTATACTTATCGGCATTTACGCAAATTCCCACGTTACAAGTCGTTACACGTTACAACCAAAAAAAAGACTTACGTCATTGTCATTAGACAAAAAAAAAAAAAAAAAAACCTTGCGTATGTCATTAGAATGCCTTATTCTTCTTGCTAAATCAATTACACACTCAGTTTGTGCTTATTGAAAATACACCCCGCCCTTAGTCTCTTTATTTACACACTATTTACTAACAGCTTAGTGAATCAGGCCCAATGTCTTTCTGTACAGGAAACATATTGTATGTTTATAATAATAATAATAATAATAATAATTTCTTCACAGGAATGAGTGTGAAGCAGAAACAGACGCAGCAGTGATGACCGTTGAAGCACATGCAGGTGAGAATGGAGTTATTGCTGTTTTATTATTAAATATTATATATATTATTATATCATATATATATATATATATATATATATATATATTATATTATATCATATCATATATATATATTATATTATATCATATCATATATATATATATTATATTATATTATATCATATTATATATATATATATATTATATTATATCATATATATATATTATATTATATTATATATATATATATATATTATATTATATCATATATATATATTATATCATATCATATATATTATATTATATCATATCATATATATATATATTATATTATATCATATCATATATATATATATATATATATATATATATATATTATATATATATATTATATTATATCATATCATATCATATATATATATTATATCATATCATATATATTATATTATATTATATCATATTATATATATATATATATATTATATTATATCATATCATATATATTATATTATATCATATCATATCATATATATATATATTATATTATATCATATCATATCATATATATATATATTATATTATATCATATCATATATATATATATTATATTATATCATATCATATCATATATATATATATTATATTATATCATATCATATATATATATATTATATTATATCATATCATATATATATATTATATTATATCATATTATATATATATATTATATTATATCATATCATATATATATATTATATCATATCATATCATATATATATATTATATTATATCATATCATATATATATATTATATTATATCATATTATATATATATATTATATTATATCATATCATATATATATATATTATATTATATCATATTATATAGGTGAGAATGGAATTCTCACTGTCAGTCGTTCTCAAACTACTACAAAAGGACCATGATGATTCTGTGGGCACGTTCCATCTCCAAAACACAGGTTGGGGAGTGCTATATACTGTGTGTATATATATATATATAGGTCTCCATTTTGGAAACCATAGTTTTTAAACGGCTCATATCTGCTTGGATTGAGGCAACAGCAGCATTTGTAGCTTTGACATCTTGCTTTAAGTCATTAACAGCGTTAGAGATACGGATCAGATGAGATGTTACATCAGTGTCTGGCTGCTGGGCGGTTGTTTGGTCACACATTCACACAAAGACAGTTTTGATTTCTTATCATCTTGGTTTGCCGAAGGAGAGAGGGTTCCAGGCTCATCAACTCGTTGGTTCTTTAGGAGTATTATCCATTATTCCAGAATAAGAAAAAAAGTTATAATGGGACACCCTTAAAGCAAGAGTTTGCAAACCCAGAGCCCCAGTTTTACAGCCATCTCACTCCGAGACCGGAAGTCCTCCATTTTGGTTACCCTGGTTACCGTGGTTACCGTGGTTACCGTGGTTACCCTGGTTACCGTGGTTACCCTGGTTACCCTGGTTGATGTGTTTCTCTTAGAGGCGACAGCGCTGGACGGAGAGGATGTGGAGATCTGTTATCCAATCACATGTGGAGACAGCAAAGCCCTGCTGCTGGCCAAGAAGTTTGTGTGTCCTGGAATTAACGTCAAATGTGTGAAGGTATGTAGATAGATACTTTATTGTCCTTGTGAAGGTATGTAGATAGATACTTTATTGTCCTTGTGAAGGTATGTAGATAGATACTTTAATGTCCTTGTGAAGGTATGTAGATAGATACTTTATTGTCCTTGTGAAGGTATGTAGATAGATACTTTATTGTCCTTGTGAAGGTATGTAGATAGATACTTTATTGTCCTTGTGAAGGTATATAGATAGATACTTTATTGTCCTTGTGAAGGTATGTAGATAGATACTTTAATGTCCTTGTGAAGGTATGTAGATAGATACTTTAATGTCCTTGTGAAGGTATGTAGATAGATACTTTATTGTCCTTGTGAAGGTATGTAGATAGATACTTTATTGTCCTTGTGAAGGTATGTAGATAGATACTTTATTGTCCTTGTGAAGTAAGTAAGTAAGTAAGTAATTTTTATTTGTATAGCACATTTCACAGAGAGGACTCACAAAGTGCTTTACATAAACAGAAACAAAATACAGCAAAAAACAATCAAATGAAAAGGAAACAAAAACAAAAACACAATGCATCTCAGAGAAAACAATAACAAAAGCAGACATATTTCAGCATTGGAGGAGAAACCTAAGTGACATTACCCAAAAGCTTGTAGAAACAACAGAGTTTTTAGCTGATTCTTAAAGATAGTCACAGAAGCTGCAGCTCTCAGGCCACACGGGAGGGCATTCCAGAGTCTAGGCGCTACAGACTGAAAAGCTCTGTCACCTTTGGTGATTAACCTGGTATGAGGAATGACCAATAGACCCTGGTCTGCTGACCTCAGGGACCTGCTGGGCACATATGGTTCCAGCAAGTCAGTTACATATGCAGGTGCCTGGCCATGCAGAGCCCTAAAAGTGAGCACCAGGACCTTGAACTGAATTCTGAAAATTACTGGAAGCCAGTGCAGAGATGCCAAAACTGGAGTAATGTGACACCTTCTGCTTGATCTAGTTAACAGTCTTGCAGCAGTGTTTTGAATGAATTGGAGGCGGTCTATGGATGTCTTATTGAGGCAGGTGAGAATTGAATTGCAATAATCAAGGCGAGAGGAAACCAAGGCATGTATAATCATTTCAAGATCAGAGTGGGAAACAATCTACCTTAATTTGGCAATGTTCCTGAGATGGAAAAAACAAGTGCGGGTCACCGATTTTATGTGCGTGTCCAGGTGCATGGCCTGATCAAAAATTACCCCAAGGTTCCTGAGATTGGGGCTCACATTATTTTTGAGGGACCCGATACAATTAGCCACCCTGGATGCAACACCATCAGAGGCCACAATGAGCACCTCGGTTTTGGCCTCATTCAACTGGAGGAAGTTACTTGCTAACCAGGCCTTAATGGCAGACAGACACTCATTTAAAACAGCAAGGTTAGAATTAAAATCGTCAGGGCAGTCAGGGTTAAAAGAGCAATACAGCTGGATGTCATCCGCGTAAAGGTGGTAGGAGATGCCTTTAAAATAATTTAAAATGTGTCCTAGCGGGAGCAAATACAGTGCGAATAAAATTGGACCAAGTACCGAGCCTTGGGGGACCCCACAGGAAAGGGGGACAGACTTAGACACATGAGGGCCTATTGCAACTGAGAAATATCTACCTGAGAGATAGGATTTAAATCCATTTAAGTGCACTCCCTGTGACACCCACCCAATTTCTTAGCCTGTCTGTAATGATGTTGTGATCCACAGTGTCGAACGCAACACTGAGGTCCAATAAAACTAAAATAGAGCATTTACCAGAGTCGGCAGACATCAGTAGATCATTTGACACTTTTAAGAGTGCAGTCTCTGTGGAGTGTTTTTGGCAAAAGCCGGACTGGAATTTATCAAAAATGTGGTGTTCATTTAAAAAAGCTATAAGCTGATTGGCAACAATTTTTTCTAAAATTTTGGACATAAAAGTTAACTTGGAGATGGGCCGATAGTTACTTGGTAACGAGGCGTCTAGGCTTGGCTTTTTTAAGAGCGGGTGAACGATTGCCTGTTTAAAATAGGCGGGGACCTGTCCAGAAACCAGTGAAATGTTTATGATGGAAAGCAGACAGGGACCAATAGTGCTGAAAACGTCCTTTAACAGAGAAGTTGGGATGATGTCTAAGGGGCTAGAGGAGGTTTTTGTGCTGCTCACCAGTTCTGATAGGTCATGGAGGGTAATGGGTGAAAAGGAGTTAAGAGTAAACTGGCGGTTTGGAGATAATGGTTGGTTTGAGGTGGAGGGTGTAATACCTGCCCTGACACTGGCGACCTTATTGACAAAAAATAATAGAAAATTGTGACAGTCCTCAGCAGAGAAAACGGGTGTGACAGGAGTTTGTGGACTGACAATGGTGTTAATCGTGTCGAAGAGGACTTTGGGGTTCTGTTTGCTGGAGGAAATGAGGTTTGTGAAATAGGCAGCTCTTGCCTCCTTAACCATACTGTTAAAATCTATTAAAATTTGCTTAAGATGAAGACGATGTATCTCAGACTTAGTGGACTTCCACTTGCGCTCCACACACCGGCAATTTCGTCTAAAACGACGAATATCCTCATTTAGCCAGGGTGATGAGTTTAAAGTGCGAACAGTGCGGGATTTAAAAGGAGCAACTACATCTAAAATGTCAGAGCAGTGCAGGTTAAAAGCACGAACTAAAATATCGATGTCACCATTTACATTGATAGATGGCACCGCACTGCTATCGAAGGCAGTGGAAAACTTTTCCGCTGAGAGGTCATTTAGCATGCGCGAGCATTTAACTCGCTTGACGGTCATAGTGTCAGTTTTAAAAACTAAATTAAAAAGTAAGCATTTATGGTCAGTTATAGTCATTTCCTCAAAAATAATGTTGTCTATGTCTAAACCAAGAGTAAAAACAAGATCAAGTGTGTTTCCTTTGTTGTGCGTGGGACATGTTGGACAAAATTGAATGATTCTGTGATACAGGTAAAATTGGTGGCAAAATTGTCATTACTGTTATTAATATGGATGTTAAAGTCACCTAATAGGACGATCCTTTCCAGTTTGATGATGGAGGTTAAAAGGTCGCTAAAATCTGTCAGAAAAGAACTATTAAAACCAGGGGGTCGGTAAATTAAAATACAATAAAATGGGTTTGTGTGCCCAACTTTGGTGATTAAAAGTTCAAAGGAGCTGTATGTACTACTGGAGCACACAATCCTGGCAGAGAAACATTTCTTGTGCACCAGGGCTATGCCACCTCCTACACGACTGGTGATGGCATTTGACCTGGAGGGTCTGGGGGCACAAGTGAAAGCAAAATTTGGCGGACACAGTTCATTTAGAGAGACATATTCCTCTGTCTTTTGCCATGTTTCTGATAGACAGAAAATGTCCAGGTCTTTGGCTGTAATAAAGTCATTTAGAATGTAATTACTTACTTGTGAAGGTATGTAGATAGATACTTTATTGTCCTTGTGAAGGTATGTAGATAGATACTTTATCGTCCTTGTGAAGGTATGTAGATAGATACTTTATTGTCCTTGTGAAGGTATGTAGATAGATACTTTATCATCCTTGTGAAGGTATGTAGATAGATACTTTAATGTCCTTGTGAAGGTATGTAGATAGATACTTTATCATCCTTGTGAAGGTATGTAGATAGATACTTTATCATCCTTGTAAAGGTATGTAGATAGATACTTTATCGTCCTTGTGAAGGTATGTAGATAGATACTTTATTGTCCTTGTGAAGGTATGTAGATAGATACTTTATCATCCTTGTGAAGGTATGTAGATAGATACTTTATCATCCTTGTGAAGGTATGTAGATAGATACTTTATCATCCTTGTGAAGGTATAGGGATAGATACTTTATCGTCCTTGTGAAGGTATGTAGATAGATACTTTAATGTCCTTGTGAAGGTATGTAGATAGATACTTTATCATCCTTGTGAAGGTATGTAGATAGATACTTTATCATCCTTGTGAAGGTATGTAGATAGATACTTTATCATCCTTGTGAAGGTATAGGGATAGATACTTTATCGTCCTTGTGGGGACAAATGTTCTTGAAGCCCTAGCCTGCAACATTGGCACTGTGTACCGTCGTCCTGATGGTAAAAGGTGGTATTGACTGTATAACGGGTATGTTCTATCCCTAGCAATAGCTTTCCCCTTCCTTAGCACCCCGGTCTCATACATTGCTGCCATTGCACATTGCTGCCAGCTGATCATTCTCTCTCTCTATGTTAGTATGAAGAACAGCTGATCATTCTCTCTCTATGTTAGTATGAAGAACAGCTGATCATTCTCTCTCTCTATGTTAGTATGAAGAACAGCTGATCATTCTCTCTCTATGTTGGTAGGAAGAACAGCTGATCATTCTCTCTCTATGTTAGTATGAAGTAGCCTCGCGTGGCCAGACAATATCACACGACACACTGCGTGGATATTAGTCTGGTCCCTATCAACGATAGATTTTTTTCCAAGGGGCGGTTACAAAAAGATCCAAACGGACTCTATTGGTTAGACCTAAACCAATCAGAGCAGTGCTTCCTTGTTCACGAACTAATCAGAGCAGTGCTTCCTTGTACGTCATTGCTCCAAATAAGGTGATAAGCCCGCCCACATTTGGATACTGGGCCCTGGTTGGCTCCACACCACTGCGGAGGGAGAGAAATAGAATCTCTATGGAGGGGGGCCAGACCTAATCTGCCGAGGGCTAAAGTGCGATGCGATTTTGCAAAGGCAGATTCGGCTGGAACCAGGCTAAGTATGAAGAACAGCTGATCATTCTCTCTCTATGTTAGTATGAAGAACAGCTGATCATTCTCTTCTCTCTCTCTCTGTTAGTATGAAGAACAGCTTCTTCTTCTTTCGTGTGTCATCATCAGATGTCCAGTTCAGTACTGTACAGCCACGCCCTCGTCTCAGGTCCCACATCGAAGAGGCCGGCCTCCGAGGGTGGTTTATACAGGGGACAGACTGTGATTATGTGCTCAGCGGTCTGCTCCGGCTCCCCACACTCACATGCTGCTCCGTCCGCCAGGCCCCACTTCCTCATGGGTGTTTTGAAGCATCCGACCCCGGTTCGCAAGAGGTTCAGCAGGATCCATTGCCGGCGTGGCAGTTCTTCTCCTTTAATGCCGCCTCCCGGGTCCTGGATGTAACGGTGGATGCGTGTGGGCCCGGCCAACTCCCACTCCTGCTTCCAGGCTGCCGCCAGCCATGCCTCTGTAGACAGGTCCTCAGGGATGGACCTGAGCAGCTCTTGTACCGCCTTGATGTACGGGTGGCGGGACTTGAGCCTATCTAGAGGCAACACTGTTGTGGTGGTGTTGTGCAGGATATGCCAGTCATGTCTACGGGCTTTCCTTGCAAGGGCGAGGGTAGCAGCCTCTCGTCGGAGGCCGGCCGGGGCAATTCCCGCTAGTACTGGCAGGTAGAATACAGGGGTGGGCTCCAGTTATGGTCAGAAGAGCGTTGTTTATGGCAACGTCGACCTTCCTGGCATGTGGGCTTCTGCACCAGGCTGGGGCACAGTACTCAGCTGTGGAGAAGACCAGGGCTTGCGTGGAGATTCGAAGCACCTTGGCAGATGCACCCCAGCTGGTACCGGCGAGACGTCGGATTAGTGAGACCCTTGATGACACTTTGGCTGTCACTTCTTCAAGGTGTTGTTTGAAGGAAAGTGTCCTGTCCAGACGTACACCAAGGTACCGCGGGGCTTGCTGGAACTCCAGGCGCTTGTTGTTGACGAATACTTCCAGATCCCTTCTTGCTTCGCGGTTGTTGAGGTGGTAAGCAGCTGACACTGTCTTGCCAATGCTGAGCTGTAAGCGCCACTTGCGCAGATAGGCTTCATATCCTGGTTCAGGCCGACTTCCATCGCCTCCCATGTTGGTCGTCGCATCATGATGGCCAGGTCATCAGCGTAGCCATATTTCCGGGATGTTGTCTCCGGTGGATCGTGGATGTATATGTTGAACAACATCGGTGTGAGGACAGACCCCTGCGGAACGCCATTCCTCAGCCTCCTGAGCCTACTGCATTGTCCATCACTGGTCTTTAAGGTGAAGCTGCGGTTCGTCAGCATCTCCATGATGATCTTCACCATATGCCGGTCGGGGATGGTCTTCAGTAGCTTCAGGTGGAGTCCACGGTGCCAGACGGTGTCATAGGCAGCTGTAATATCCAGCAACACTACTCCAGCCTTCTCTTTCTGCTGAAAGCTGTCCTCAATATCTTGAGTGAGCAGTGTCACCTGGTCGACCGTTGACCGTCCGCGACGGAAACCGGCCTGTTCCCGTGGGAGTTGTGGGTCCACTACTGGCTCGATGCGGCTGTGAATCATCCTCTCCAAGATCTTGAATGGGACGCAGAGCAGTGAGATGGGTCTGTAGGATTTAGGGTCCTCAGCAGGTTTGTTTGGCCTTGGAAGGGCTATGACCGCAGCATGGCGCCAGATCTTTGGGAGCCTGGACCTCCGGAAGCATGCTGAGTAGAACGAGCAGAGCCATGCAGATGTGTTTGCACTCTGGTGGGTCACAAACTCAGGGTGGATGTAATCATGGCCTGGTGCCTTCCCTTGTTTGAGTTTGTCCATGGCCGCCTGGAGCTCAGCTGTCGTAAAGTCTCCTGACATGTTAGCATCCACACTGGCTGGCCTACATAAGGAGGATACCTCGTATGATGTTGTGTGGGCAAAGTTTTTATCTGCATCTGGGAAGCAGCCGTTCTTAAGGAGCTGGGACGCGATAGCATTGGCTATTATTGGGCACTTGGGGGCCGATGGTGTTCTGCCTGTCAGTTGGTTAATTGTCCGCCACGCCTTGCGGCTAGAGTGGGTGAAGTCGATTGACTCCACAACTTCGGTCCACCTTGACCTTCGGGTGGCGTCCAGCTTCTGCAGGAGAGCCGTTGCAGACTCATCCACTTCTTCCCTGGAGCTTGCCTGCTGGTGGACATGCAGGAGGTGGCTGCACTCTTCATCCCAGCCCGGGATGTAGTTTGCGTTAAAGCCACGGGGGATGGTTTTCCTTGCTGCCCCAAGGAGTACTTCGCAGTAGGCTGAATACCCGGCATCCACATCGGAAGTTTCTGGGTCTGGGGGGCAGACTGATTTTCTTTCTGTCTCCTCAGTGAATGACTGCCAGTTTGCCTTCCGAAAGTTCCAATCTTCTGACGGGTTTCCCTGCTACAGGCTGCACCAGAGACGGAACTTTTATAATGGATGGTCGATGGTGTGAGCGGGGGAACCTTTCCAGAACTCGTCTCTCCGGCTTTTGGGCCGTGTGACACACAGCAAAGGCCAGGTCCGGGTTGGTATGGGTATTCCAGTGTGCGGAAAAGAAGCTTGGGGGTTCTTTCGGGTCAAACATCAGCAACGCATTGGCGCTGGAGGCCCATTGGCTTAACGTCTCTCCATTTGGTGATGTATGGCTGTAACCCCAATCTGTGTGTTGGCAGTTGAAGTCCCCTGCATAGATGGCGGGTGCAGGTGCCAGCGGGAGTGATGCCATGGTCAGCGTTGATGGTGGGGGCTTGTAGACATTGACTACCGATGTGGCCTGTACTTTAGTAGACAGCCACTCGATGCTCGAGCCTGGTGGAGATAGGCCAGTGGCTGTCCAGCCAAGGTCATTCCTAACAAAGGTTGCAAGTCCATGCTGTTTGCTGTGGGTGGACCCAGCAAGTTGGAATCCGGGCAGTTTGAGGATGTTATCACTGTCACAGTGTGTCTCCTGAAGGAGGACAGCTACTACTTTGTGGGAGTCAGCGAGGTGGTGAGTGACTTCCAGTTTGGCGGTGGTGAGGCCCTCTACGTTGATCTGGAGCACTGACAGAACCTGGCGCTCGATGGTCGGGATGGCCACCCGTCCTGACGTGGACGTGCGGTGTAGTGCTGCACGATTAATCAAAAAAAGATCGTGATCTCGATTCAGACACCTATGCGAGCTCGATTTTAAATTATGACGATTTTGTTTTTCAATAAAAAAAAAATGTTTTTTTTTTTTTTTTTGCTTAATATTTTTATATTTACAAGAGAATTGTGTGAGAATCGTGTGAGAATCGTGATCTCAATTCTTATGGAAGAAAATCGTGATTCACATTTGAGCAAGAATCGTGCAGCACTAGTGCGGTGTCCCTCCGGCCTCTTGCAACCCGGTCTGCCAGCTAGGTGATGACTGGTTGTCGACATTAGTTTCGCAAGCTGGTCTTGCACCATTTCTTGCTACTCACAGAGGAGGCCACGTGAAGGCTGTCGTCATCTCCTCCAAGAACAGCTGATCATTCTCTCTCTCTCTCTATGTTAGTATGAAGAACAGCTGATCATTCTCTCTGTTAGTATGAAGAACAGCTGATCATTCTCTCTCTCTATGTTAGTATGAAGAACAGCTGATCATTCTCTCTCTATGTTAGTATGAAGAACAGCTGATCATTCTCTCTATATGTTAGTATGAAGAACAGCTGATAATTCTCTCTCTCTATGTTAGTATGAAGAACAGCTGATCATTCTCTCTCTCTATGTTAGTATGAAGAACAGCTGATCATTCTCTCTATGTTAGTATGAAGAACAGCTGATCATTCTCTTTCTCTATGTTAGTATGAAGAACAGCTGATCATTCTCTCTCTATGTTAGTATGAAGAACAGCTGATCATTGTCTCCGCCAGGCCGAAAGGCATGGCGAGAGAGTATGTTTTCGCCCCTGTCCGTCCGTCCGTCCGTCCGTCCGTCCGTCCGTCCGTCCGTCCGTGTGTCCGTGTGTCCGTCCGTCCGTCCTGTCTGTGTGATACCACCAAATCTCCGGCACCGTTGGCCCGGTCGTTGCGAAACTGTGCACACACACTCCCTGGATGCCAATTCAGAACCTCTGCCTCAAATTTTTCACATGGGCCTGTTATAGCGCCACCAGGAGGCCGATTTGTGCAAAACCCATTTTTTCCCATTACTCCTACAGTTTTTAACCAAACCTCATGCAAATCGGTACACAGTATCTCTATAGTCATGTGATCAACCCTGATCAGTCCGCTTTCCCATATTCCATCCTCATTGGCTAAGGTTACCATCCAAAGTTTGCAGGATTGGTCCGTTTTCAACAAACTGCCTCAAATCATGAACGCAGCTTGCCATTTCCATAAAATTGCACACGCACATTCCCACTAGGCCGAGGAAGAAATGGCACTTAAAACTTTTCACATCAGCCTCATGGTGGCGCTATAACAGGCCGATTTGCATTTTTAACTATAACTGCACCGATCTGCGTGAAACTTTGCACGCCTACTCTCTAGAGGCCAAGGAAAAACATCTGCACTGCATTTTTCACATCTGCTTTTTACAGCGCCACCAGGAGGCCGACTTATGTCAAATACATTTTTGGATATTAATCCTTCAGATTTTATCCAAACATCACGCAAATCGGTACACAGTATCTCTATAGTCATGTGATCAAGACACATCTGTCCGATATTTCATATTCCATCCTGATTGGCTAAGGTTGAATTCCAAAGTTTGCAGGATTGGTCCGTTTTGAACAAAATGTCTGAAATCATGAACGTGGCGTGCGATTTCCGTGAAAATTTGCACGCACATTCCCACTAGGCCGAGGAAGAAATGCCACCCTTTTCACATTGGCCTATTATAGCGCCACCAGGAGGCCACAATAACTAACCTGACCTGGCGGAGACCTGTGCTCCGAGGAGCACTTTTTCTAGTTCTCTCTATGTTAGTATGAAGAACAGCTGATCATTCTCTCTCTATGTTAGTATGAAGAACAGCTGATCATTCTCTCTATGTTAGTATGAAGAACAGCTGATCATTCTCTATGTTAGTATGAAGAACAGCTGATCATTCTCTCTCTCTGTTAGTATGAAGAACAGCTGATCATTCTCTCTCTCTGTTAGTATGAAGAACAGCTGATCATTCTCTCTCTCTCTATGTTAGTATGAAGAACAGCTGATCATTCTCTCTCTATGTTAGTATGAAGAACAGCTGATCATTCTCTCTCTATGTTAGTATGAAGAACAGCTGATCATTCTCTCTCCATGTTAGTATGAAGAACAGCTGATCATTCTCTCTCTATGTTAGTATGAAGAACAGCTGATCATTCTCTCTCTATGTTAGTATGAAGAACAGCTGATCATTCTCTCTCTATGTTAGTATGAAGAACAGCTGATCATTCTCTCTCCCTCTATGTTAGTATGAAGAACAGCTGATCATTCTCTCTCTCTATGTTAGTATGAAGAACAGCTGATCATTCTCTCTCTCTCTCTATGTTAGTATGAAGAACAGCTGATCATTCTCTCTCTATGTTAGTATGAAGAACAGCTGATCATTCTCTCTCTCTCTCTATGTTAGTATGAAGAACAGCTGATCATTCTCTCTCTATATGTTAGTATGAAGAACAGCTGATCATTCTCTCTCTCTATGTTAGTATGAAGAACAGCTGATCATTCTCTCTCTTTGTTAGTATGAAGAACAGCTGATCATTCTCTATGTTAGTATGAAGAACAGCTGATCATTCTCTCTCTCTCTATGTTAGTATGAAGAACAGCTGATCATTCTCTCTCTATGTTAGTATGAAGAACAGCTGATCATTCTCTCTCTATGTTAGTATGAAGAACAGCTGATCATTCTCTCTCTATGTTAGTATGAAGAACAGCTGATCATTCTCTCTCTCTGTTAGTATGAAGAACAGCTGATCAGCCCCAAGCAGTTCGTCCACATGTCTGGGAAGGCGACTCTGAAAGACTGGAAGAGAGCCATCCGGATGGGAGGAGTCATGCTCAGGTCAGTTCACTACGTTGGCTACATTGTGACGTGTGTATGTGTATGTGTGTGTATGTGTTTGTATGTGTGTGTATGTGTAGGTTAACAACACAGCAGCAACCCGTTGCTTTACGACCTCAGATCAGACGAGACGACCCGCTGAATTTAAGCATATTACTAAGCGGAGGAAAAGAAACTAACGAAAGTGTAGTTGTTTATTTGAGCTTGTTTCTAAAGTGTAGTTGTTTATTTGGCCTTGTTTCTAAAGTGTAGTTGTTTATTTGGCCTTGTTTCTAAAGTGTAGTTGTTTATTTGAGCTTGTTTCTAAAGTGTAGTTGTTTATTTGTTGTTTATTTGAGCTTGTTTCTAAAGTGTAGTTGTTTATTTGTTGTTTATTTGAGCTTGTTTCTAAAGTGTAGTTGTTTATTTGTTGTTTATTTGAGCTTGTTTCTAAAGTGTAGCTGTTTATTTGGTCTAGTTTCTAAAGTGTAGTTGTTTATTTGGTCTGGTTTCTAAAGTGTAGTTGTTTATTTGAGCTTGTTTCTAAGTGTAGTTGTTTATTTGAGCTTGTTTCTAAAGTGTAGTTGTTTATTTGAGCTTGTTTCTAAAGCGTAGATGTTTATTTGAGCTTGTTTCTAAAGTGTAGTTGTTTATTTGGTCTTGTTTCTAAAGTGTAGTTGTTTATTTTGTCTTGTTTCTAAAGTGTAGTTGTTTATTTTAGCTTGTTTCTAAAGTGTAGTTGTTTATTTGAGCTTGTTTCTAAAGTGTAGTTTTTTATTGTCTCCGCCAGGCCGAAAGGCATGGCGAGAGAGTATGTTTTGCCCCCTGTCCGTCCGTCCGTGTGTGTGTGTGTGTGTCCGTCCGTGTGTCCGTGTGTCCGTCATTCTGTCATTTTGTGTACAGCTAATCTCCGGCACCGTTGGCTTGATCGCAACGAAACTGTGCACACACACTCCCTGGATGACAGAGCAGAACCTCTGCCCCAAATTTTTCAAATTAGCCTTTTATAGCGCCACCAGGAGGCCGCTTTTTGCAAAACACACTTCTTGACAGTACTCCTACAGATTTTATCCAAACATCACGCAAATCAGTACACAGTATCTCTATAGTCATGTGATCAACACGGATCTGTCCAATTTTCCATATTTCATCTTGATTGGCTAAGGTTGGCTTCCAAAGTTTGCAGGATTGCTCCGTTTTCAACAAAATGCCTCAAATCATGAACGCAGCTTGCGATTTCCGTGAGATTTCACACGCACATTCCCACTAGGCCGAGGAAGAAATGCCACTTGAAAATGTTCAAATCAGCCTCATGGTGGTGCTATAAATGGACGATTTATGTTTTTACCTATAACTGCACCGATCTGCATGAAACTTTGCACGCACACTCCCTAGAGGCCAAGGAAAAACAACTGACCTGCATTTTTCACATTTGCCTTTCATAGCGCCACCAGGAGGCCGACTTATGTAAAACACATTCTTTGATATTAAGCCTTCAGAATTTATCCAAATTTCACGCACATCGGTACACTTGATCTCTATAGTCATGTGATCACGATGATGTGATCACGATGGATCTTTTAAAATTTTCATATTCCATCCTGATTGGCTAACATTGACATCTAAAGTTTGCAGGAGTGGCCCGTTTTGAACAAAATGCCACAAATCATGAATGCAGCGTCCGATTGCGACACTTTGCACGCACATTCGCACTACATTGAAGAACAAATGCCACCCTTTTAACATTGCCCTATTATAGCGCCACCATGAGGCCAATTTTGCAACACTTTTCTTTTTTATATTACTCCTACAAATTCAAACATCATGCAAATCGGTACACATATAGTCAAGTGATCAAGATGGTTCCATCCAATTTTTCATATTCCATCCTGATTGGCTAATTCCGAACATTGCTGCCCCACAATAACCTACCTGACCTGGCGGAGACCTGTGCTCCGAGGAGCACTTTTTCTAGTTTGAGCTTGTTTCTAAAGTGTAGTTGTTTATTTGTTGTTTATTTGAGCTTGTTTCTAAAGTGTAGTTGTTTATTTGTTGTTTATTTGAGCTTGTTTCTAAAGTGTAGTTGTTTATTTGTTGTTTATTTGAGCTTGTTTCTAAAGTGTAGTTGTTTATTTGTTGTTTATTTGAGCTTGTTTCTAAAGTGTAGTTGTTTATTTGAGCTTGTTTCTAAAGTGTAGTTGTTTATTTGAGCTTGTTTCTAAAGTGTAGTTGTTTATTTGAGCTTGTTTCTAAAGTGTAGTTGTTTATTTGAGCTTGTTTCTAAAGTGTAGTTGTCTGTTGACACACAAACTCTAATTTGACATTTGGGGAAAGTGAAAATGCAGTTCCGTGCACATGGTAATGATGTGCAAATGCAGTTCAATTGCTCCAGCAGAGATGTTGTAGACAGACAGACAGACAGACAGACAGACAGACATATTCTTGGGGACAGACAGAGCCTTGTTTAATTATTGGAGGATATATAATTGTACAGTGTCTGTGTCCTCTACTCAGTAGAAGGTTAAAGTAGATATATATAGGTATATATATATATTATATGTATATATATATATATATTATAGGTATATATAATTGTTACAGTGTCTGTGTCTCTCCTCTAACAGAAAGATGATGGACTCTGGTCAGCTGGACTTCTATCACCACAGCTCTCTGTGCACCAACACATGTCGCAGCACCAAGTTTGACCTTCTGATCAACAACACACGCTTCCCCCCCGATGGCAGCGGACTGACCACACCCACTTCCTCTCAAGGTACCAAACTGACCACACCCACTTCCTCTCAAGGTACCAAACTGACCACACCCTCTTCCTCTCAAGGTACTAATCTGACCACACCCACTTCCTCTCAAGGTACTAATCTGACCACACCCACTTCCTCTCAAGGTACTAAACTGACCACACCCTCTTCCTCTCAAGGTACTAATCTGACCACACCCACTTCCTCTCAAGGTACTAATCTGACCACACCCACTTCCTCTCAAGGTACTAAACTGACCACACCCTCTTCCTCTCAAGGTACTAATCTGACCACACCCACTTCCTCTCAAGGTACTAATCTGACCACACCCACTTCCTCTCAAGGTACTAAACTGACCACACCCGCTTCCTCTCAAGGTACTAAACTGACCACACCCACCTCCTGTCAGGTACTAAACTGACCACACCCACTTCCTCTCAAGGTACTAATCTGACCACACCCACTTCCTCTCAAGGTACTAATCTGACCACACCCACTTCCTCTCAAGGTACTAAACTGACCACACCCACTTCCTCTCAAGGTACTAAACTGACCACACCCACTTCCTGTCAGGTACTAAACTGACCACACCCACTTCCTGTCAGGTACTAAACTGACCACACCCACTTCCTGTCAAGGTACCAAACTGACCACACCCACTTCCTCTCAAGGTACCAAACTGACCACACCCACTTCCTCTCAAGGTACTAAACTGACCACACCCACTTCCTCTCAAGGTACTAAACTGACCACACCCACTTCCTCTCAAGGTACTAAACTGACCACACCCACTTCCTCTCAACGTACTAAACTGACCACACCCACTTCCTCTCAACGTACTAAACTGACCACACCCACCTCCTGTCAGGTACTAAACTGACCACACCCACCTCCTGTCAGGTACTAAACTGACCACACCCACCTCCTGTCAGGTACTAAACTGACCACACCCACTTCCTCTCAAGGTACCAAACTGACCACACCCACTTCCTCTCAAGGTACCAAACTGACCACACCCACTTCCTCTCAAGGTACCAAACTGACCACACCCACTTCCTCTCAAGGTACGCGAACTGTGTCTGTGTCCACTTTGTCCACTATGTCCATGTACTGTATCTTTGTCCTCTTTGTCCATGTCCACCACAAGCCAGCCTGGCGATGACCCCTGGGTGGAAGACGTAAAAGTACCACAATGTAGAAATACTGTTATAAATAAGTCTGGTGTTCAAAATGTACTTCAAATATACTTAAGTACTTAAAATGCTAATTTTGCAGAATGTCCCATTTCACAAGTTTACAAATCTATGAAAATGCTTTGAAAATAGCATAGAGTTTGTAGATCTGTTCTTATCAAATAGCCTGTATGCATAGGGCTGAAGTGGTTAATGTGTGTTTTGTAATAATAATCTAAATCTACAAAGTAATTAGTAACTAAAGTTTTCAAATAATTGTATTGGATTGAAAGTACAATATTTGCCTCAGAGATGTAGTGGAGTAGAAGTAAAAATACTCACAATTGGAAACACTCCAGTATAGTAAACATTCCTCAAAAGTGTACTTAAGTACAGTACTTGAGTAAATGTACTTAGTTACTTTACACCACTGTTAGTTGACTAGTATTATTATTATTATTACAGTGGTTCTGGGTAACGGCGGACAGACAGATGGACAGACAGACGTTGGAACCATGGAGTGGAGCTCCACAGCGCCTCTGGAGGCTGCAGAGAAGAAAGACACCTGTGACATCTCAGGTCAGTTCACTGTGTTTTAGAGATGCGCGGATCACGGTTTTAGCCGCGGTTGCCGCAGTTAACCGCGGTTTGGGTGGATTCGGGTCAATCAAATATAATTATTAATTAATATCAGATAAACCGTGGGTGAAATATTGCGGTAAATAAATTAATGACATCTAATATATCTATCCATAAAATAGCTAAATCTCTGCGTGCTTGTGTCTGTGTGAGTGTGTAGAGCAGCCTCTGTGCGATGCGATCACAAAATGCATTGATTTTAGCCTATGGAATGTCGTGCGTCTTTTTTTTTTTTTTAACCGGTGCTGCTCTGCTGCGCAGCAGAGCAGTGCGCTCTGTATGTTGGATTCCGCATGTATGTTGGATGCCTGTATGTTGGATGCCGCACAGAGTCTGTATGTTCAGCGCAGCAGAGCAGAGCGCTCTGTATGTTCAGCGCAGCACCGGTTTAAAAAAAAGAAAAAAGACGCACCGACATTCCATAGGCTAAATCAATGCATTTTGTGATCGTATCGCGAACTAATACTAAAACTAACGGGAATACCAGAAAATAATAATATTTTGACATACGGGAAAAACGGTTGGTGCGGATATTTAAATTGGACAATATAATTATTGCGGTTGGATAACGGGCGGATAATTAATTAGTACATGCGGATTCGGGTGACGTGAGAGGCCATCCGCGCATCTCTACTGTCTTTGCATCCTTTATATTCACTATTATTATTATTATTACCCTTATTATTATTATTATTATTACACTTATTATTATTATTATTATTATTATTATTATTACCCTTATCATTACCCTTATTATTATTATTATTATTATTATTATTATTATTATTATTACATTGTTCTCTCTGCACTAATACTTATGTGACTATTTACCTTGTTTGTGACGAGAGTTCATGCTTAGTCTGCTTTTTCTGATTTCATACTTTTGTTCTGGATAAGAGCGTCTGCTAAATGCCTAAAATGTGAATAGTACATGTGTGTATTGTGTTTTGTACACGTGTGTATTGTGTTTGGTGTGTTGTTGTAATAGAGTGTGTATTGTGTGTTGTGTGTTGTTGTAATAGAGTGTGTATTGTGTTGTGTGTTGTTGTAATAGAGTGTGTATTGTGTTGTGTGTTGTTGTAATAGAGTGTGTATTGTGTTGTGTGTGTTGTTGTAATAGAGTGTGTATTGTGTTTGGTGTGTTGTTGTAATAGAGTGTGTATTGTGTGTTGTGTGTTGTTGTAATAGAGTGTGTATTGTGTTGTGTGTTGTTGTAATAGAGTGTGTATTGTGTTGTGTTATAGAGGAGACGTTAAACTTCTGGAAGGGCATTGCTGACGTGGGGTTAATGGGTGAAGTAGTGACCAACATCAGTACTGAGCTGCTGCAGCTGCTGACCGGAGTGCAGCTCCGCACCGAACAGTCTGCTGGTCAAGACTCTGGTAGGTTACCTTAACCTTTAACCTTTACCTTAACCCTAACCCTAAGACTATGGTACGTTAACCTAACCTTAACCCTAAGACTCTGGTACGTTAACCTAACCCTAACCCTAAGACTCTGGTACGTTAACCTAACCTTAACCCTAAGACTCTGGTACGTTAACCTAACCTTAACCCTAAGACCCTGGTACGTTAACCTAACCTTAACCCTAAGACTATGGTACGTTAACCTAACCTTAACCCTAAGACCCTGGTACGTTAACCTAACCTTAACCCTAAGACTCTGGTACGTTAACCTAACCTTAACCCTAAGACTCTGGTACGTTAACCTAACCTTAACCCTAAGACTCTGGTACGTTAACCTAACCTTAACCCTAAGACCCTGGTATGTTAACCTAACCTTAACCCTAAGACTCTGGTACGTTAACCTAACCTTAACCCTAAGACTCTGGTACGTTAACCTAACCTTAACCCTAAGACTCTGGTACGTTAACCTAACCTTAACCCTAAGACCCTGGTATGTTAACCTAACCTTAACCCTAAGACTCTGGTACGTTAACCTAACCTTAACCCTAAGACTATGGTACGTTAACCTAACCTTAACCCTAAGACTCTGGTACGTTAACCTAACCTTAACCCTAAGACCCTGGTATGTTAACCTAACCCTAACCCTAAGACTCTGGTACGTTAACCTAACCTTAACCCTAAGACCCTGGTATGTTAACCTAACCTTAACCCTAAGACTCTGGTACGTTAACCTAACCTTAACCCTAAGACTATGGTACGTTAACCTAACCTTAACCCTAAGACCCTGGTACGTTAACCTAACCTTAACCCTAAGACTCTAGTACGTTAACCTAACCTTAACCCTAAGACTCTGGTACGTTAACCTAACCTTAACCCTAAGACTCTGGTACGTTAACCTAACCTTAACCCTAAGACCCTGGTATGTTAACCTAACCTTAACCCTAAGACTCTGGTACGTTAACCTAACCTTAACCCTAAGACTCTGGTACGTTAACCTAACCTTAACCGTAAGACTCTGGTACGTTAAACTAACCTTAACCCTAAGACCCTGGTATGTTAACCTAACCTTAACCCTAAGACTCTGGTACGTTAACCTAACCTTAACCCTAAGACTATGGTACGTTATACTAACCTTAACCCTAAGACTCTGGTACGTTAACCTAACCTTAACCCTAAGACCCTGGTATGTTAACCTAACCCTAACCCTAAGACTCTGGTACGTTAACCTAACCTTAACCCTAAGACCCTGGTATGTTAACCTAACCTTAACCCTAAGACTCTGGTACGTTAACCTAACCTTAACCCTAAGACCCTGGTATGTTAACCTAACCTTAACCCTAAGACTCTGGTACGTTAACCTAACCTTAACCCTAAGACCCTGGTATGTTAACCTAACCTTAACCCTAAGACTCTGGTACGTTAACCTAACCTTAACCCTAAGACTATGGTAGGGTACTTTAACCTTAAAGGAGGAGTTCACCCAAAAAATGACTTATTTTCTATCAATTACACACCCCATGAAGCCTTGATTTCATGGATTTATTTTTGTTTTTGTCTCATTCCTAAGACAATAATTTGATGACCGTGTGTATTTCCGGTAGGAGACACAAAGAATCTACTTTGTGTCTCCTACCGGATACATTAGCCGGTAGGAGACGGGAATCAAATTATTAGCTTTAGGAATGCGACAAAAACAAAATCCATGGATTCAAGGCTTCATAGGGTGTGCAATTGATAGAAAATAAGTCATTTTTTGGGTGAGCTCCTCCTTTAACCCTAACCTTAACTCTAACAGTCTGCTCTGGTAGGTTACCTTAACCTTAACCTTAACCTTAACCTTAACCCTAACCTTAACCCATTGTCATTGTTTTGTTTGACCGTAGCAGCAGATTCCTGCCTGGTGGAGGTGGCTGTGCTCAGTAACCTGGCTCAGGTGTTTGGTCTTCTGGACTCGGTCAAGAAGATCCTGGAGAGAAGAAAACTGCAGATAAACCCTGGACAGGAACACGTCCTGAACACTCTGACTAGTGAGTACTGAACACTCTGACTAGTGAGTACTGAACACTGACTAGTGAGTACTGAACACTCTGACTAGTGAGTACTGAACACTCTGACTAGTGAGTACTGAACACTGACTAGTGAGTACTGAACACTCTGACTAGTGAGTACTGAACACTCTGACTAGTGAGTACTGAACACTCTGACTAGTGAGTACTGAACACTGACTAGTGAGTACTGAACACTCTGACTAGTGAATACTGAACACTCTGACTAGTGAGTACTGAACACTCTGACTAGTGAGTACTGAACACTCTGACTAGTGAGTACTGAACACTGACTAGTGAGTACTGAACACTCTGACTAGTGAATACTGAACACTCTGACTAGTGAGTACTGAACACTCTGACTAGTGAGTACTGAACACTGACTAGTGAGTACTGAACACTCTGACTAGTGAGTACTGAACACTGACTAGTGAGTACTGAACACTCTGACTAGTGAATACTGAACACTGACTAGTGAATACTGAACACTGACTAGTGAATACTGAACACTGACTAGTGAGTACTGAACACTCTGACTAGTGAGTACTGAACACTCTGACTAGTGAATACTGAACACTCTGACTAGTGAGTACTGAACACTCTGACTAGTGAGTACTGAACACTGACTAGTGAGTACTGAACACTCTGACTAGTGAGTACTGAACACTGACTACTGAGTACTGAACACTCTGACTAGTGAATACTGAACACTCTGACTACTGAGTACTGAACACTCTGACTAGTGAGTACTGAACACTCTGACTAGTGAGTACTGAACACTGACTAGTGAGTACTGAACACTCTGACTAGTGAATACTGAACACTCTGACTAGTGAGTACTGAACACTCTGACTAGTGAGTACTGAACACTGACTAGTGAGTACTGAACACTCTGACTAGTGAGTACTGAACACTCTGACTAGTGAGTACTGAACACTGACTAGTGAGTACTGAACACTCTGACTAGTGAGTACTGAACACTGACTAGTGAGTACTGAACACTCTGACTAGTGAGTACTGAACACTGACTAGTGAGTACTGAACACTCTGACTAGTGAGTACTGAACACTGACTAGTGAGTACTGAACACTGACTAGTGAGTACTGAACACTCTGACTAGTGAGTACTGAACACTCTGACTAGTGAGTACTGAACATTCTGACTAGTGAGTACTGAACACTCTGACTAGTGAGTACTGAACACTGACTAGTGAGTACTGAACACTCTGACTAGTGAGTACTGAACACTGACTAGTGAGTACTGAACACTCTGACTAGTGAGTACTGAACACTCTGACTAGTGAGTACTGAACACTGACTAGTGAGTACTGAACACTCTGACTAGTGAGTACTGAACACTCTGACTAGTGAGTACTGAACACTGACTAGTGAGTACTGAACACTGACTAGTGAGTACTGAACACTGACTAGTGAGTACTGAACACTCTGACTAGTGAGTACTGAACACTCTGACTAGTGAGTACTGAACACTGACTAGTGAGTACTGAACACTCTGACTAGTGAGTACTGAACACTCTGACTAGTGAGTACTGAACACTGACTAGTGAGTACTGAACACTCTGACTAGTGAGTACTGAACACTCTGACTAGTGAGTACTGAACACTCTGACTAGTGAGTACTGAACACTCTGACTAGTGAGTACTGAACACTGACTAGTGAGTACTGAACACTCTGACTAGTGAGTACTGAACTCTGACTAGAGTTCTCAACGAGCCTGAAAATAAGGCTCGGCCCTAACTGGGCCCGACTGGGCCGGCCCGAGGCTCGGCCCGAACCCGACTATTACCATCATGTTAGGCCCGAAAGCCCGAAAAAACCCGAGGGGGAAAAAATTGGGAATTTTTTTTTGATTTTTTTTTTTTTTTAATTTATATTATATATTTTGTAATTCTGTTCTGAAATCTGAATGAGATGGCGCTGACGGCGCTGAATGACTGGCGTTAACTTGCACTGTGCTGATTTAAATGAAGTTAAATCCTTGTCTTGTTCACAGTTCACACACCTAGTCTGTCTGTCTGACTGTGCGTGTGTGCAATGAATGAATGAATGAATGCACGCATCGCATTCGCATCGTCTACATTTCTCTGCCTCTCTCGACCGAGTTCCCCCCCCCCCCCCCCCCGACTGACTGAGTGAGTGACTGTCTGTCTGAGACCGACTCGAGACTGTTGTTGTTATTAGCTTAAGCTTACACGTGTTGGGTGAAAAATATAGTTTTATAAGTTCACGGGGACCGACGGAGATGCGTGCGGTTAGGTAGGCTACTGAACTAAATGCGGGTGGGTACTGGGTAACATTGTATTGTGAAAATCAGAGAGCACTGTTTCCGCCACTTGTGTAACTTAACACAGCGCGCCAGCATAGAGCACGCCAGTCAGTCATCTTAATTCACAAAAACACATTGAACATCCTGTTAAACCTTCAAATTAAAACCATCTGATCTGACATTGTCAACAACGACACATGGTACTGCTGCGTGTATGCGCGTTCTCGCGCGTGGCTATATGGAAAGCTGGCTCCTGTGTTCTTCACTTGATTTTTCTGCACGAACCTGACCAGTCAGTGACCAGTCTGACCACTGAATGTACCGCTATTGTTGAAGGCCGCTATCTTTTTCAACACACTTTTAAATTGAGTGACTGTCTGTAAATCCTTTTGGCTATTGTTCTAACATACTTAATACCTCACCTCATGTCATGATGACCAGCGGGGCCGCCAGGAGTGCAGTCGTCTTGCCGACGTAGGCTATCATCATTTTGGGACAAATAAAGGCTTTGAATCTTTGTTCTGTTCTTCCTATTTCATGATTTTTGATTGACCATTTATTTATTTGATTGACCATTATTAGGCTATTTATCAAATATCACACAGCAAACGATACTTTAACTCCATAATGCAACACTTTATTAAAAATATAGGCGAGCAGCAGGAGACAGCAGTGCACTTGTAAATACAAGATATGGCCTACCAGTAAACTAAACTTAACTAAATAAACACGCACAAAAATATATAAACTTTAAAACAAAATAACAGAAACCGTGTTTCTTGTTGTGCTTTAGAAAAAAAAGTAGCAGCAATAAATAAACTGAATAAGAAATAAAATAGCAGAAACCGAGTTTCTGGTTGTTTGAACAGCAGCAGTAATAAAGTGAAACAGTGAATATAAAGAACTAAACAAAATAACAGAAACCGCGTTTCTTGTTGTGCTTTAAAAAAAAGTAGCAGCTATAAATAAACTGAATAAGAAATAAAATAGCAGAAACCGAGTTTCTGGTTGTTTAAACAGCAGCAGTAATAAAGTGAAACAGTGAATATAAAGAACTAAACAAAATAACAGAAACCGCGTTTCTTGTTGTGCTTTAAAAAAAAGTAGCAGCAATAAATAAACTGAATAAGAAATAAAATAGCAGAAACCGAGTTTCTGGTTGTTTGAACAGCAGCAGTAATAAAGTGAAACAGTGAATATAAAGAACTGAACAAAATAACAGAAACCGCGTTTCTTGTTGTGCTTTAAAAAAAAGTAGCAGCTATAAATAAACTGAATAAGAAATAAAATAGCAGAAACCGAGTTTCTGGTTGTTTAAACAGCAGCAGTAATAAAGTGAAACAGTGAATATAAAGAACTAAACAAAATAACAGAAACCGCGTTTCTTGTTGTGCTTTAAAAAAAAGTAGCAGCAATAAATAAACTGAATAAGAAATAAAATAGCAGAAACCGAGTTTCTGGTTGTTTGAACAGCAGCAGTAATAAAGTGAAACAGTGAATATAAAGAACTAAACAAAATAACAGAAACCGCGTTTCTTGTTGTGCTTAAAAAAAAAGTAGCAGCTATAAATAAACTGAATAAGAAATAAAATAGCAGAAACCGAGTTTCTGGTTGTTTAAACAGCAGCAGTAATAAAGTGAAACAGTGAATATAAGGAACTAAACAAAATAACAGAAACCGCGTTTCTTGTTGTGCTTTAAAAAAAAGTAGCAGCAATAAATAAACTGAATAAGAAATAAAATAGCAGAAACCGAGTTTCTGGTTGTTTAAACAGCAGCAGTAATAAAGTGAAACAGTGAATATAAAGAACTAAACAAAATAACAGAAACCGCGTTTCTTGTTGTGCTTTAAAAAAAAGTAGCAGCAAAAAATAAACTGAATAAGAAATAAAATAGCAGAAACCGAGTTTCTGGTTGTTTAAACAGCAGCAGTAATAAAGTGAAACAGTGAATATAAAGAACTAAACAAAATAACAGAAACCGCGTTTCTTGTTGTGCTTTAAAAAAAAGTAGCAGCAATAAATAAACTGAATAAGAAATAAAATAGCAGAAACCGAGTTTCTGGTTGTTTGAACAGCAGCAGTAATAAAGTGAAACAGTGAATATAAAGAACTAAACAAAATAACAGAAACCGCGTTTCTTGTTGTGCTTTAAAAAAAAGTAGCAGCAAAAAATAAACTGAATAAGAAACAAAGTAAATAGCACTTCAAACTTAAATAAAGGGAATATAGGCTACGTAGATAAAAGAAATGTAACACAATAAAAGCACACTACACACAGACTTCACAAACCGATCTTTGACCAGAGTCTATACATCTAAACACCGTGGGCATGGAGGAACAGAAGTGCTTCCACGGTGTCAGGTTTGAGGCGTGTTCTCCTCTCCTCAATAGTGCGTCCTGCCGCACTGAACACTCTCTCGCTGCTGCTGCTGCTGCTCGCTGGCACACAGAGAACCTGTCTTGCCAACTCAGCAAGCTTTGGGTATGTTCTGCTGTTAGATTTCCACCAGCCCAGCACATCATGGTCATCGGTCATTGTTGGCCTCTGACGAACATAGCTCTCCACCTCATCATCTTCTTCATCATCTTCATCATCTTCATCTGCCCCAAAGACATTCTCCCACTCATCAAACTGGCGTGCTCTTTTAGGAACGGGTCCAGCAGCAGCAGCAGCATCTGCATCTTCATCTTCTGTATCTTCTACTTCTAGGCCCTCCTCCCCCTCTTCTCCAATTTCAACCCGCACCGCTGGTGCTGCAGCTGCTGCCACACACATCTTCACGAAATCGTGCACTGGTGCCCTTTGATTCCCGTCCAGCATTCGCAGCTGATTAAATTTTGGGCACAGAAATGTTGCAGCCTTGTGGAGATTTCCTAATTTTATTTTTGTCTCCATCCACTGCGCATGGCGCTGGCGCACAAAAGCCTGTTGTGGCGTGTCTTGTGCGTTTTGCTGGCAGTGACGCTTAAGTCGTTCTGTCCAGGGACAGACGAGGTGAAGTGTGGGATGCTTGTCCCCCTCCAGCTCACGCTGTGCGTCATAAAAGGGCTTGAGGAAAGCCACAAGAAAGGCCAGCGTGTCAGGGGCTACCTTGTCCACTCTCTCACCCTCTCCACGAGATTCCAGCTTCTCGTGCAGCTCTGTGTAAATATCCTGAATAGATTTCAGTGACATATACACAGAGCTGAACCGTGTCTCCACCATCTGCAGCAGGGTCTTTGTAAGCTGTGCTGCTATTCCCGACTGCTTGACATACCTATTAATATAATCATAACACTACAATTAAAACCAGAGCACGGAAATTACACAAATATGCTTTTTAATTGTGTATTACACATAATTATATAACCTTTATATAAAAAAATATATATAAAGAAAACGACAGGACTAAAAGTATAATAGCCTAGTAAGTATCATAGTAGAGTATAGTAACAACAATAACTACAATAAACAAAGCCTACCTTACGAGGGCCTTCGCTGCGGTCACTGTTTCAGCGATGTCAGGGGCATGTTGAATGAGCGCAGCATCACTGTCCAGGCCATGCTTCAGTACTGTATTTAGGACGTGATCCTGGCAATCAAGTCTATCGTAGTCCTGAAGGGCTTTTATCATATTTGATCCCTGATCAGTGACCCATACGATACGATACAGTGACAGTGGATCGAACCCAAATTTTGTCACCAGGAGCTTTTTGATCTCCTTTTTTATGTTGTCTCCCGTTTTCTTCAGCTCCACTGGAAACATCACTGTGGCCAGATTTTTTCCTACAAGCTCAAAATCTTCCGTCACATAGTGGCATGTGATCGCTAGATAGCTGAGCTTTCGAAAATCATCCGTCCACATGTCCGTCGTCATTCCCACTGTCCTTCGTTTTTTTAGGTGGTCCTTAACCTGCGCAGTGAAGGCCTCTCTCTTCTGCTCAGCCAATGCCCTACAGTGTGTGGAAATTGTGTTTGGGCACGGTAAAACGGAGCTAGCAGGTACTTTACCATGAGCGGCCCCGACGTTGATCAGCTCTTGGGCTAATTGTATAAATCCTTCGCCTTCCACAACATAGAATGGCCTGATGTCCTTGGCGCAAAAATGTACACATTTATCGGTCACTGCCTGCTTTACCCTCAGAGGGACACTTAAAGCACTTTTTGTCACAAATGTGGCCATTGACTGCTGCTGGCCAGAGCCAGAGGGGCCTTGTCCTGTAGATCTTGGGCAAGCTGTGACGTGACGGTTCATAGTGGATGTCCCCGTCCTCTTGCTGTCGTAGGATAGTAAAGTTTTACAGTTATTGCACTGTACAGCCAACACCTTGTTTTCTGAGTCCACGACCAACTTGAAACTTTTCCATACTTGTGCCTTCCCTCCCTCCTTGGCAGTCAGAGAATATTCACCTGTTGCAATTTTTGTCTTTATTGCATTAACATCCATCTTCGTTAACTTGTTCCTTCACACTCTGTTGTGTTTGAGTCTCTGACCTGTTGTTAACCCATAGTACACGCCCCCTCGCATCATACCCTGCCACTGTCTGATTTATGACCCTGTTAAAAACCGATCTGCAAGTTGTGAACGTGTTAGATCGTGATGCATTGTAGACCTCAGTGGGCTTGTAGATTTAATGTCTATTTGGTGCGCAACACCAGCCTGCAACTAAGTATATATCAGCAGGGTGCGCAGGGATGATCTAAACATCTGATAACAAAGCAGCAGCATGCAATGCATTGCACTCTGCTGCACAGTGCTGCCTGAGTAGTGACTGAAAATAAACGCCAGTCAGTCAGCGCCGTCAGCGCCGTCAGCGCCATCTTCATAATAGATAAATACACATTCAGACAGAACAGAATTAAAAATATATATATATTTAATATAAAAAAACTTTTTTTTTTTTTTTTTTTTCCTCATACAGGTGGGCCCGAGGCTCGGCTCGGCCCGACTAATTAGCATACTTTTGAGGCCCGGCTCGGCCCGAAAACGTCGGGTCGGGTCGGGCTCGGGTAGACTTTGAGAACTCTGACTCTGACTAGTGAGTACTGAACTCTGACTAGTGAGTACTGAACTCTGACTAGTGAGTACTGAACACTGACTAGTGAGTACTGAACACTCTGACTAGTGAGTACTGAACACTGACTAGTGAGTACTGAACACTCTGACTAGTGAGTACTGAACACTCTGACTAGTGAGTACTGAACTCTGACTAGTGAGTACTGAACTCTGACTAGTGAGTACTGAACACTCTGACTAGTGAGTACTGAACACTGACTAGTGAGTACTGAACACTCTGACTAGTGAGTACTGAACACTCTGACTAGTGAGTACTGAACTCTGACTAGTGAGTACTGAACACTCTGACTAGTGAGTACTGAACACTGACTAGTGAGTACTGAACACTCTGACTAGTGAGTACTGAACACTGACTAGTGAGTACTGAACACTCTGACTAGTGAGTACTGAACACTCTGACTAGTGAGTACTGAACTCTTGACTAGTGAGTACTGAACACTGACTAGTGAGTACTGAACACTGACTAGTGAGTACTGAACACTCTGACTAGTGAGTACTGAACACTCTGACTAGTGAGTACTGAACACTGACTAGTGAGTACTGAACACTCTGACTAGTGAGTACTGAACACTCTGAGCAGCTTGAGGAGCAGCTAGAGGAGCAGTTAGAGGAGAAGCTAGAGGAGCAGCTAGAGGAGCAGTTAGAGTAGCAGCTAGAGGAGCAGTTAGAGGAGCAGCTAGAGGAGCAGTTAGAGGAGTAGTTAGAGGAGCAGCTAGAGGAGCAGCTAGAGGAGCAGCTAGAGGAGCAGTTAGAGGAGCAGCTAGAGGAGCAGTTAGAGGAGCAGTTAGAGGAGCAGCTAGAGGAGCAGCTAGAGGAGCAGTTAGAGGAGCAGTTAGAGGAGCAGCTAGAGGAGCAGTTAGAGGAGCAGTTAGAGGAGCAGCTAGAGGAGCAGCTAGAGGAGCAGCTAGAGGAGCAGTTAGAGGAGCAGTTAGAGGAGCAGTAGAGGAGCAGTTAGAGGAGCAGCTAGAGGAGCAGCTAGAGGAGCAGTAGAGGAGCAGCTAGAGGAGCAGCTAGAGGAGCAGCTAGAGGAGCAGCTAGAGGAGCAGTTAGAGGAGCAGCTAGAGGAGCAGCTAGAGGAGCAGCTAGAGGAGCAGTTAGAGGAGCAGTTAGAGGAGCAGTTAGAGGAGCAGTAGAGGAGCAGTTAGAGGAGCAGTAGAGGAGCAGCTAGAGGAGCAGTTAGAGGAGCAGAGGAGAAACATAACCTTCATTTCATCCTGTGTTTAGACCTAGAGGAGCAGCTAGAGGAGCAGTTAGAGGAGCAGTTAGAGGAGCAGCTAGAGGAGCAGTTAGATGAGCAGTAGAGGAGCAGTTAGAGGAGCAGTTAGAGGAGCAGCTAGAGGAGCAGCTAGAGGAGCAGCTAGATGAGCAGTAGAGGAGCAGCTAGAGGAGCAGTTAGAGGAGCAGTTAGAGGAGCAGCTAGAGGAGCAGTTAGAGGAGCAGTAGAGGAGCAGCTAGAGGAGCAGTTAGAGGAGCAGTAGAGGAGCAGCTAGAGGAGCAGTTAGATGAGCAGTAGAGGAGCAGCTAGAGGAGCAGTTAGAGGAGCAGTAGAGGAGCAGCTAGAGGAGCAGTTAGAGGAGCAGCTAGAGGAGCAGTTAGAGGAGCAGCTAGAGGAGCAGTTAGAGGAGCAGTTAGAGGAGCAGTTAGAGGAGCAGAGGAGAAACATAACCTTCATTTCATCCTGTGTTTAGACCTAGAGGAGCAGCTAGAGGAGCAGAAGAGACAGCAGGAGGTGAGAGCTCTGCTCTCCAGCCCTCAGCCCGCCGTTAAGAACAAACCTCCAGCCAAGCGGCAGACCAAGAGGCCACGCCTCCAGAGGCCGGCATCCACCACCACACTCCTCACCTCTTCCTCCTCCTCTGGCGGCCAGCAGGCGGCGCTACAGCAGCAGCAGTTCACCGTTCTGTCCCCCATCTCGCTGTCCTCCATGGGCCAGAGCTTCACCTCCATGGGCCAGAGCTTCACCTCCATGGGCCAGAGCTTCACCGTGGCCGGTCTGCCCCTCGGACAGGGCTCTAACACCGTCACCCTGCTGCCTGCCGGCTCACAGGTACGCTACACATGTTACAGGGCTCTAACACGTCACCCTGCTGCCTGCCGGCTCACAGGTACTGATAACATGTAACATGTAGTAACATGTAACATGTAACATGTAACATGTAACATGTAACATGTAACATGTAACATGTAATATATGTAACATGTTACATGTTACATGTAACATTTGAACCGTCTGTCCAAACAACATGTTATCTAAATAACATTTAGTTAGATAGCATGTGGCTACATGCTACTTGTACTTCTACCACCTACTTGTACCACATATGGGTCGGTAAATACCCCTTCATTTTTGTTTCCTACATTTTGTTTTTAATTATCTCAAAAGATTTTAAAAAAAATCTTGAAAATTTCAAAATGAAAAAAAAAATCATGAGTTTAAAACTAACTTAAAACCAATAGATCGAGCTATGAAGTTATTTTCCCAAATCTTTTGGCGAAATTTAGGATATTAAATATTGTGCTGCGCACGGTGAGCAATTAAGACTCACATCAACACATTTCTGGCCTGACCTGGAATCGTACTAGAGACAACCAGGGCCACTGGTTCCCCAGACAGGCTCACTAACCACTCATATCATATATCTATATCATATATCTACATACAGGTGTTCACATATAACATATCTATGTATCATATATCTATAACATATATCTACATACAGGTGTTCACATATAACATATCTATGTATCATATATCTATAACATATATCTACATACAGGTGTTCACATTTTTTTAAAGATTTTTGGATTTTTTTTGGGGGGGGAGGGATTTTTTTTATACAGTATCAGACCGATAGTCTCACATATAGGCTATTATATCTATTATGTCCAAATACAGAAACTATCCCCACCTAAATAATGACTATTATATTACTCCATGTTGAGAGTGAATGACAGGCATATAGGGTACAGGGTATAACGTGGGCGGCGCTCGCTCAATGACATGAACAAAGTCAGTGGACAGCACCTGGTGCTGAATTAGCAAACAAGCAGCAGTATGGTATGAAATAAAAACACAGTTCAGTAAATCATTCAAACTGTATCTTTACTAATAGAAACAGAAATGTGACAGAACAGGAATGTGAACATGGAACTAAACCGACTTAAAATCGGACCAAAATAAAAGCTGAATCCACTGAAGTGCTTGATCTCAGAAGCTCCTGAAACGACAGAGCAGGAGCGCATTAGAAGAATTACAATGCGCCATTTATTAACTACATTAAAAATACAATTAGGCTATTGAATAACAGGCTTAGGTAGCCTACTCACTAGAGATGCGCGGATGGCCTCTCATTGATTGATTGATTGATTGAATATTTTATTAGGCAAAAAATGTAAAACATCACAGTTACATTTAAAATACTTTGTCTAACAGGTCCGTTCATAAAAGTCCTTTCCAATGAGGGCCTTGGTATTCAATTCATAGGTCATGGTCATCCGAATCCGTGGTACAAATTAATTATCCATCCGTTATCCAACCGCAATAATTATATTATCCAATTTTAATATCCGCATCCGCACCAACCGTTTTTCCCGTATGTAAACTATTACTAACTATAACAAAATATTATTATTTTCTGGTATTCCCCGTTAGTTTTGGTATTAGTTGTGCGATGCGATCAGAAAATGCATTGAATTAGCCTATGGAATGTCGGTGCAGCATCCAACTGTGCGGCATCCAACTGTTGGATGCCGCACATGCGGAATCCAACATACAGACTACAGAGAGCACTGCTCTTCAGCGCAGCACAGCAGCACTGGTTAAAAAAAAAGAAAAAAGACGCACCGACATTCCATAGGCTAAATCAATGCATTTTGTGATCGCATCGCACAGAGGCTGCTCTACACACTCACACAGACACAAGCACGCAGAGATTTAGCTATTTTATGGATAGATATATTAGATGTCATTAATTTATTTACCGCAATATTTCACCCGCGGTTTATCCGATATTAATTAATAATTATATTTGATTGACCCAAATCCACCCAAACTGCGGTTAACTGCGGCAACCGCGGCTAAAACCGCGATCCGCGCATCTCTACTACTCACTTAGTGTGAAAACTGGCACCTCCCGTCGGTCACTATTCGCTTGATGTCTGGTGATATGGACGTCGCAGGCAGTTCTCAAGGTTTTTGTGTGTCAATCGATTCCTCTCGTGGGTCTTAATCGCATTCATAGAAGAAAAGGCAGACTTGCATACATAGGTGGAAGGGAACATTGTGAGCACATAAAATGCGACTCTCTTGATGTTACTGTACTCTTCTGAGCATGCCACCCAAAAGGCACTCATGGACTCTGCACTCTTGAGTGCATCGCTGACCAGGGAGGTTGTTTGGAAGTCAATTAACTCCATTTCCAATGCAGCCGCATCTAGTGAGGGGATAATTTATTTCGCCTGGGAGGAGAAGTCTCCACCTGGTTTCACTGTGATAGGGTCACGTACAAAGGCAATGAGTTCTTTTGGGATAGAGTAGTCATCAAACCTAGACGTGAAGTTGGCTCGTAGCTGCTTGATGAAGTCAATCATCATCAGCTCTGTCACATGTCCCGATCCATGTTTTTTTAGTGCACTGAAATGTAGGAGCCTGCCAGTGGATATGTCTATCTCTAACAACTCCAGCTTCCTCGTGAATGACTCGAGCTTTTCGACCATGTCCACTATGATTTTCTGTCTCCCGTGTAGCTGGAGGTTAAGCTGGTTTAGGTGGCCAAATATATCAGATAAGAAAGCTACATTGGACATGAACTTTACATCTCCCAGAAGGGCAAGGTGGTCAGCTGCTGATTTAGTCTTGCTCATTTTCATTTTAAGGAACGCCTTGACCTCATCTATTAGTCCACAGAAGCGGTCCAATGCTTTGCCTTTGCTCAACCAGCGCACGTCATTGTGTAACAGCAGATCATCGTAGGTAGCATCTTCTGACTCAGCCACTAGCTGTCGGAAAAGCCGATGCTGGGTGCTTGACGTACCCCTGATAAAGTTAATGACTCTCATCACTTTATCCATAACACTCTTTAGCTCGCCACTGAGCCTGGCACAAAGGACACTTTGGTGGATGAGGCAATGCAGCCCATGCATTTGGGGGGCGAGTTCCTTCAACCTGCTAACTAGACCCCTGTGCTTTCCCGCCATAGCAGGAGCCCCGTCTGTCGCGATTAAATTAACCCTCTCAAATGACAAAGAATGCAGCCAACAACTCTTCCAGTTTCGTAAATATAACGTCTGCAGTGGTGTGCCCTTCTAATGGGATAAGAGACAGCAGCTCTTCCTTGAAAACCTTTCCATCAAAATATCTAACATAAACGCACAACTGGGCTACATCTGTGTTGTCAGTGCTCTCATCTTTGGCCATGGAAAAGTAATTTGCATTACGGAGACCGTCGATAATTACACCCCGCACCGCGTCCGACAGTGCCTCGACACGGCGGATGGCGGACCTAGCAGACAGGGACAGCTGTTTGACTGACGCAATGATACCATCAGTAGACTTGTCGGCAGCGAGTTCCTCCAAAACTGTCACCATCATCTCCTTGAAAACCTCTGCATCTGTGAAGGGCTTGTTGTGCTTTGCGAGCACCCAGGACTCCTTTAGAGAAGCACTTGTCACTTTCTGTTGCGATGTGAGGCCTCGCACCAGGATACTGTTGCTGCGTAAAGAAAGAAATTTAAAGACTGAAAGCATCTTATGCACGCGCATAAGATGCTTTCAGTCTTTCAATTTCTTTCTTTCGTGTCTCTGATTTTGGTGGGAAATTCACTTTGAAGGTGGGATGCTACGTATCGTGGTGCCGTCTAATGTTATATTATTTGCAAACAGACACTGGTCTGTTGCAGATCAGACACATTGGATTTGCATTAGTGAAACCAGGTAAGATGAACACATACCGATCTGTCCACTCCTCTCTAAACACTCTGTTTTCACTGTCAACTTTCCTCTTCAAACTTTTCGATAGCGCCATTGTTGTTGTCTGTATCTCGCTCACTAGCAGCAGCTGAAATGTTTTCTGCAATCAAGCAACAGACTAACAAATAACAGCGAGCGCCCCCAATGCAAAAGCCTAAGGGACCAGTCGAAATTTACAGAAGGGGGGTCATGGAGGAAAATAGGGGAGGGTCATGCCTTTCTAATTTTGGTCCAAGGGAGGGTCAGCTAATTTTACTTTGAATCCAAGGGAGGGTCATGCAATTTTGAATTGATAAAATAGTCCGTTTTTTATATACCTTTTTAGTACAGCAGAACAGTGGTCAATGACCCCTCTCCATTTCAAAGGATACAAAGAATTCAAATCAAGTAACACCTTGTCTATTTAGAATCAATGACGGTCGTTAACAAGCCATCAACGCACAGCGAGTGTGAACGACCCAGTCAAATCTATTCAGCGTCTTAACGATGGTGGTTGAACAATTAAGCAAAACTTCAACAGACGTTATTGGAGAGATAAAATAGGCCTACTATAACTGGATATTCATAATCATTTGAAGTAATTCTGTGCATGTGATTAATGTGGATCTATATGGACAGTTGTGTATAGATGCCTAGCTCCACAAGTAAAACCAGAAGCATCAGGCCATAATTGATAGCCTAATTTGTTTTATGTAGGCAACAGTGTAGTTGTAGTCACTGTAGTTGATAATTAAAAGGGCAGAGTGACAAAAGTTTTAAACTACTGGTTACCAAATATTCAACTTTCTTCAATCTGACCAGGATTCAATGGGTTTCCCACATGTAAGATGAGAACACTATCCATTCTGCTACCACTACTACAGATACACTGTGCATTTAGCAAGACTGACTACAGCAATGTTCTAATCAATGTGGAAAGCAAAACATTGGACATATCAGTTTTAAATGTCATGTATTTGATGGGGAGGGTTAGGGGTGTCAAGAGTTTCACAATACGATACATGATGTTGGGCATGATATCGATATGATATATTATTAATGTTCTTTTCTCATGTATCATCAACATTGGCCATCATCTTTAGTTTAAAATAACGTTATAAAGCAAGTTAAAAACAATTACAAAGTGCTTTGTACACACAAATAAATACATTTGCGCAAGCTTAATGGAGAAGTGAAGTTCTCACTAACTATAAACCCATTGTTTCAGAGGACAGATAGACACTAATATAACAAATATAATATAATAATAATAATATAAGACTGCATAACTATAAATTCCACAAACCTCATATTTTTGTCATCTGGACTTTACCAACCAAGTGCAGCCTAGTTATTTCCAACAGCTAAAAAAAAATCTATAATACCAGATACAGTATAATACAGTGTAAACAATCTTAGATTAGATGTAGGCCTATTTGAGAGTGCAGATGCATGTCACTTTAACGAGCGTCAACGAGCATCAGCTGACACAAAACACCTCTGCAGTGCTTTAAACTGAAAGTGACTGGAGTCTGTTTCATTTCTCTCCTAAATACCTTGAATATGATGGATGACATGATTAATAATTACTATGATTATGATAAGCTTTACATTTTCATATCATACAGTACTTTCACCGGCAAAAAAAAAGAAAGTGTTTTTTTTTTATTAAAAAAACTAAAAAAAATATTACGATACAGTATGACATCATGACAATACCTATCATCACATTTTAATACCACGATAGGCTATATCGTGACACAATATATCATGACACTTCTAGGCGGGGAGGGTTACTCTTTTTTTTGTAATCACTTGGGGAGGGTCATAATTATTTTTAATTTGTCAAAGGGAGGGTCATGGCATTTTAGATCAGGGCACATACATTTTCTCCAGGGGTACCCTTCTTTAAAAATCGACCTGTCCCTAATAGTATTTTTTATTTAGTTAATAAATGGCGCATTGTAATTATTATACCTAATGTAGCACTCGTTTCAAGAGCCCTGAAATCAAGCACTCCATGATCAAGTGGATTCAGCTTTTATCTTGGTCTGATTTTAAGTCGGTTTAATTATGTTAATGTTCACAATTCACATTGCTGGTGCCATCAGTCACATATTAGTAAAGATACAGTATGAATGATTTACTGAACTGGTGTTTTTATTAAATCAACTTGTTTTTGTTTGTTCTGGCCAGGCGTGGAAATCCCCCCTAGTCCCCTAGCTTCAGATTGGACCCCCCCCCACCCAAAGAATTTAGAAATAAAATTATTAAAAATAAATGTTAAAATAATTATAAATACTTATTTAATAGAACCTGAACCCACTTTTGAAATCATGCACTCATAAACACGATGCATTAAAGGATTTATAACATCTTATAGCTAGATTAGAGGAGAATGAAAGAAAAAAAAAGAAACCCAAAAAGCATGCGCATTTTCGGCGCAGGCGCGCTTCGCGCGACGGACGCCCGGCCCGCCATGGAATGTCTGGGAATGATATTGTCCTAGGCCAATCTCAGTTGCCGACCCTTGCGCTACATGGTGACCGGAGCGTAATGTAATGTAATGTAATATTATGTAATGTAGTTATAATGTAATATAGTTGTAATGTAAATGTAAATGTAATTACAGGTGTTCACGTGCTACATGGTGACCGGAGCGTAATGTAATGTAGTTGTAACATTAATGTAATGTAAATGTAAATGTAATTACAGGTGTTCACTCGCTACATGGTGACCGGAGCGTAATGTAATGTAGTTGTAACATTAATGTAATGTAAATGTAAATGTAATTACAGGTGTTCACGCGCTACATGGTGACCGGAGCGGACGGCAAGACGGACACCATCACCCTGCACCCGTCCTCAGGCCTGACCCTGGTTGACCCCAGCCAGCTGGGAGCCATGATGGGCCCCATGGAGCTGGTGCAGCTCACCCAGCAGACAGGGGGCGCCGATGAGTTGCCTGTAGAGGGCCAGGTAACTCCTCCCACATTTATTGCATCATCTGTGAGGGCCAGGTAACTCCTCCCACTCATATGTGAGGGCCAGGTAACTCCTCCCACATGTATTACATCATCTGTGAGGGCCAGGTAACTACATCATTGCCAGAACATACCGTATCAAAACATACCGTATCAAAATTCCGCTTGGATATGTTTATCGCATGGGTCCAGAGATCATGTGATCATGTGATCATGTGATCATGGGTCCAGAGATCATGTGTACCGATTTTTGTGAGATTTGGACAAAATCTGTAGCAGAAGGTGCAAAAAGTGTGTTTTAAAGAATATTCAAAATGGCGTAAAATCTATACAGACACAAATGGGCGTGACTGTTCCATTCTGGTTGTTAATGATACTAATGAAGGCTCTGTTCCATTCTGGTTTTTACAATGATACTAATGAAGGCTCTGTTCCATTCTGGTTGTTACAATGATACTAATGAAGGCTCTGTTCCATTCTGGTTGTTACAATGATACTAATGAAGGCTCTGTTCCATTCTGGTTGTTACAATGCCACTAATGAAGGCTCTGTTCCATTCTGGTTGTTACAATGATACTAATGAAGACTCTGTTCCATTCTGGTTGTTACAATGATACTAATGAAGGCTCTGTTCCATTCTGGTTGTTAATGACACTAATGAAGGCTCTGTTCCATTCTGGTTGTTACAATGATACTAATGAAGGCTTTGTTCCATTCTGGTTGTTACAATGATACTAATGAAGGCTCTGTTCCATTCTGGTTGTTACAATGATACTAATGAAGGCTCTGTTCCATTCTGGTTGTTACAATGCCACTAATGAAGGCTCTGTTCCTTTCTGGTTGTTACAATGATACTAATGAAGGCTCTGTTCCTTTCTGGTTGTTACAATGATACTAATGAAGGCTCTGTTCCATTCTGGTTGTTACAATCAAGGTTCAAGGTTCAACTTTATTGTCAACAATACCATTTACAAGTAAAAGGCACGTGAAATTCATTGTGCGCTAAAAAAACCAACACAGCAGCTACAGTCTCAGTAATTCCACATTCAAACTCTATGTTATGTTAGAAACTAAGCTGCTTAATAAAAACATGTACTGTATAAGATCAGAAACTACCTAAGTGCAAAAAGCTCATGTGCAAACTGCATTGTCATAGATCTAATACATTTAGCCACAGACATATGGCCATATAGTCCGGGCCATGTAGTGTTCAGTGTGTGTTCAGAAGTCTTATGGTGGCCAAGAAGAAAGTACTCCATAGTCTTTGTGTGTGGCTAGCAAGGCTGAGATAACGTTTGCCTGGCCGCGGCCGCAGTGCTGGCCTGAACAGGCTGTGGCTGGGATGGTGGATGTCCCCAACAATCCGTTCAGCCTTGGCCACGCATCGCCTCTCATATATTCCCTGGAGGGAGGGAAGCTCACCTCCGACTATGCGCTGGGCTGACCGCACTACTCTTTGTAGTGCCTTCTGTTGAAGGACAGTGCAGCTCCCGTACCATACAATGAAACCACCCGTCAGGATGCTCTCGATGGTGCAGTTGTAGAAGGACCTCAGGATACGGGGGCTGACCCTGCTTACGGCGCTTCTTCAGGCGCCGTAAGCAGTACAGGCGTTGTTGTGCCTTTTTCACCACATGAGTGGTGTGAGTGTTCCACTTAAAGGTCGTCGTCGATGAATGCCGAGGAATTTAAATCCACTGACTCTCTCCACTGCAACTCCATCGATGTGGATTGGCGTGTGCTCCCTCCTTGGCCTCCTGAAGTCAACAATTAGCTCCTTGGTCTTTCCCGCGTTGAGAGCTAGGTTGTTCTCCCGACACCACAGCGCCAGTGTATTGACCTCATCTCTATAGGCCGTCTCATTGGCGTCAGTGATCAGCCCCATGACTGTAGTGTCGTCGGCGTACTTAATGATGGTATTGCAGCCGTGCGTGGACATACAGTCACGGGTGTACAAGGAGTAAAGGAGGGGGCTGAGCACACAGCCCTAGGGTGCACCGGTATTGAGGGTCATTGGGTCTGATGTTATGTTACCCATCCGCACCACCTGACCACGGTTCGACAGAAAGTTCAGTACCCACCTGCACATGGTCGGGTGCAGGCCTAGGTCTCTGAGCTTCATGTCTAGTCTTGCAGGGACAATTGTATTGAAGGCTGAGCTGAAGTCCACGAACAGCATCCGCACGTACCTGTTGTTACTCCCTCTCGCATCCAAGTGATTGAGGGCGGTGTGGAGAGCCATGGCCACTGCATCCTCGGTTGATCTATTTTTCCGGTATGCAAACTGCCATGGATCCAGCGTAGCGGGCAGTACAGAGCAGATGTAATCTCTTACCAGCCTCTCAAAGCACTTGCTAACGATTGGTGTCAGTGCAACAGGTCTCCAGTCATTGTGACATGATGTATTAGCACGCTTGGGGACTGGGACTATGATGGACCTTTTGAAGCCTTCAGGAACTTCAGCTTGGGAGAGGGAGAGGTTGAAGATGTCTGTAAACACACCAGCCAGCTGGTGTGCACAGACTTTGAGCACACGGCCTGGTATGCCGTCGGGGCCTGCCGCTTTACGGGTGTTCAACCGCATGAAGGCCTTACGCACATCAGCCTCCGAAATGGATAATGGGCTGACCTCCTGTGGTGGTGCAGGCTCCGGTGGTCTGGTGTTGGTGCCGTCTGTCTCGAACCGTGCAAAGAAGGAGTTCAGCTCATTTGGGAGGGAGGCAGAGGGGGGCTCCGTGCTTCTGGGTCGCCCTCTGAAGTCCGTTATTTCCCGGAGCCCTTGCCACACGCTCCTCGCATCCTCCTTCTTGAACTGGTCTTCCAGCTTAGCACTATACTCCCGTTTAGCTTTCCTGATGGCTTTCTGGAGGTCAGCGCGGGTGGAACCCAGATCTCCGGATCTAAAGGCAGTATCCCGTGCATGCAACGCAGCACGGACATCGCTGTTGATCCAGGGCTTCTGGTTTGGATAGGTCCTTATTGTCTTAAGTGGCACAACGTCATCTATGCACTTACTGATGAATCCAACGACTAAGTCTGAGTACTCATTGATGTTATTCTCAGAGGCGTGTCGAAACATCTCCCAGTCTGTGTTGATACAATGACACTAATGAAGGCTCTGTTCCATTCTGGTTGTTACAATGACACTAATGAAGGCTCTGTTCCATTCTGGTCAAACAGAGTCAGGGTGTTGACTCACTGGAAACATTCTGCTACACCAGTGGGTCTCAAAGTGTGGTCCAGGGACCCTCATGGTTCCTTGAGGGGGTTCCATATGGGCCCTTACAGGTGTGTAACTATTTAGAGTTATGGGGGTCCTTGACATTAAAAGGTTCTACACTTTGGTAACACCTGAAGGAAGTAAGGAAGAGGCCCACTGTCTTTGTGCATAGAGCCTGTTAGTGGTTATAGCGGCCCTTGGATTCTGAATGATGACGAATATGGATGGTTTCAACAGGTGTATTTATTTTCTTCATGCAAGAATGAAGCTCTGGTTCGAACACCGTGAAAACTATAAAAACAGAAATAAATAATGTTACAATCATATTAAATCATTTCATAGTTTCACTCAACAATAAAATCAGTGCATTTCAAAGTATCACTTTCAAAGTACAATTCAACAATAAAATAGTAAATTTATAGTTGATATAATTCAGTGAGTTAATAACCCATTTCAAATGCAAATACCAAAACGTACCAAAGTACCATAACCAAATCAAAATACCAGACAAACAATAAATAGATCCCAAAATAAATCAGAAAGAAAATCCAAACAAAGAACACTCCTGTACCTCACTCCGCTATCCAGGGGTGCTATACTGGGCTGGGCTGCTTACAAAGCCACCTTGGCTTCAGGTAACATCAAACAATCATTTGTTTGATGTTCAATTGTTGCACCAAACGTTACAACGGGCACTGTGAACAATATAAAAACAACCTTACTCCAACTGCGCATTTAAAGTGCAGAATACAGGGTTACAGGTTACAAATAAGCCACAGAATGTTTAAAGCAGACAAACAAACATTTCGTACCGTGTCGCGCTGAGTAGGAGACACGTTGGTGAGTGCTACTGTGCGTCTCTCTGAGTGAATGGGTCTGTCTCTGTGTGAAGCTAGCATGCCTCAACAAGACCGCAGGAGTAACCGGAAGTGTCAAAATAAAGGTAGCCCAAGACACACAGGAAGTGTCAAAATAAAGTAAACCAAAATAAGCAAAGTAAATAACAAATTAACTTCAAACTAAGAAAATCAATTGAAGTTAAAAGTAACAAGTGTCACAGACACTTACACTCCCCCCAATCATGTTACGGGGTAACTCATTCCGAGTAAAACATGATTCAACAGAACACATAATTTACAGGCTCGATGAGGTTTGAGAGGATGAATTGTCCAGTCGTTCACTCTCCTTCCAGCAGTTATTCCTGATATTGGACACGTAGTCATCCTCCACGTTCTTCTCAATTCTCTGCAGTGCTGAGCCCTTGTACTCAGATTTTAAATCTCTAGTGACATAGTAGTCCACTTGCGGGTTTTCTGTCTGCCGTCGTATGGTCTGACCAGTGGATGGTCTGGAGTAGAGGATGTAGGGGTGTGTGGACACCATCAGCTGACTCAAGATGGATACCAGGATCAACACTACAATGGGCATAAGTTGGATGAACATGGAGAAACTACTATCTCCTCGTTCCTCTGCTCTCTCTTGTCTGTTATCAGATTCAAGTTGGCTGAGAATCAAGGCCTTTTCTAAGTCTGCCTCGTACAGTTCACTGGTTATCTGCTTATCCATCTGTTGTTGCCATCCTTCAGCGGGTACATTCCCGTCCCCTGCTGTAGTATTGAGAAGGTCGTTTGCTACAGCCTGGAGACTAGTCATAGAGGATGGGGAAGATGATTTCTGAGGGATCTTCTTGAAAGCCAGACTTCGCAACTGATTAGCTTCTGTCTGTTGCTGTTCTTTCTTCCTCTTCTTGTCGTTGTTCTGAGCGGCTTTCCCTGCTGCCTTGCCGGTGGTCCCTCTGCTCTTCCCAGAGTCCCGGCCCCCCTTGCTGCCTGTGGTCTTTCCTCCCACCTCGGAACTGTCAGAGGCCGACTCAGTGTCGATCTGGAGCAAGGTGAAGCGGGACGCCGTGGTGGGAACGTTGATCATTGCAGGCGATGCCATGGTAGCTACTGGTAGTTGATCTGTGTGGTTGGATTCTTCTGTAATGATGTGATTCACATGACTGTGGTTCCCCAGCCGATCAAGATGTGGATTTGATGAGCCTACTCTCCACCCTAATACCCTAATACGGTTCTTTGAGCGAAGGGATCATTATCGTCTCCAGTGATGACCTCGAGGGGTGCCAATGCTACTGGGCAGTCGTTTCCAATCAGTAATCCAACTTCGCAGTCTTGTAACGGAGGCAGCTTGTTTGCCAGTTGTCTTAAATGAGGCCATTGCAGAGCTGTGTTCTTGGTAGGAATATAGGACTTATTTACCGGAATGAAGTTGCGGGTGTAGGCATGGCGTAGTTTCTTGGAGTGCATACCTCTGACTTGCAGTCCTCGGATATTCTTGCTTTCCGTAACTGTGTCGATGGCCGTCATGGTGCTAAGTTTCAGCTGCACAGGCTGGGAATCTACCTTTAGCTCCTCAAGAAGATCTTCCAAGACAAATGTAGAGTCACTCTGCGTGTCGAGTAGGGCATACGTTAGAATTTCTCTCTGTGGTTCCTCTGTAGATGACATGAAGACGGGAACAATGCTTGAGGTGGCAGAAGCTCTTATGAACACTGTGTGCGTCGTGGCGGAATGAATCTCCTGACCTGAATGGTTGTTTGGGGAAGTGGACTCCTTTGCCATTTCTCCCACGGATCTCTCTCTGTCGTCATGCAAGCAGGTAGGATGTCGTCGATTACACACGCCACAGCTATGTCGCCTCTGGCATTCTTTGCTACCGTGTCCTTTCCTCAGGCACGCGAAGCAGAGATGATTTTCAAAGATGTAGGCTTTCTTGTCTTCCATAGATTTTTCCTTAAATACACCATGTGCTTCCTGGGCACAGACGGGGCAGGTGAATGAAAGCTTGGGGTTGTCATTCTGGGCAGTGGTGTGGAAAGCACTGGTTCTTTTGGGTGTTTTCTCGTCCGTGGGCCTGCGATTCACAAAAAATGGAGAGGCAATAGGGTTGCAGACTCTACTGGCTTCCGTTTGAAGGAACTTAGTGAAATGTGAGAAGCTTGGATAGTCGCCAGATTTATCTAATTCTTTTATGACAATTCTGCTCCAGCCACGAACAATCCACTCCGGTAATTTTTTAAGGATTTTGTGATTCTCCTCATTTAGTATATCTAGTCCTTTAACATGTGGCATTGCCTCAACGCAGCTCTGGAGGAAATCAGCAAAGTCTCGGAGGGCGAAAGGGTCGTTAGAGCTGACCATGGGCCATTTCGTTAGCTTGTCCCGGAAGGCTCTTTGCACTACGAAGGCGTTTCCGTATCTCTCCTGTAGAACTCTCCAAGCTCCCTGGTAGGCATCCTCCGAGGTTCTATAAAAGAAACCTTCTACTGCTCTGAGGGCTTCTCCGGCCAGATAGTGTTTGAGATAGAACATTTTTTCACTAGCGGATATAGGTTGTTTGTCTATTAGTGCCATGAAGGACATTTTCCAGTCTATGAATTGTAATGGCTCGCCAGAGAAGGTTGTTGGTTCGGGAGCAGGTAGACGGTTTATACTGAGTGAGCTTATGATTGATTGAGCAAGACCGGTGGTGTCCAGGTTAGCTGACGTGTGACTGAATGTTTGTATGGGCTGAGATGAGATGGGGTTAGGTTGAGCACTTGATGGGACATTTGGAGGAGCGGAGAGTGGGTTGTTGTGGTGTTCAGAATTGCCGTCAAATCTGTTGTATGCTTGGACCCTTGCTGCTGCTACTCGGATGTCCTTTTGTGTTTTAAGTTGTTTTAGTTTAGTTTTTGCTTCTTGGATTTTCTGCAGGGCCTTGGCTTCCTCCTGGTTAGCGGCAAGATCTGCCTCTGCATCGGCTCTCTTGCTAGAGGCTTTGGAGGAAGTTTTAGAGTGGTGGCTGGAGATGGAATTTGAATCGTCAGTGTTGACTATGGAAGGGGGTTTTGGGTGCAATTGGCCGGTTCCACGGGACTGTGTCCGTTTCTCTGTGTTATGGGATGTTTTGGAGATGACTGTTTCAGTGTTGGTGTTTCCAAAAATAGAGCCGTAATCCTCCTTATTTAAGGCCATTCTGACGCGTACCTTTGCGAGCTCCTCATTAAAAGGCCTGTCAAGGGCTTCCAGGTACTTGTCCACTATCTCACATATCTCTTCTGTGATGATTATGCAGGTATTCATTCTTTTGACGATGTCCGGGGTGGCAGTGCAGTTGCGTTGAATTGATTTATAATGTTGACTTATTGCATCATGTTGGTGCTGAACTGTTTGCTTGATGTCCTGGAGGGTCTCTTCAGAACAAAATGATTTTAATGCTGTTCGGCCACTTTTTGCTGAGTGCGTCCAGGTAGTATATGCCTTTGTGAATGCCTTTTCAGATTTCTTGGAGTTCTCGTCGTGCAGTTGCTGGCCCTTCTCGGTTAGGATTTTTTTGCGGGTGCTTAATTCAAACTGATGTTCGTTGGTCGCTGTTTTTCCACGTTCAGTAGCATCTTGTGTGCCGACTGTCTCTTCGGAATTTGTAGGATGCTCCATGTTAACTGCTGTGTCGTTGGTGGTTGACATTTGCTTGGATTTTTTGCTGTTTGTGTGATTACTTTGACTTCAGGGGTTAATTGGTCTGGGTTGGCGTTCAGTGTATATAACCGTTTAGCACCGAGTAGCTCCACAGTACCACTTTGAACCACAAAAAGGATAAATCAAACAAAACATACAAATTGGTACAATTAGGCAGATGTCCCTTTCAACAATGCGTCAAAGCAGCTTAAAAGGTTCTTAATCCCTTTGACCTGTGTGACAGAACCTTTAAATTCCAATCACATTTGAGAAACACATTTGAATTTCACCCTTATGTTTTCTTGTTTCTTTTTATTTCTTTTTATTTTATTTCTTTTTTCGATTGTATTGTCCTTTTAGTAACCTTCCTACCAGTAAAGGCTACCAGTTAGAACTTAAGGCCCCCTCAATGAGTATGAGTATAGTGACTTTGGTGCTGTGTGACAAACTTGGGGGCAGTGGGCTGATGACTTGAGTACAAGGTGGCTGTAGATGAGATGTATTGGTGGTGTCGACGTTGAGTAGCTTCAGCGATGAGTTTTCACTATAGCGGCCCTTGGATTCTGAATGATGACAAATATGGATGGTTTCAACAGGTGTATTTATTTTCTTCATGCAAGAATGAAGCTCTGGTTCGAACACCGTGAAAACTATAAAAACAGAAATAAATAATGTTACAATCATATTAAATCATTTCATAGTTTCACTCAACAATAAAATCAGTGCATTTCAAAGTATCACTTTCAAAGTACAATTCAACAATAAAATAGTTAATTTATAGTTGATATAATTCAGTGAGTTAATAACCCATTTCAAATGCAAATACCAAAACGTACCAAAGTACCATAACCAAATCAAAATACCAGACAAACAATAAATAGATCCCAAAATAAATCTGAAAGAAAATCCAAACAAAGAACACTTCTGTACCTCACTCCGCTATCCAGGGGTGCTATACTGGGCTGGGCTGCTTACAAAGCCACCTTGGCTTCAGGTAACATCAAACAATCATTTGTTTGATGTTCAATTGTTGCACCAAACGGGCACTGTGAACAATATAAAAACAACCTTACTCCAACTGCGCATTTAAAGTGCAGAATACAGGGTTACAGGTTACAAATAAGCCACAGAATGTTTAAAGCAGACAAACAAACATTTCGTACCGTGTCGCGCTGAGTAGGAGACACGTTGGTGAGTGCTACTGTGCGTCTCTCTGAGTGAATGGGTCTGTCTCTGTGTGAAGCTAGCATGCCTCAACAAGACCGCAGGAGTAACCGGAAGTGTCAAAATAAAGGTAGCCCAAAACACACAGGAAGTGTCAAAATAAAGTAAACCAAAATAAGCAAAGTAAATAACAAATTAACTTCAAACTAAGAAAATCAATTGAAGTTAAAAGTAACAAGTTTCACAGACACTTACAGTGGTCATCTGAAATCTAATGCCACCTCCCCCCCCCAGGTGATGGATGGTACGGTCCTGGTGCACCAGGAGGTGATGGAGGGCCAGGTGGAGGCCGGACAGGAGCACACGGTCATCCAGATAGACCCCGCCCCCATGGGAGGAGGAGGAGGAGGAGGAGGAGGAGGAGGAGGAGGGGTGGAGGAGGAGATGGTGCTCCACCAGGTAGGGATGGACCATAAGCGTTATTAAGCTACTAATATAGACTGAAGTAATTAAAGCAGAGAGAGAGAGAGAGAGAGAGAGAGAGAGAGAGAGAGAGAGAGAGAGAGAGAGAGAGAGAGAGAGAGAGAGAGAGAGAGAGAGAGAGAGAGAGAGAGAGAGAGAGAGAGAGAGAGAGAGAGAGAGAGAGAGAGAGAGAGAGAGAGAGAGAGAGAGCTTGTAGATCTGCTATTTTCATAATATTTATCTCTGGAGCCAGTCAAACAAAATGGTGGTCCCCAGTTCAAATATGATTATTTTGGGGGGTCACAGCCTGAAAAGGTTGAGAGACAGACAGACAGACAGACAGACAGACAGAGAGGAGAGGAAGACGAAGAGAGGGCTAGCTTGTAGATCTGCTATTTTCACAATATTTATCTGTGGAACCAGTCAAACCAAATGGTGGTCCCCAGTTCAAATATGATTATTTTGGGGGGTCACGCCCTGGCATCCCTTATTTTTATTTATTTATTTTCACAAATTGTCATAAATGGCATAAAAGAAAAAAAAAAGCTGATCTACAAGCTCAGTAAAAGCTTGTAGATCTGCTATTTGTCGCTATGAATACAGGTGTGGCTTGAGATTTTGACTTGTGTGGGCAAAAAGTTAGAAAAGGAAGCTCTCGATGAATGTATTGATGTTGCACAATGAACTTCGAATTATTATTTATTATTATTTGGAGAAAAAAATATTTAGAAAAAAAAAATACAGTGAAAAATGTTGTTTGAAATGAGCTGAAATAAGCTTGCACTTTGGAAACAGTGATAAATGTACAATCAAAGGCAGTTTTTTTTAATTTATTTTTATAAACAAGTATTGTTTACATGACTGATGTCAATGAAGGCGCAAAATAAATGTCAAACAAATTTTTATGCCTCTAAAGTGTGTGTCTTACTAAAACGCTCATAACTCTGATTCTAAACAAAAAGGTCTGTTTTTGGTGAAAACCAAGCTGTATTCAGTGGCGTAACGGAGGGGCAGCAAGGGATGCGGCCACCAGCAGGGGGGGCCCCGCATCCGCTGATACAAATATTTTTACAGCAAAAAAAAAGAAAAAAGTTGATTTATATTGGTCAAATAGAACCGAATTAGACCCGAATTAGACCCGAAATTTTTCGCACGGTTGCGCAGGTTGTGCACGCATGCACGCGTGCATGTACGTGGACCTCACGTGAAACTCCCGCGGGGAGGCCCCGCGATTCTGCGTTACGCCACTGGCTGTATTCAACTACCTCTAGCTAAAAAACGGAACATGCTATCAACTCACTTTATCAACTCATTCTAAGCTTTGTTTTGAGATATTCCATGTGTTCATAGTCATAGCACAAAATATTCTGTGAGTCCTCAAAGATGAGTCAGAATGGTCAAAATGTCTGGCAGTGGGGAAGCCTGTTCTAGAAAACCCTATGGCAGTCAATGTGTTAAGTGTCCCCCCATTTGAGAACAATGCACTCTGGGATAGGGTTTACCTGGACCCCTCAGACCCCCACCTTTCAGTAATGCATGATGGGATAGGTGTTAAAATGTCACATATCAGAGAAATGTCCTTTTCAGTCCAGTTTTCTCAGCTCGCTGTATCTCTGCAAGACATCCCTCTATAAGCCATATCCTCAAAACTGGAGGGTCAAACTGCACAACCAATATGTCAGTTTGTAGCTATGAATCCGCAATGACAGTCTCTATGTGTAATATGTATATAATATGTATTTTCACATCCTTTACCACCAGGACGGGGTGGAGATGACCGTGGTGGCAGAGGCTTCGGCCGGAGGAGGTCCTGGGGAGGAGGTGCATGAGGGCCAGGAGGATCAGGAGGAGGAGGCACACGGCCAGGAGGTGCAGGAGGAGCAGATGCACACGGAGGAGGAGGTCCAGGGACTGACGCTGGACGCCAGTGGACAGCTGTCCAGCGTTCAGATTGTTGTGATGGAGGAGAGTTCTCAGAGAGAAGGAGACGATGGAGGAGAAGAAGACAACAGATCTTAGTGATGGAGGAGAGTTCTTAGAGAGAAGAAGACAATGGAGGAGAAGAAGACAACAGATCTTAGTGATGGAGGAGAGTTCTTAGAGAGAAGAAGACAATGGAGGAGAAGAAGACAACAGATCTTAGTGATGGAGGAGAGTTCTTAGAGAGAAGAAGACAACAAGGTCAAATGACATTAAAGGAATACTTCAATAGAAACGATAGAAAAGACTTTGTTTCTATCGTTTACCTGGTGATGTCTTTGAGACACAGAGATTAAGATATTCCTTAACGGTGAATGAAGAATCCAGAAAATGAAGAAAAAAACTTGATGAATGGAATTTAACAGCAAAACAATATAAAAAATACAAAACTCAGCTCATGTAGGTCTTCAAAGTGTTTTCTTTCTGTAATCCGTTGAAGAAGTAAATATAAACCTTTAGACGCACACGCCTGGGCACTGGCGTGCATGTGGATGACCTCCGGTTGAACCCCAGGGTCACGCCCATGAGCCATTTAGCTCGGAAGTGTTTTACACGTTTATTCTTGGTGATATTTTGGAAACGTTTTCCACGATTCAGAAGAGAATCTGAATCGTATGTTTTGGACTTTATGGACAGAGTTTTGATATTGTTTTGGTCTCTGATTAATTCCATTCATCACGTTTGTTCTTCATTTTTGGATTCTTCATTTACTTCATTGTTTTACAAAGGAAAATTCTCAACCCACAACGATCTGAAACCATGGATACACAACAATACACAACGATCTGTAACCATGGATACACAACAATACACAACGATCTATAACCATGGATACACAACAATACACAACGATCTATAACCATGGATACACAACAATACACAACGATCTGTAACCATGGATACACAACAATACACAACGATCTGTAACCATGGATACACAACAATACACAACGATCTGTAACCATGGATACACAACAATACACAACGATCTGTAACCATGGATACACAACAATACACAACGATCTGTAACCATGGATACACAACAATACACAACGATCTGTAACCATGGACACACAACAATACACAACGATCTGTAACCATGGACACACAACAATACACAACGATCTGTAACCATGGATACACAACGATCTGTAACCATGGATACACAACAATACACAACGATCTGTAACCAGGGATACACAACAATACACAACGATCTGTAACCATGGATACACAACAATACGCATCGATCTGTAACCATGGATACAACAACCCTCAACCATCAGTCTCACAAGACTTAAAGTTGCCATGTTTTTCTTTTTGCAGGGATGTGTGTTTTTCTTTTTGCAGGGATGTGTGTTTTTCTTTTTGCAGGGATGTGTGTTTGATTCCCATTTAGTCGCTGTGTTTATTAATAACAAAGAGACATAAATGTGACCAAAATTTGACTGGGAGACAGTCATCTAGCATTTTTTCATTTTCATTTTTTCCATGTCATATGAAAGCAGGGAATCATAGCAAAAATAATGATATATTGGTTAATAAGATTGAGTGAATAGTTTTGAAACTACAGCTTATAGAACTAAAGTCAAGTTAAAACTCTTAAGTAGAGAAAACACCACTTGAATTAGAGGTTGCTAGCCATAACCTTATATATTAGCTACATGGTTATGCATTTATTTCATATTTACATGTCAATTTAAGCTCTGACATTTATGTCATACATACTCTAGTATGTGAAGAGTCTAACTGGGCTATTAACTCATTTATCTCATTTGTCTCCCAGACAAAAACAGTCACAAATGTTTATATTAGTTTAGTCATAAGTTTTAGTAACTCTTTCAACTAAAGTCTCACAGATACATCGTCACATGAAGGTTCTTTCTTTTTGCTAATAATAATAATGATATTTATTATTCTTGTTGCTCTGTCAAATTGCCCAAACCACGTTCTCCTTGGGTTAGTAACCCTAAACCACGTTCTCCTTGGGTTAGTAAACCTACACCACGTTCTCCTTGGGTTAGTAACCCTAAACCACGTTCTCCTTGGGTTAGTAACCCTACACCACGTTCTCCTTGGTCCCGGCTCCCCCAGTAGCAAATGAAACATTTAGGATCTGAATGAGGACATTTAGCTAGATGTTACAAAACCATCATGATAGTGGATAGTGGACCATCATCATAGTGGATCCTCCAGATGACCCGTGGATCCTCCAGATGACCCATGGATCCTCCAGATGACCCGTGGACCCAGTGTTGACCTGACTCTCTAGAGGTCAGGAGGATGAACTGTATACAGAGCATAGCAGCAGCAGACATTGTGTGGTTCCACAGATAGAAAGCCCATTCATTTTTCCCATAGAGATTTCAGAAAATATTTATATTAATTATTTTCATCCTGAAACCTGGTGAATCATCATAAAACATTAGAATCTGTGTCAAAACATATTTGAATATTTCATTATATTTACTATATTTAGTAATTACCCGTTTTGTTGCGGTTTTCAAATTTGTTTTGATAGTAAATTGATAAAAAGTGTGTGAAGTATTCCTTTAAACCCTCTATACTTAGTAAAACAGACCTGAGTTTTGACTCTTTTTTTCCCTCTACACCAAATCTCACCGATCTACAAGCTCACAAAGCTTGTGGATCTGATGTTATCTTGGTCCAGAATAGGAATGCTAGGGTTCTAGTGGTTACTCTATGCTAGGGATGCTAGTGGATGCTAGGGTTCTAGTGGTTACTCTATGCTAGGGATGCTAGTGGATGCTAGGGTTGTAGTGGATACTCTATGCTAGTGGATGCTAGGGTTCTAGTGGTTACTCTATGCTAGTGGATGCTAGTGGATGCTAGGGTTGTAGTGGATACTCTATGCTAGGGATGCTAGTGGATGCTAGGGTTGTAGTGGATACTCTATGCTAGGGATGCTAGTGGATGCTATGGTTGTAGTGGATAATCTATGCTAGTGGATGCTAGGGTTCTAGTGGTTACTCTATGCTAGGGATGCTAGTGGATGCTAGGGTTGTAGTGGATACTCTATGCTAGGGCTGCTAGTGGATGCTAGGGTTATAGTGGATACTCTATGCTAGGGATGCTAGTGGATGCTAGGGTACTAGTGGATACTCTATGCTAGTGGATGCTAGTGGATGCTAGGGTGGTAGTGGTTACTCTATGCTAGGGATTCTAGTGGATGCTAGGGTTGTAGTGGATACTCTATGCTAGTGGATGCTAGTGGATGCTAGGGTTCTAGTGGTGACTCTATGCTAGTGGATGCTAGGGTTCTAGTGGTTACTCTATGTTAGGGCTGCTAGTGGATGCTAGGGTTCTAGTGGTTACGTTACTCTATGCTAGGGATGCTAGTGGATGCTAGGGTTCTAGTGGTTACTCTATGCTAGGGCTGCTAGTGGATGCTAGGGTTCTAGTGGTTACTCTATGCTAGGGCTGCTAGTGGATGCTAGCGTTCTAGTGGTTACTCTATGCTAGGGATGCTAGTGGATGCTAGGGTTATAGTGGATACTCTATGCTAGGGATGCTAGTGGATGCTAGGGTTCTAGTGGTTACTCTATGCTAGGGCTGCTAGTGGATGCTAGGGTTCTAGTGGTTACTCTATGCTAGGGATGCTAGTGGATGCTAGGGTTGTAGTGGATACTCTATGCTAGGGCTGCTAGTGGATGCTAGGGTTGTAGTGGATACTCTATGCTAGGGCTGCTAGTGGATGCTAGGGTTGTAGTGGATACTCTATGCTAGGGCTGCTAGTGGATGCTAGGGTTTTAGTGGATACTCTATGCTAGTGGATGCTAGGGTTCTAGTGGTTACTCTATGCTAGGGCTGCTAGTGGATGCTAGGGTTCTAGTGGTTACTCTATGCTAGGGCTGCTAGTGGATGCTAGGGTTCTAGTGGATACTCAATGCTTGGGATGCTAGTGGATGCTAGGGTTCTAGTGGTTACTCTATGCTAGGGCTGCTAGTGGATGCTAGGGTTCTAGTGGATACTCAATGCTTGGGATGCTAGTGGATGCTAGGGTTCTAGTGGTTACTCTATGCTAGGGCTGCTAGTGGATGCTAGCGTTCTAGTGGTTACTCTATGCTAGGGATGCTAGTGGATGCTAGGGTTATAGTGGATACTCTATGCTAGGGATGCTAGTGGATGCTAGGGTTCTAGTGGTTACTCTATGCTAGGGCTGCTAGTGGATGCTAGGGTTCTAGTGGTTACTCTATGCTAGGGATGCTAGTGGATGCTAGGGTTGTAGTGGATACTCTATGCTAGGGCTGCTAGTGGATGCTAGGGTTGTAGTGGATACTCTATGCTAGGGCTGCTAGTGGATGCTAGGGTTGTAGTGGATACTCTATGCTAGGGCTGCTAGTGGATGCTAGGGTTTTAGTGGATACTCTATGCTAGTGGATGCTAGGGTTCTAGTGGTTACTCTATGCTTGGGCTGCTAGTGGATGCTAGGGTTCTAGTGGATACTCTATGCTAGTGGATGCTAGGGATGTAGTGGTTACTCTATGCTAGGGCTGCTAGTGGATGCTAGGGTTCTAGTGGTTACTCTATGCTAGTTGATGCTAGGGTTCTAGTGAATGATTGAATGAATCTTTATTTGTCACTCTCTCCATGTACTTACATACATACAGACAATGAAATATCGTTCCCCCTCAGTCACTAGCAGTGTAACTAACATAAAACATCAAGCCTATCTAAAAACATAAAAGACCCAGACTAAAAACAGCATACAACCATAAAAACAGCATAAACAAACATTTAAAAAACCCAATATGTATTGACGTGCAATTAATCTAAAAAGAAGCTACCAACACAGCACGTCAGTAGGTAAGGTAGGTAAAGTGAAAAGGAAGGAAGCAAGCACTCAAGACGAGTTTTCGAAGTACCAAAGTACAGGGTGCACGGCTCAGGCAGATAAAGTTCATAGAAAGGAATGCCAGCACTCACTTAAGTCCATTTAGGCTCTTATTTATTTAGGTCATAGCTCCCCAGCAAACTTCAGCGTATAATGACATCACACTGTTTTTGTGTCACTTATAAAGGGACCTTGGTGCAACGCACAGAGCGGTCCGGGTAACAACAAAATAAGACAAGTAAGACAGTCATTTTTTAACACAAAGGGTCACCATAAAACAGAAAATAAGTATATAGAAAAAAATAATTTTTAAAGAAAATTATTATTACCTAGAACACAATTTTTTAGCAGTAAAGCGGCAGTTTTACAACCTTAGTCTGTGCGAGTCCCTCAGTACTCCTTCATAAGGACAAATTCAGATTTCATTCAAGACTTGCATATTTATAAAAAATGTAAAACAAATTTTTTAAATACCGAAGTATACACAATGTCACTTGAAAAAGAGGCATTAATCATTCATTGTCACATCATCAATTCATTGCTCTACAAAATAAACTTATTTCACTCTCAAGTGGTATGCTCTGTCTGTTTTACACACAATAAATACTATAAGAAACAACCTAATAAAAGTTCTTCATTTAGACCTTTAGGGTGTTCTGTTTGGAGAGAGTGTATCCACCATGCCTCTCGTTGCAATAGAAGTTTTTCACGATCCCCACCTCTTTTTAAGGGCAATATTGCCTCAATACCCTGAAACCTTAAAGCACAGACTTCATGTCACCACATACAGACTCTTACATTTTATAATTTTATTTATCCTCATTTTACAGCTCAACGCACATTATTTGCAAAATATAGGCTTTGCTGCCCTCTTGCGGTGACAAAAGACAATTGCAGAATACATAAACATGTCCAGTGATTTACTTGTAGAACTCGTCATATTTATATTATAATATTATAACTATAATATTATAATATTATAATATTATAGTTATGATATTATAATATTATAATATTATAACTATAATATTATAATATAACTATAATATTATAATATAACTATAATATTATAATATTATAATATTATAATATTATAACTATAATATTATAATATTATAATATTATAACTATAATATTATAATATAACTATAATATTATAATATTATAACTATAATATTATAATATAACTATAATATTATAATATTATAATATTATAACTATAATATTATAATATTTTAACTACGAAACATACTGGTTCATCATTATGGAACGTATAATAATATTTAAACTCAACATGTGTCAATATTTTATAATCTGTTAAATCATCATTATAGATTAGATTAACAGTTGAATAATATTTAAACTGATGTTATATAATCTGTTAAATCATCAGCTATTTTAAAATAGGCGATATACAAGCTATTTTTAAAAGAAATGTTGGAGAAAAACAAATTCAAATCTGGAATGAAACATTTGCCAACACAAATCATGTATGGGGGTCCCTGGCATGACATATTTTCAGATGGGGGTCCGTGGCCAAATACATATCCATTTGAGGGTCCTTGACATGAAAATATTTGAGAACCTCTACTCTTAAAACAACATTAGACAATGACGATTGACTGACCTAGCTGGCCCTATAGTAGCTTATCTTGGGCTTGTTTTTATAGACCTTGTTTCTCTCGCACAATCTGGCAACGCTGGGTTCAAGTGTATATGACCTTTTCAGGCAGTGAAGCAGAAGGGCTGAAACAAACAAAAACAAACATGCTTCACCCTGACTCTGTTTGAACCAGAATGGAACAGAGCCTTCATTGGTGTCATTGGTAACACCTGTGAAGGGAGGCCCACTTTCTTCCCAACATGGCCGCTAAACTGATGAACAAAATATCAATGCATATAAATGTATAAATCCCATGTGAACCACAGTGTGAGATAAGGCACCTGATTCGGATGCTATCAATGCATTGAATGGGACATTATCACCTTTTATTAGACCATTGAATGGGCGAAGTAGGCGACATACTGACCTACCCGCGATTTATCAGATCATTCATTTGGTGTTATCAAGACATACTGACCTACCAACGGAGATGACTTAAATAGTTCAGTTTCGGTTTTGGTTTTGGTTTCGGACCATGACGGAGGCGCGCAGTCTCAGGCGAACTGTCACCCCGTGAAGGACCACGAGGGAGCTAAAGCGACCGAGTTGCCGTCCTGAACGGTGTGACGTTCGCCTGAGCCCAATCAGCGCCGTTGGAGTTATGTACCGATAGGCACAGAATGGTAAATCGTGTTGTAGGGACTGCTCCGCCTCCAAGTAGGTCAGTAGCTCCTGATTACGCCCCATGAATGGTCTGACAAATCGCGGGTAGGTCCGTATATCGCCTACTCGTCGCCTACTCGCCCATTCAATGGTCTGATAAAACGTGATAATCTCCCATTCAATGCATTGATAGCATTCGAAGCCGGTCGATAAGGAAACGCTTTGGATGAAACAACATGAGCCTGGCAGGTAAGCTAGAGCTGCTGCTGCTCATGTGTATATGAAATATGAACTCTTTCCCAGACGAAGTCACTTCTATTTAACTTCCCTAAATACATTGTAAAATATAGAGGGTTAGGGTCCTTGGAGCTTTCGGGAGAGACGTACGCCAAGCAATAAGACATTAAAGAATGAGACGCCCTTGCCATCTTTTTTAAGGCAATAAAAAGCAGCTAAACAGAGAGGAGAGGAGAAGCTCTGGCCTGACACGTAAAATAGGGCCCACTGTATCTTAGATTTACATTATGTAGGGTAATATGACATAAATGTAAGGTGTATATACCGTATAAAGTAACAATGTAATTCAGGGTGCCATGGATGAAAATGTTATTTACAGGGGTTGCCCTGAGGAAAGAAAGTTTGAGCCACTTCTATATACATTATACTGTACTAGACCATACCCGGTGAAGTGCGCAGGCAATAGTAGTTGCAAACGTGGGGTTATTACACGTCCTGTCGCGCGTCCTCCCCGCGTGTCCAGTCCCGTCCCGTCAGTGTCCCGAGTGTTCTGTGTGTGCAACAGTGTAACGCAGTGGGGCTGTAGATGCGACGCATGCGCAGTTTGAGCAGCCAGCATAAGCATGGCGACATTCTTTGACATAAAAATGTGAATAAACAGCTGAGATTTAGTGATATGGGATTCGCAGTCACATGCACATGGTAATGGTCAATGGCTGTGCGCAATTTGAGATGAATAGCTCCAGGCACTGAGGAGAACCGGGCAGAAACATTGTTGACATAAAAATGCGAATAAACAGCTGAGATTTAGTGATATCGAAAAACGGGCTTCGCAGTCCGATTCACATCGTAATGGTGAATGGCTGTGCGCAATTTGAGATCAATAGCTCCAGGCACTGAAGAGAACCGGGCAGAAAAATGTTTGGGCTCAGAGGTTTGGGCTCACAGGTTTGGGCTCACAGGTTTGGGCTCAGAGGTTTGGTCTCAGAGGGAGGTTTGTGGAATTATTGGAAGATATATATATATATATATATATATATATATATATATATATATATACATACATACATACATACATACATATATACACACGCACACACAAACACACACACACGCAATATATATATATATATATATATATATATATATATATATATATATATATATATATTCTGTCATTCATTGTACTTATATTAGAATGAATTGATTACTACAGCAAAATAATTATACAACACTGTTATTACAACTTGTACAACTATTATTTCAACTTAACAACAACAATACAATTATGTGCATGCAGATATGCACTTAAAGGGTGCTCTCCACCTGTTTAGAAGCAGATCGCCCACCCCAGATCATTCGTTGTGATCTGGGGCGACCGTGTTTAGGGGCGAGACAATTAGGCGCAGATTGCTCACCCCAGACCGTTCGGTGCGATCCGGGGCGACCGTGTTTAGGGGCGAGATAATGAAACGGCCGTATCGTTAGCTTGTACAGATTTTCGGACACTCGACATGGTGCAATGGCTAGATGAGATTAACTTTTGTGTCTCTGGTGGAGAGATTTACTTAAACGCGACGTGCTACCACCTTTGCACGAAAGGATTGCAGTGCATGTCATGCACACACTCTCACACACACACACACACACACACACACACACACACACACACACACACACACACACACACACACACACACACAGCACGGAGAAGATCAATAGCACACACACACACACAACGGTACATCTAACACACACACGCGCAGGACCCGTTGTGAGCGCTCACACACACACACACACACACACACACACACACACACACACACGGTACATCCCGGCCAGAGCTGTCCCCCATCGCGAACACACATACGCGGCCGTCGCACGAACACAAATAATGTACATTTTGACACGTGCCTCCCGAACGTTGCATGCGCACGTGCGTGTCCGCGCATACACGGCCGCGGAGGCGAGTGTTCGCTCAACAGTGTAAAGCAGTGGGGCTGTAGATGCGAGCATGCGACATTCTTTGAGATAAAAATGCAAATAAACAGCTGAGATTTAGTGATATCGAAAAACGGGCTTCACAGTTCCATGCACATGGTAATGGTCAATGGCTGTGCGCAATTTGAGAGCAATAGCTCCAGGCACTGAGAAGAAACGGGCAGAATTTTCTTTGACATAAAAATGCGAATAAATAGCTGAGATTTAGTGATATCGAAAAACGGTCTTCGCAGTCCGACGTGCATCGTAATGGTGAATGGCTGTGCGCAATTTGAGATCAATAGCTCCAGGCACTGAGGAGAACCGGGCAGAAAAATGTTTGGGCTCAGAGGTTTGGCTTCACAGGTTTGGTCTCAGAGGTTTGTGGAATTATAGGATGATAGGATGATGGAGATGACTGACCTCAGTTGTTGGGCAGCAGTTATCTGGTGTGTGTGACATCAGACCGTAGTGTGTACACCTTTAAGACACATGCATGATGTCACTGCTGTACACCTTTAAGACACATGCATGATGTCACTGCTGTACACCTTTAAGACACATGCATGATGTCACTGCTGTACACCTTTAAGACACATGCATGATGTCACTGCTGTACACCTTTAAGACACATGCATGATGTCACTGCTGTACACCTTTAAGACACATGCATGATGTCACTGCTGTGCATGATGTCACTGCTGTACACCTTTAAGACACATGCATGATGTCACTGCTGTATACCTTTAAGACACATGCATGATGTCACTGCTGTACAAGACACATGCATGATGTCACTGCTGTGCATGATGTCACTGCTGTACACCTTTAAGACACATGCATGATGTCACTGCTGTACACCTTTTATGGTGCGTTCACACGGGCAGATTAAAAGATACAAAGCTACAAAAATTCACTGCATCTTTGTCGCTGTGTCGCTTTGCATCTTATTGCTCAACACGTCGGTGACGTCATCATGCGCGCATCCGCGGTGACGTGTGTTTGAGCGACGGAACAGAGAAAAACAACAATGTGTTGGCGCGACTTCTGGAGAAACAAACAAACATGGAGAATGAAAGTAAATTGAGAGCTCTTGTGGAGCTAGGCATTATTTATATGCATTGGAAGAAGTTTCGCAAGACAAGGAAAAGACGTCGCGAGTTCTGGGTCCATCCAATCTTGTACAGACGCCAACAACAAGGCGAATACCACCATCTCGTGCAGGAAATGCGACTGTATGAACCCAGGTTCAAACGCTATTTTAGGCTAAACGTTAGCCAGTTTGACCATGTACTGTCCATAGTAGGGCCCCGAATTGCCAAGGAAGACACTACAATGCGCGAGGCCATATCTCCAGGTCAACGACTTGCCATTTGCCTTCGGTGAGTTTATTGTTCATTATTAATGAATAATTCATTATCTACTTGTCCTTGAACCAAATCTACCACTGTTGCAGGCAGCGACGGGTAGCTTCTTCTGTTTGTTTATGCAGCTACCAGTAGTCAGTGGTGTAAACTAAGTACATTTACTCAAGTACTGTACTCAAGTACAATTTTGAGGTATTTTTTTTACTTACCAGGGGTCTTCAACAGGGGGTCCGAGACCCCTAGGGGGTCCTCAGAGCTACTACAGGGGGCCCGCCAAATCTTTGTGTGATAGGATCATGTTTTGTACACTAACCACTTGAACCCTAGCATCCCTATTCTGAGTGGAACAATAGAGGTTTGCTGTAGAGGGGGGAAAAAGAGCAGACAAAGTATTGATGGTTCAAGTGGTTAAATGTCTGAAAATACACATTAATCCAATACACACTGATGACAGTGCTGTCAAAGTCTATGAAACTATGAAATCTATGAACATTTTTAATCTGCAACACAATTTGATACAATATGATGTAGGGGTCCTTGGCCTGAAAATGTTGAAGACCCCTGTGAGAGTATTTCCAATTGTTTATACTTTTACTTCTACTCCACTACATTATTTTAGCCCTATTTTATACCTACACTATTTGAAAATGGGCTATTTTCAAACATTTTTGTACTTTTACTTTTGATACTTTAAGTACATTTTGATACCAATACTTGTTTTGTACTTTTACTCAAGTACATTTTGAATTCTGGACTTTTACTTGTAATCATTTTTACCCCCTAAAATGTAGGTTGGTAAAAATAATGTGTTTTTTTTTTTAAATCACTGGATATAATGTAAAGTATACATGATTTAAAATGCATGGTAACATTATCAGACCAAAATGTACCCTTCAACTTCTTGTTTACGCCCAAAATAAAGGATATCCACAGTTTGTAGCAATATTAGGCCATACTGGCCATTTTTTTTCAAAATGTATTTGACCCTCATTTATCAAATAAATGCAAATATAACATAAATAAAAAAATGGTGCCCATAGTTCTCAGGTGCCCACTATTCTAGTTACCCAAGTAGTTGTAGTTGATTTAGCTCTAGACTAGAGCATGGGTCTTCAACAGGGGGTCCTCAAAGTTGGATGTGAAACGTACAATTTCCCATTAAAATGTTATGTTCTCAATTTAATTTCATTGTGTTTTTCTCAAATCTTATTCATATTATAGATTCCTTGCAACGGGTGATTCATATCGGCTTATTGCAGACAACTACAGAGTTGGAATCTCCACTGTGTCTGGCGTTATCACTGAGGTGGCAAGGGAAATATGGAACGCCCTGGTAGATGAGTACATGCCTGTACCATCTCAGGAAGACTGGAGGACCATCGCTGCAGGTTTCAGGGACCGGTGGAACTTCCCCAACTGTGTTGGAGCCATTGACGGGAAGCACGTGGTTATAGAGGCCCCCCTCAACTCTGGATCCATGTACTTTAATTACAAGGGAACGTACTCGATTGTTCTCTTAGCAGTTGTGGATGCCAGGTGTGTAATGTAGTTAATGATGTGCACTGTATATGTTGGAGTTCAGTATAAACACCTCAGAATAATACATAACCACTGTCTAATAACTCTCTCCCTCTATGCCAGTTGCTGCTTTAGGGTCGTTGATGTTGGAGCTTACGGGGGAAGCCCGGATGGGGGAACCTTGGCCAACTCTGCCTTCGGCACAGCCCTCAGTAGAGGGACCCTCAACCTCCCAGAGGACACTCCACTGCCAGGAGGGGAACACAGAGGACCGCAGCCTCCTGTGTTCATTGGAGATGAGGCCTTTCCCCTGCGCACAAACCTGATGCGGCCCTATTCTGGCAAAAACCTCCCCAAAGAGGAGAGGATTCACAACTACCGTTTGTAACGTGCCAGGTTTGTTGTGATAATTCAGCACATACCTCTATGCCATTTAATTATTTATGATTTATCATCTATTTTCAACCCTCAATATACTAACTATCTTCAATAGAAATATCCTCCAAACATGTATTTTCCCCTACAACACAAAATATCAGAGTATCCACTCCCAGACCATTTCAAATAGTACTTCCAGCCAAATTCCAGTTTTCATCCGTATCTAACAGGCAAGCAAACCAACTACATGTCCCACTATGTAAGACCACCTGGGCGCAGTTCTCTATCAAATTAGTAGAGGCCGTAGGAGGGGTCCACCTGCATCTTCCTAGTCTTTTTTTTTCTTGCCTGGATTTGTGGCATCCATATTAGTCTTTTGATGATCCCAAGAAAGAAAATGGTCCAAAATGTGTTTTTGTCTTTTCGGCTCAGTATGTACTTTTATATCATTGCTCTCGGGCAGAAACAAGCTATCTCCATTTCTATATTTTTTCCCCCCAGGAAAGAAGTAGTATATTACGCATATGATATATTCTGTTGTGCAAATCAAATAAATCAAAATCTACTATCCAGTATGGAACACAGTATGAGTGGCTAGGGTTTCCAAGTTCAAACTAACTTTTTAATATGCTTTAAGTTCTGTTCATCAGAATAGATACATGTCTGTTTTTAAAGTAGTTTTAAAATGACCACGCTTCACTCTGCATCTAATCTCATCTTGTTTCCTTTTCCCATACATCAGGATGGTGGTGGAAAACTCTTTTGGCATCCTCGCTTCCCAGTGGCGCATGTATGGTGGGCATTGGTGGTATCAGCCCAGAGAACACAGAGGCATGTGTGAAGGCCACGTGCATTCTTCACAACTATCTGCAGAGGACTTCAAGGGATCCACCTGGTCCACATCACCCCGACAGAGAGGATCCTCCAGCAGGGCTCTTTGACGTCCAGAGGATGGGGAGCAATAACGCCTCTCGGAGGGCGATGGCTGTGAGGGACACCTTTGCTGCTTACTTTTCTGCAGAGGGAGCAGTGCCCTGGCAAGATGGGGCAATAAACTGAGAACATTTACTGTATATCGTCCAGGACGAACCAGCATTGATGAATTGACTTTGGTAGGCTGCCTGGGAGAGGAGATTCACAGAGGTTAAATTAATATTGATCTCCCAAGTGGGTAAACATTATAACAATGTGATATAAGTCTGTTTGAGTTTTAAAATGGATCATTTAAATGTATGTTTATTTTTAGGGTATCTATCACCCATTAAATGAATGGAGTTTTGATTCATTCTTTGTTTGGTGGGTTTGTAAATCTTTTTGGGCAGGTGGTGCAAAATTCCGGTGGAGTTTTTTTTGCATACTCTCAGTCTATAGTTAAATGAACACTCAGGATTTTAACCGTGATACCCCAGCACAGTTACCAAAGTCTGGGCAGATACCAAGACATGGAAAGGAATCATCTCCATGAGGCCTAAACAGACCCTTGTCATATCCTTCCAGCATTAGGCCTTCATGACCGGTTAGACAATGTTTCCAGTGAGCATTAGGCCTTCATGTCCGGTTAGACGATGTTTCCAGCGTTCAAGCATTTTATTAATGTTCCTCACAGACCTCACTCCCAGTTCAGATGCTAGAGCAGCTGCAGCAGCAGCCTGTGTGGAATCTATCAAATACTAAGTAATCCTGTGTATTTCTTTATTCAAAGTTTTACCAGTGGTTAATAAGAGTTTTCACATAACTCACAAAGTATAATTTGTAGACTAGCTGGAATTTGGGTCTGAAATTGGATTGAACCCAAGATCTGGGCTAAGCCTAGCCTGCTACTACCAGGCTTCACCGGGCCAGCAGTAGCCTGCTACAGGGCTCTACCAGGCCTACCGGGCTCCATCAGGCCAGCAGTAGCCTGCTACCGGGCTCCACCAGGCCTACCGGGCTCCACCAGGCCTACAGGGCTCCACCAGGCCTACAGGGCACCACCAGGCCTACAGGGCACCACCAGGCCTACCAGGCTCCACCAGGCCTACAGGGCTCCACCAGGCCTACAGGGCTCCACCAGGCCTACAGGGCACCACCAGGCCTACCAGGCTCCACCAGGCCTACCGGGCTCCACCAGGCCTACCGGGCTCCACCAGGCCTACCGGGCTCCACCAGGCCTACCGGGCTCCACCAGGCCTACAGGGCTCCACCAGGCCTACAGGGCACCACCAGGCCTACAGGGCACCACCAGGCCTACCAGGCTCCACCAGGTCTACAGGGCTCCACCAGGCCTACAGGGCACCACCAGGCCTACAGGGCTCCACCAGGCCTACAGGGCACCACCAGGCCTACAGGGCACCACCAGGCCTACCAGGCTCCACCAGGCCTACAGGGCTCCACCAGGCCTACAGGGCTCCCCCAGGCCTACAGGGCACCACCAGGCCTACAGGGCTCCACCAGGCCTACAGGGCACCACCAGGCCTACCAGGCTCCACCAGGCCTACCAGGCTCCACCAGGCCTACAGGGCTCCACCAGGCCTACAGGGCACCACCAGGCCTACCAGGCTCCACCAGGCGTACCGGGCTCCACCAGGCCTACCGGGCTCCACCAGGCCTACCGGGCTCCACCAGGCCTACCGGGCTCCACCAGGCCTACCGGGCTCCACCAGGCCTACAGGGCTCCACCAGGCCTACAGGGCTCCACCAGGCCTACAGGGCACCACCAGGCCTACAGGGCACCACCAGGCCTACCAGGCTCCACCAGGTCTACAGGGCTCCACCAGGCCTACAGGGCTCCACCAGGCCTACAGGGCTCCCCCAGGCCTACAGGGCACCACCAGGCCTACCGGGCTCCACCAGGCCTACCGGGCTTTACCAGGCCAGCAGTAGCTTGCTACCGGGCTCCACCAGGCCAGCAGTAGCCAACTACAGGGCTCCACCAGGCCTACCGGGCTCCACCAGGCCTACCGGGCTCCACAAGGCCTACCGGGCTCCACAAGGCCAGTAATAGCCTAGCTACCACCGGGCTCCACTCGGCACCACCAGGTCAGGAAGTTCCATTATGGCAAAAAATGTATCAATGGCTCAGGTGCATGAGCTATTGGAGCAACAAAAATACTTCTTTAGAGACTCTTTGAAACAACTTGAGAACAGCTACTGTATAAGTGCTTTGTGAATACTATTATGGATAACACCAGCAAAAGACTGGATGGTATTTTGAAAGAGGTGGAGGAGATTAAAACTAGCCTCCAATTCACACAGAAGGATGTGGACCAACTCAAAGAGTCATGCAGCAGGCTTTCCTTGGACTGCAAAACATTTGATAAGGACATTGGGAGACTTGGGGAATCTTTCATCTCAACTGATTCTAAATCTGAATATCTTGAGGGTCAATCAAGGCGAAATAACCTAATCATTGATGGTATTCCAGAGATTGATGGTGAAACATGGGCTGACACTGAACTGAAAGTGCAGGATATGTTCAGAGAAAATCTCCATCTAGACCCTACTAAGATAGAGATTGAAAGGGCTCATCGTACAGGAAAAATTGTCACGAGGGAACAGGGGTCTGGAAAAAAATATGACAGGCCGCGCTCCATTATTGTTAAGCTCCTGAGGTTTAAGGACAGGGAAACAGTGCTAGGAAGGGCAAACAAACTCAAAGGAAAATATATATTTATTAATAAAGATTACACAGAAGCTGTCAGACTTAGGAGGAAAGAGCTACTACCAAAGATGATGGAGGCAAGAAAGAATGGTCTTTTTGCTGTTCTGCGACGTGACAAGCTAATTATTCGCCCTGGTCGCCAGCAAGGGAGAGATAGTGGGTCTGATTAGAGGAGGTCATGTTGTTATGGTAACAAGTTGATTTACTATGTATCATGGTCTGTACTCTGGATCATTTTAACAGAGAAAAGATAGTTGTTAATATTTACTATTACATTTTCTATTTTGGTCATTTCAAATGTATTCAATGTGGCCATATTTTTGGCAGGTACTTGGTAATGTACGGCAGTAATTTAAATAATTTAAATACCTGTGTTAAAGGACGACTTCACCGCTTTTCAACCTATCTTCATATAATAGGTCCTCACTAATACTCATGATAAAATGGTACAATTTTTTTCTACTCGGTCTGTGTCTCAGAGGAGGGCTGTGGACAGTTCAGAGTCCCGTCTACCAGTGACATCATCAATGGGGAATCCAAGCTAATAGAAACTGCAGGCTTTCTATTCCTGGAGAGTTGCAATGCAATAAAAGAAGCCATTGTTCTCGTGTTAATAAAAATATAAATAAAAAATGTGAAATCTTGTTGGAAAAAAAAAATCATGCCCAACGATGATGTCACTGGTAGACAGGTTTCTGGACTGTCCACAGCCCTCCTATGAGACACAGACCAAGCAGATTTTTTTTTTACCATTTTATCATGAGTATTAGTGAGGACCAATTATATGAAGATAGGTTGAAAAGCGGTGAAGTCGTCCTTTAAGGGAGGCTGTATCATTTCACATTGTTATGTCTAAATTTCCAACAAAAGGCCTAATAATGGCTCATCTAAATGTATGTAGTCTTAGAAATAAAGTTCATGAGGTACAGCGCCTGGCTTCTCAGCAAAATATCCATATTTTTACTGTATCAGAAACCCACCTTGAACCCGCATTTGGTAATGCAGCGGTGTCAATACAGGGTTACAATATATTCAGAAAAGACAGAAATAGATTTGGTGGTGGTGTGGCAATATATATTCAAAGTCATATCCCTGCTGAACCTATGAATGATCTAACTAAAGATGGTATAGAGGCATTATGGGTCCTGGTACATTTACCACATACTAAACAATTTCTTATAGGATGCTGTTATAGACCCCCCAGTGCTGATGGCGAGGGGACAGGTCCCCACTTAGAAACACCCCCACTTAGAAACACCCCCACTTAGAAACATCCCCACTTAGAAACATCCCCACTTAGAAACACGGACCCCCCCATCATGCTATTTTATTATTAATATATATTATTATTATTATTATTATTATTATTATTATTATTATTATTATTATTACCCTTATTACACTTATTACCCTACTATAACACTACTAACACAATCAATACTCAATACCAGCTCAACAGTCTTAGCGATCCCACACTGTTTCTTCAGGAACAGTACTTTCTAGTTATTATTATTATAGTTATCATTGTTATTATTATTATTATGCCATTATTATTATTGATAATAATATTATGCTATTTAATTATAACAATAACATTAATTATTAATTAATATTAATATTAATATTAATATTAATATTAATATTAATAATAATAATAATAATAATAAGGGTAATAATAATAACAATAAAGACAGCTGGAATTTAACTCATTTACTTAAGTACTGTACTTAAGTACGCTTTTGAGGTATTTGTACTTTACTTGAGTATTTCCAATACTTTTACTTCTACTCCACTACATCTCAGAGGCAAATATTGTACTTTTACTCCACTACAATTATTTGAAAACTTTAGTTACTAGTTACTTGTCAGATATATATTATGATATTATGAAACATACATTAACCACTTTTATTACATACTACATTACATTACATTTATTTTATACCTAGGCCATGTGAAAATAGCAGATATACAAGCTTACAACGCGTCGCGTCGCGTCGCATCGCACACACACACACACACACACACACACACACACACACACACACACACACACACACACACACACACACACACACACACGTCCGTCGGTCTGTCACACACGTCGGTCTGTCTATCTGTCTGTCTGTCTGTCTGTCTGTCTATCTATATATATATTACGACGCGTAACGTGCGACGCCTACCCAAAAACACAGACATACAAGCTATCAACGCACTGCGACATGTTGTGCCGACTGCCTGCAGATCTGTTATTTTGGATAGGGCGCATGCTGTGCTGGTTCATGCGCTATGAATGAATCCGATTTTATTCTATTCATTACTAACCCACCTCCTACATGCATGCAAGCATCATTAATCAAACAAAGGTGTCAGTCAGCGTTACAGATCTACAAGCTCACAACAATGTGTTGCTGATCACCGCGTTGTGAGATTAAATTCGGGGCTGTCATTACTGGACAGACACTCCGTCACTCCCAGGTGGTGAGCGCACGCACTCAAGCAGCTCTCTGCGCAGAAAAGCTTCCAAATCCGAAGTTTTATTTTCGCTTGATTAGAGAGAAAATGAATTAATGACTGATAGATAGATAGATAGATAGATAGATAGATAGACTGACAGACACAGACACACAGACACACAGACACACAGACACACAGACACACAGACAGACACACAGACACACAGACACACAGACACACACACAGACAGACAGACAGACAGACAGACAGACAGACAGACAGACCAACCCAGGCCGTCCGTGGGAGCGCACTAACACCAATGCGCTAAATAATAATAATAATAAGGGTAATAATAATAATAATAGCATCAATTTGTTTATTGCACTGCACAGCATTTACGCACAGCCTCGTTTGGTTTGAGACACAGTGTCCACTGTCCAGTCTGGTCTAATATCAAACCAAACCATGCTGTCGGTGGACAGCTGTGCGCAATCTCATCTCATGGACGCCTCTTGAAGACTTCATTTATGGGCATATGAAGTGGACTATTATAGTAAGTGGACAGATTAAGGTGAAAGTTTAATTTCATCATACTTCTGGTGGTGACAGAGACATTAGAATTACAGACAGTTGTTGTGAATTAGGTGAGAAAAATCCTTCTGAATGTGGCAATTTGGAGAGCTCCAAGTTGCGCACGGATGCTTAATTTATTTTTCCTAGTTCCTTAAATGCTACAGTTTCTTCGAAAATATGTAATCTCCTAGTTCACAAGGCGTGGCGCTGTGATGCATCCAAGTTCATGTTCATGTTACCAAGCCATATTGTAGTACAGTCAATAGTAGGCTAATAGGCTGCTTTTAAATCTACAATGAAATGACAACGGATCTCCCTCCCATGCGCGTGTCGTTCTGCAATGATTTTTCATTCATTAGAGGCAGCAAATAAGCAACACATTTAACATATTAAGCTCAGATGATTCCAACCAGGAGGAAAGAGACGGGAGGGCAGGAGAGAGGAGAGGGAGAGAAACGGTATAATGCTTTTTCTTTTCTTTTTGTTGCGTGTCGACCTGCGCAGCGCGCCCCATCCCGCACCGCGATAATGGACTCTGAAATCTTGGCTCATGTGTAGCCTATCATAATTATTCACAAAAGTAACATATGGATATATACACTTAGGATTTAGAGAGAACCCTGAACTATTGCGCTTGAGATTTGGGTACATTCTGGGTTAAAACTGAATCTCTCCATTGTCTCCAAACTAAAGGCCCAGAATTAATTGGAGACGACCAAAAAGAAAGCAGTGCTGTTCACAAAAATGACATAGGCCTATGGTTGAGGCAGGTGTAAACTTTAATTTTATTTAATAAAGGAGGATTAATGAAGCATTAATACACACAGGTGCTTTGATGTTGGGCTAATTTGACAATAGATCAGATGCAAGTGTCTCATTAATGCGCATGAGATGCTTTACCAAGTATGCCTACATTAAGTCACATTCATTGTGATTATATATTCGGAATAGTGGTGTGTATAAATAGCAATGCCTCACTGTCGGAATAGCGATGTCTTTAAAACAAATGGGAAACACCTCCATTCAGAAGAATGGAAGTCAATCTTCTAAATAGCGATGTGGCGGAATAGCGATGTGTAACCATGAACTATATGTCAGACATGTGCAGTATGGTTGATAAAGCCTCAGATGGAAATAGAGAAGTATACTTTTTGTGTGACATGAACATTGATTGGCTTTCTGATAAGTGTAATATGAAATGCAAGTTATTATCTATGGCTCAAGCATGCAATATGACACAAATGGTATCTCATCTGACACGAAATTTTACTAATAAGAATGGTAGTTAGTAGTTCTAAAGCAGTTTCTATAGCAGTAGGATTTAGTAGGGATCATAATTTGGTTGCATTATCTAGGAGTGCTAAAATCCCTAAAGGAGGTAGCAGAGTTATTAACAAGAGATCCTACAAGCACTTCAATAAGGAAGTATTTGTTGGTGAGGTAGAACAAGTGGACTGGTCTATAGTGTGAAAAGAGAACAACCCTGAAATAGCACTTAATGTGTTTATGAATCTGCTCATGGAAATAGTAAATAGACATGCACCATTTAGAAAATGTACTGTTAGGTCCAAAGGTGCTCCATGGCTAGATAAAGAAATCCTTGACTTAATGACTGCGAGGGATAATGCAAAGAAAACAGCAAATAAACTAGGTTTGAAGATAGATAGACAAATCTACTGTCAATTAAGGAATAAAGTAACAAGGCTAAATAATTAGGAAAAAAAGAGTATTATAAACATAGGATTAGTGAAATAAAAAACGATGGGAAAAAACTATGGTCAACACTGAACGAAATAATGGGCAGGAAATCTAATACATCTATTTCATTCATACAGTCTGAAGGGATCTTCATAACAAAACCTTACGATATTGCAAACTACTTCAATGATTTTTTTAAAAATAAAGTTGATAAATTAAGAGGAGGTCAACAAAGTAGTGATGGTTCACTATCACACGCACTAATAAAGAAAGAGATAATGAAAGACAAAAATTGTCTCTTTAACTTTAATCAGATTGACAAAGAAACAGTTCAGAAATTAATTATGTCACAAGCAGATTCCTCTTCCTCTGGTATAGACAACTTAGACAGTAGAATACTCAAACTTGTGGTTAACTCTGTAGCTACTCCCATATGTCATATATTCAATCAGTGTTTAATCATTGGGGTTCATCCAACAGTATGGAAGGACGCTAAAATCATCCCACTTCCGAAAGACAAAAATAAAACATTTAATGGTCCAAACAGCCGTCCCATCAGTATTTCATGGACTATGGACTATTCATGGTCATGGACTACTTTTCCAATAACAATCTACTGTCTGACTTTCAGCATGCATACAGGGAAGGCCATTCCACAAGCACTGCCCTTCAGCAAATGAGTGACGACTGGTTATCATGCATGGATAATAAAAAATTAGTAGGCGCTGTTATGTTGGACTTCAGTGCAGCATTTGATGTAATTGATCATACCTTGCTTGTAGATAAGTTACAGTGTTATGGTTTTACCTCCAATGCATTGGCATGGTTTGTTCATTATCTCTCAGGAGACAACAGAGAGTCTTCTTTAATGGCAGCTATTCAAACTGGAACACTATTAACTGTGGGGTTCCGCAAGGTAGCTGCCTAGGGCCTTTGTTATACTCCATTTTCACTAATGATTTACCGTTGTGTGTAAAGAATGTTAAAACTATTATGTATGCTGATGACACAACATTATACAGTGCCGCAACATCTGAGCAAGTTGTAACTGACTCTTTAAAGGAGCATTTCACCCCTGGAAGAAACTGCAATCACTCAATGGTAATAGTATTTGTAGTAGATAACAGTAGCACAATTTAAAATTTGCACCCTATGGCCAGAAAAATAATGAAATCTGTGTGTTTGACTAGGGTTTGACTGGACTGCTGCATTACTACAATGACCATAATGCTTTGGTGCCTTGTGGCAGGGGAGGTTCCATGTGGGTGTGATCTCCAACAATAACATCCAAACAGCATGCCAGTGTCGCCATGTCTGCTTATTATAAGCGGCTTCTTTCTAAAATGTAGTTGATATTTGGGCTTGTTTCCAAATGTTTTGATTGTTGTTTAAACCAGTGGTTCTCAAACATGTTCATGTATTTTTCCACAGACCCCCATCTGAAATTATAATTTGTGCCAGGGAGCCCCTAACAAATATGTGTCAAAAATATTCCACATTTTCCCCTTATATGTTTGTATTTGTATGTTTTGTATGTTCGGTTTGTTTGTTAGTAATGTGCTAGTCTTTTCTTTTTTTGTGTATGTTTGTTTTCATGTTCTGAAAAATCCAATAAAAAGTTAAAAAAAAAAAAAAAAAATCCACATTTTGCACTTTTTCCCCCTCAAGATTTTTTTGTAAATAGCAGATCTACAAGCTCACAATGGGTCGCGAAGCGTTGTGAGCTTGTAGATCGGCAATTTTCAAATATATAATATCCCATGTCTAGGTAAAGTGCTCATGGCCTAGTTATCTTCTTTTGGGCTTGTTTTCATAGACCTGGCTGCTTATTTCTCTCACAATATCTGGCAACACTGGCTGTACTCGCGCACGTTCATCTAGTTACATATATGTCCAAGGATTCGTTAGTGATGTCATATCACTGGGACATCCTTGGTATCTTTCTGGTGTTCTACTTCCGTGTCGCATAGTATTGACATCACTGTCGAATCCTTGGTATTATGATCCTAGCCTTTGCGACGGTGTTTGTTTACCAGCGCTGCCACTCCACGCTGTATTTTTTTTTCAAGCTTGCGCTTATGAAACACTACACAGGATTATTATTTCATGTCAACATTCAAGTACAACTATCAGAAGATAACTCAGGTAAAGTAATGCCTCACTCTGCAAGGGGGTTTGCCCGCTGGCCGCAGCTAATGGGAGTGGCCGAGTGGCGAAAGAAGGTTGAACAAAGTGTTACGGGGGCTGTCGTTTGGAGCTGGTCTGACTGAGACGCGTCAAGACAACATGTAGTGCGGAAAGGAATGAGACATATCTCTCATGACGCAAATAACGTCACGAAGAATGCGAAGATTACTAGATATCTAAAAACACAGATTATTCACCAAAAAAAACCCAGGATCTTGTTTCTTGACTCCTAAACTTCATTAAAAGACCGAAAACTTCTTCCAGGGGTGAAATGGTCCTAAGAAGTGCCTTAATAGACATCTATAAATGGATTGAATGCAACAAGTTGGTGTTAAATATTTCTAAGACAAAGGCCATTGTGCTTGGATCAAGACACATGTTGGGCAAGAATCCTTTGTTAAAACTGTCAATTGGTACCACACAAATTGAACAAGTGAATACAATAAAACTTCTGGGAGTAACTATTGACAGCTCTTTATCTTGGTCCAAACATATAAACAATATTGTCATCAAAATGGGAAGAGGAATAGGGATGACTAGGAAGTGTTCTGGTTTCATTACTCCCTCTATAATGAAATCAGTTATTCATTCTTTAGTTCTGTCCAATTTAGAATATTGCCCTGTAATCTGGTCGTCAGCTACACAAACTGATTTGAAAAAAATTACAGGTTGCTCAGAATAAAGCGGCTCGTCTGGCACTAGGATGTTCATACAGAACAAGTATAAGCTATATGCATGAACATCTGGCATGGCTGATGGTTCAACAGAAATTATCGGTGAGTCTTCTAATGCTACTACGGAACATTATTAGCACCAATAAGCCGCCTAGCTTGGCAACAGTTACAGTTACACATGACTTCAGAACATGGGTACAACACCAGGGGAGCAGCTTCTGGTAATTTAAGAACAAAAACACCCAAAACGAATTTTCTAAAACTCACTGGTATATACAGGTCAATAGAACTCTGGAATGCTCTGCCCAAAAACATCTTATGTACAATCCATAACAAAATTACATTCAAAAAACGAATTAAGAGATACATTGCAAGTAACTTGTCAAGTATATAACTGTTATTTGTTTAATTTGACTGGATTGTTGGATTTGATTTTAAAATGTTAATTTGTATTAATTTTTATTTGTATTGTTTATTTTTATTTTTTTATTTTACTATTATTTGTATTTTTGGTTGTACATTTGTATTGTATTTGCTTTGTTCAGGACCCCATGAAGACTAGAGGCTCAGTCATGTGACTCTAATGGGGATCCTTTAATAAACATAAACATAAACATTAGGTCCAGCGATATTCACCACAGTTCCCAAGGTTAAGATCCCAGCCCTACATACGAAACACTCCCGCAACTGCTGAACCTGCCCAGCAGGGGGTGCCTAAACGTTCTCCATGCACCACAGGTTCCTGTAACAGCCAGAACAGAGTTATCTTCCCCTAGTCTCTCCTTCACCAGCAATCTCCATATGGTGAAGATTCCACGGTAGAAAAGTGGTAAGCTCTTAAAGATCATAGTTTTAAAATCCATTAAAAATAGTGAGTCATTCAGTCCCAGTCCATGGTCTCCATACCAAGTCTTCAGGTCCATACAACAGTCTCTGGACAAACTGCAGGCGGAAAGCAGCACCTCTACTAGGCAAATGTAGAAGTCCTTGTCCTCCCTCTTCCTTTGGCAGGAAAAGAACAGCCTGTGGAATCCAGTGCAGTTTATCCCCCCAAAAAATCAACTAATATAGTTGAATACTCCCTCTTTAAAATAATTATCCTGTAAGAGACCAGTATTAAAGTGCCAATACGCACTGTGTATCTTAACATTCTGGATGTAACAAGAACACTGAACAAAACGGTGATCAGAGAAACCAACAGGAAAAATTCTACAATCTTTAAAGATACCAAAATGTTGTTCAAAACAATAAAAACGATCAAGCCTAGCCAAAGACAAAACATTGTCCTTAGCATGACTCCACGTGTATTGCCTATCATTTCTATGAAAACCTCTCCACACATCTTTCTTTTTTTTTTAAATATATCTGTTTATTGGTTATTTTTCCTCCCATATGAGGATAACATTCGTAGAGTCAAAATACGAGCATATATATTGTACATAGGTACCCCTCATTTCCCTCCCGCCCACCCACTCTTCCCGGTTACTGAGACAGTGCTACAATCAAAAAGAAAGAAGCCAAAACAAAAACAAAAAACATACAAAACAGACAACTTTTTCTTTCCCTCTCCCTCCCCTCCCCCCTCCTTCACCTAAGAAAGAAAAAAAACATATACAAGTTCTTGGAAAACAGGGGAGGAGAAAAAACAAAAACAAAAGAAAACTAAAAAAGAAAACGAAAGCGCCAGTAACAATAATCATTTAGCAATGAAAATGGTGATGGATGATAAGAATCAGATGGCCAGGACATTGCGTAGATTAATTTTTTTTTAATGTGTATATATATATATATATATATATATATATATATATATATATATATATATATATATATATATATATATATATATATATATATATATTTTTTTTTTTTTTTTTTCTTCCCTAAATATATTCTCCCTTCCCTCTCTCCGTTCCCCGGAGGTACTTAAATAGCAGGAGTGGGATATAAAGGTAAATAAATAATAATAATAATAATAATAATAATAATAATTATAATAATAATAGTAATAATACTTTAAAGGTAAAAGGAAGGAGAGAAGAAAGGAGAAGAAGAGAAAGGAAAAGCAAGTTAAAAAAAAGGAGGGTGGGGGGACCACCTGTGTGTGCACAGACACCAGCTCACACGGACAATACGCAAGTCTATATTATCACCTTTCCCTAATTCAAGTATCGCTTTCCGCCGGGGCTACTGTCAAGGTCCTTACGTAGTCCACAAGAGGCCTCCATGTTTGGTTATAAGTTCTCAAAGAACCATTAAGTGAGAATCAAATTTTTTCAAGCTTGAGATAGAATAGTACGTCCTTTATCCAACTGTTATATGTGGGTGGAAAAACTTGTTTCCATTTAAGGAGTATGAGACGTCTTGCTAGGAGAGAGGTGAAAGGAATTATTCTCTTAAGGTGTTGAGGGATGTTAGTCCCTGGAAGAACGCCAAATAGGGCTGTTAAGGGGTTGGGTGGGATGGGTACACCTGATATATCGGAGGATTGTCTGCAATGATTACACTCGTCACTAATATCCGGAAATATCCTTGCTAGTCTCGCATTGGTGTAATGGACACGATGAATAATCTTACATCGTATAAGGCTATGTCTAGCGCAAATTGAGGAGCTATGGACTCAACGCCGTCTCCCATGTCGCATCAGGCAGTTCCGCCCCCAGGTCTTGCTCCCATGCTATTTTAAGACGGTTAAGAGTCTCTGGATTTATTACATTTAGTTGATTGAATATCTCTGAAATTGTGCCCTTTGTGTTGGGATTCAAATAAATTACCAGTCAATTACCGAGTGAATAGGCTGGTTTGGGAAATTTGGAAATTGTTTTTGTAGAAAGTGTCTAATCTGGAAGTAGCGAAATAGGTGGGAGCTGGGCAAACTGAATCTCTCGGTCAAGTATGAGAATGGTGCCAGAATCCCATTGCTGTATAGGTCTTTGATGGATCTGATCCCCTTGTCGAACCAAATTTGAAAGGCGGGATCGGTACACGAGGGTTTGAACAGGTGGTTGCGATTTATCGGGGAGAGAGAGGATGGGCTTTTGAGGCCAAAATGTCTCCTAAATTGTGTCCAGATTTTAATAGTGTGTATGACCGAAGGCTTAGAACTGGCTACAGATGCGAGTGGAAGGCCTGAACATATTAGTGAGGGGAGAGACTGCTGGGAAGAGGCTATTTCCATTTGGGCCCAGTGTTGTCTAGGTTAACCCAGTGAGTAACTTTGCATCTGAGTTGGCTCCTGTGTGGCAACCAATATTTCAAAACTCTGTAGACACACACACAATTCCTCTGTGTTGGAAAACCTCACACATAAAACCACTACCCAAAATCCAATGTCCAAAAGAACATAAGGATTATAGACCCATAGCTCTCACTTCAGTGATCATGAAATCACTGGAAAGAATACTGTTGCAACATCTTGTAAGTATAACTAAAGACAAATTCGACCCCTGTCAGTTTGCTTATAAGAAAGGTTGCGGTACAGAGGATGCGGTTGTCACACTGGTCCACTTCATTACAAAACACCTAGATAAGTCTAATAAAAATCATGCAAGGGTGCTGTTCTTAGACTTCTCTTCAGCTTTCAATACAATACAGTCTGATATTCTGGTGTCAAAGATGGTACAGTTGGAACTGAATCCATACTTAATTCACTGGTATGCTTCCTTCCTTACTAACAGAGTACAGAGGGTGAAAGTGAACAGAACCCTCTCCGCAGCATTAACTACTAATGTTGGTGCTCCCCAGGGTTGTGTAAGCTCAGCTGTGCTCAGCTGTACTCACCCTCTATACTGACAGCTGTCGTACTGAGGAATGTCTGTCTGAATGTCGCACTGACAAACCAGACCAATACATTCTAAAGTACTCTGATGATACAGTTTTGATTTCTCTTTTGGATAGATCCAGTGATCCTGGACTGCACCAACACAGAGTAAATAAGGTGGTGGAGTGGAGTGATAACAACGCTTGTGACAGTGTGACCAGACACTGTCACTGTTTTGACACATGGCCTACCAATGGTGCACAATTGGTAGGTTGTATGGACAAACAGAGACCACCATTCTCTCTCACCATGGCTCTTCACTGGATCCTAAAAGAGTCAGGGTGGGGTTCAGGCCAATTTATAGGGTTGTCAGGAGACGCACCTGTAATCACTAATCATGCCAATTTGGGCCAAACCATCTTGTCTGAGGACAAGGTTTTGTAACAGGTGTTGAAGAGGAACACTGGTGACAGTATCAGAAATCCCCCAATTATTTGGTTCGTTCTGGTGGGAGGGGCCATGGGGCTATATAGGGGTGAGCTGCTCACTCTCTGTCAGTCTGTTGTCTGCTGTCTGCTGGGAGAGGTGTGCAGCTTCGAGTCTCTAAGGAGGTGTGTTATTTTTGGCATGTTATGTTTAAATGCATTCATTGTTAGTTGTTATTATATATAATTATTATCTAATTAATTAGATTATTTATTGTATTTTATACATTACATACATTATAATAATCCAAATATAAACCAATTCAAGTATTATTTGAAGTTATATGTTTTTGAATATTTCTTTGTTTTCTATTGCAGACGATTTGGTCTCCCTTGTTTTGCCACATTGTACATTGACACTTTGGGGGAAAATAAACTTGTTTAAACTTGCCCTTCTGCGTGCTTTGCCATCTTTGTTGAACATGTCTGGGTTACTTACTACCCTCACCCAGTCAGGGGTGTGACAACGCTCTTATCATTAACACAAAAAAGACAGAGGAGAGTGTTTTTGGTGCCCCACTAGAGATACACAGATCCCCCATTACTATTCATAGTGAACAGATAAACCAGGTATGTTCGTATACATACCTAGGAGTAGTAATTGACCACCTTCTGTCATGGAAAGACCAGATTGAATCAGTGGGTAAGAAGACAAAGCAAAGAGTCTATTTCCTTCGCCATCTGAGATCTTTTGGTGCTAGCAGACAGATTCTTCTTTTGTTTTTCACTTCTGTTATTATGAGTGTTCTTCAGTACTGTAGTACCACCTGGTATGGATGTCTGTCCGTAGCCTTAAAGTCACAATTGCTGCAGCAACTGAACATTTGTTCAAAGATTGTTGGACAACCACTTCAGAGGCTCTATACAACTACGTATAATGACAGTATGATAAGGTTGGCAAGGAATATCACTTCAAACACTAGCCATGCTTTGTATGGAGAATATAGGTTGCTGCCTTCAGGAAGGAGATGCAGTGTTCCTACATACAATAAGGTCAAACTGAAGAGGTCCTTTGTCCATCAGACGACACTGAGGCTTAATCAGGAGTTATAGGCCAGGGGTAGGCTGAGAGGTGGACACTGCTCTTGTCTTTGTATGTCTTTATGTATGTATTTTGTTTTGTTTTTCTTGTGTCATGTCAAATGTGTGTACTGTTTATTGTTGCATACATGGCTGCTGGGTCGCAAGACAAATTTCAGTGTGAACTGACAATAAAGTATTATCGTATCGTATCGTAATCTTTAGGATGTTGCATGCCCAGTAGTAGTAGATAAAATTTGGAAGTGCCATCCCACCCCTCCACACATCTTTCAACTCATGGGTTTCCATTAGACACTTAAGCCTGACAGATGAGGCAGGATGAGGCTCTAAGTGATTCCTAGCAATTAGTCCCCGGCCAAAAACAAAAAACCATCAGTGCAATTCTGAATAACATTACTCAATGTCCAAAAATGTCATTCTTTCAATGGCCAAAACTGGAGCATAAACATTAACAAAAATCATTGTCACCTTTTCATATTGAACTTTCATTTTTAGAATATAACCACACATTACTTCTTCCACCTCAAAAGAATGGGGACTAAAGCCCTTTGAAAAAAGCACTCCAACACCACCACTATTAGACAAATTGTGACTCAAAATAACCTCCCCAAGCCATTCTTTTTTCCAATCATTTTCATTTTCACTGTCACTATGTGTTTCTTGAATAAAAACAACATCAACTTCAGTTTAAAGAGAGAAGCTCTTTTCACGTCACTTCTTGCTCCATTAATGTTTAAAGAATCTATTTTAAAGTCCTGTCTTATTCATAATCATCTATAAAGGTAGCTCTAACTTTTGTCACCATTTTCCTACTGCGGTCACGCTGGCCGCTCTTCAGAGAGAGACAGTCGCACTAGCCGCGCTTCAAAAATTGCTGCGCAACTACGTGGCCTTTTACGGTTAGGCGAACTGATGGTGCGTTCAATGAAATCGTAAATCCCATCCACTTCAATATATACATGTAAAAATGTAATAAAACTATTTAAAAACATTTTTTGTGTCTAATGTTCTCGTCTGTGATTATTACCAAATTGTTTTACTGCACAAATTATTAATAATAAAATATAGAAATATTACTGTTCAATGTAATTTTTGGGAAAATCTTTAAAAAATCTAAAAACAGAGTTATCAAACAGCAACTAAATGTTATTGTGCCAATGTGTGTCCTTTACAATATGTGATTATTACCAATATATTTTATGGTACTGATTATTAATAATAAATTATTGAAATATTACAGAATCCCATCCATTTACATGTAATCTTTCGAAAAATCATTAAAAATTCAAAAAACATAGTTATCATCCAACAACTATATATTAATGTGCCCAAGTGTCTCCTGCACACCAGGGATGATTATCAATATGTTTTACAGCAGCAATTATTAATAATAAATTATTGAAATATTACAGAATCCCATCCATTTCAATGTTATTTTTCAAAAAATCATAAGAAAATCAAAAAGCATAGTTATCACCCAAGGACTAAATAGTATTGTGCCCCATGGTCTCCTGTACACCTGTGATGATTACCAATATGTTTTACAGTAGCAATTATTAATAATAAATTATTGAAATATTACAGAATCCCATCCATTTCAATGTTATTTTTCCAAAAATCATAAAAATGTCAAAAAACATAGTTATCACCAAGCAACGTCCTCACGTTCTGGCGACGTGAGGACATGTGTGTGAGGAGCTCGTGAAGTGTTTGACAAAAAAGCGTCAAATCCCGTGGATTAAGTGGGCAAGGAAGCCAAACAAATCCACAGGTAGTGACTCATACGGCAAAGAAATGTCGAGGAATAGAAAAGATCAAAAAGAACATGAAGGAGAGCTGGAGGAGATAAGGAAGTCTCTTAACTTCATGTCGGCAGAAATCGACAAGGTGCTGGGGCTAGTCGAGGAAGTCCGACAGCTGAAGGCGGCTAACAAGGAGAAGGATATACAGATAGCCGACCTCTGCAAGAGAGTTGATGATCTCGAGCAATATTCCAGGATGGACGACTTGCTAATAAGCGGTTTGGCAACAACACATCGCACCTACTCCCGTGTGGTAGCAGGAGATAAGGGTGAAGATGCGCCTGACAGTGAGCATGTCTCCCTGGAGAATCAGGTGATCCAGTTTTTTGGTACACAAGGCATGGAGCTACATGCAAGTGACATATCGGCATGTCACACACTCCCCAGAAAGGACGGCAGTGACAAAGACAAACCATTAATTGTGATGCGCTTCGTGAACCGTAAAGCTAAAGTGGAGTTGCTGAGCCAAGGCAGAAAGTTGAAGGGGACTAATGTCCACTAATGTTAGGACAGCAGAGTCACTGCCCATATTTCGCCGCAGGCTGAAAACTCACCTCTTCAGGAAACACTTGCTTGCTTTTGCAGAAAATGCACTAAAGACTTCTGGTGATTAGTAGTTTTCGTTCCCTACCTATGTTGAATACACTTATTGTAAGTCGCTTTGGATAAAAGCGTCTGCTAAATGACTGTAATGTCTACCTGAACGATCACCTCACAAAAAGTAACGCAAACATAGCAAGAGAAGCACGCATCCTAAAAAAACAAGACAAAATTCAACGCACCTGGACGAGGAACTGTAAGGTGTGGATAAAGTTAAATGGATCGCCTGAAGCAGCAAAGGCCATAGCTGAGTGGTTAGTGAGCCCGCCTAGGGAACCAGCTGGCCCTGGTTGCCCCAGGTTCGATTCCAGGCTATCCCAGCATATGTGCCGATGATATGAAATGTGTCCCTGAGCAAGACTCTTAACCCCAATTGCTCACAGGTTCTCATTGGAAACAAGACCGCAAGGACTTTCATGAACGACCTGTTAAAAGGAATTATCCTTATCCTTATCCTTATACTGGTAAGAGACATCAAGGAATTGGTCAAATATAAATAATATGGGTAGGCCTATTGCTAGGCCTGCTGGCCCTGGCTTAAGGAGTGACTCTGAGTCCAATGATGAAATCTGACAATGATATTATTTGTTTTAATATGCATGGACTACTTTTCGCGCTCATGGCATATATAGAATTTTGTTTTTCTAATTACTTTACAAGGACTTACCTAGTGCTTTTTGCATGGACTAATACAGCTTTTTTGGAATGCATCTTTTTAAACGGAATTAGTCAATACCCTGGTGGATGGTATGTTTCCATGGAGGATATCGTTTATTTTACTAGTTCAGTAAATAATAAATGCATGAACGGAATCATTTATTTGTTACTTTCCGGTTATTTGGAATGGATTATTATTTACATGCATGGAACTATGGGAAAGCATGGATTACTATTGTCGCTATGGAATGGTTATTTTATTTTTATTGGATTAAAACACGCATGCATGGAACTGTACTATCGGAAAGCATGGATTACTTTCGGAGCGATGGAAGGGATTTTTGTTTATTTTATTTGTATTGGGCTATTTTCATGCATGAAGAGTGGTTATTGGCATGCATGGTTCTTTTATCCCCTAGTTATATTTTTTGATGGAATGACATTCGAGGACTTGGCTTTTTCCCACGTTTGTTTAGATGGACTAAACGAAATGCATGCTTTTGCTGCTCTCGCCTTTTTTTTTATCTCGCCTTTTTTTTCCTTCTCTCTCTCGTCCTGTCGCTCTGTCTGTCTCGCTCTCTCTGTCTCTCTCTCTCTCTCTCTTTGTCTCTCGCTCTCTCTCTGTGTCTCTCTCTCTCTCTCTCTCTCTCTCTCTCTCTCTCTCTCTCTCTCTCTCTCTCTCTCTCTCTCTCTCTCTCTCTGTACAATTCCTCTAAAATAAACAGCCCACCAGGCTCGCTCACTCTCATTTTGTTTTATAATGTTAACTTAATACAGGACTGGACGGTAATATTGCGGTAGGGACTGTTTGTTGTGGTCAGATCCAGCGACGCCCCCCTAGCCACGCTGGCTGTAATGTGCTCTCATTGGCTGTAGCGTGCATCTCCTCGCAAGGTGGTCGCAGCCCCGTTCATATTGTATGATATTGTCTGCTGTCCTGTCCCAGACAGAGCTGAATATCTAACATGGTAGTTATCTGAAAACGGTCGGAAAGCCGTCGCAGAGCGGATAATCGCGGCCATGTCGTCTCGCGGAGCCTTTCACACACAGTGAGCATTAGCTCGCCGATCAAAGGCCGATCTGTGTCAGATCGGGAGGTTTTGTCGGCGAACGCCTGCAGTGTGTACCTGCCCTTACAATTGAGATTAATATGGAAAAAAATAAAAATATTATTGTCAGCTGTGTTTATAGGGATCCAAGCTCTAGCATTGACATTTTCAAGAATTTTATGGAAGAGTTGTTAACGAAGACTGAGCAGAAGGTTACATATGTCTGTGGAGACTATAACATAGATCTTCTTAATCCTAATAAAAATATATTAATTGATGACTTTATAGCTGCAATGTATAGTATGAGCCTATATCCTATTATAACACAGCCTAGTAGAATAACATCTCATTCGGCTACTATAATAGATAATATATTTACAAATAATATGGAGGATAATATAATGAGTGGATTACTTATTAATGATATCAGTGATCATCTGCCAGTCTTCGTGATTTATGACTGTGGCCATAGCCTGAAGAGGGAAGAGAATATAACTAGATATAAGAGATTGAGAACTGAAGAAGCTCTAAATGCTTTCAATAGGGAATTACTAGCTCAAGACTGGAAGAACATATATGAAACAGAGGATGTAGATCTAGCCTATGATAATTTCTTAAATACATTCTTACTGTTGTTCGAAAGAAACTGTCCAAAGCAAAAATGCAGGAGGAACACAAATTGTAATGATAAGCCCTGGATTACAAGGGGATTGTCAAATGCATGTAAAAAGAAGAATACCTTATACAGAGAATTCATAAAATATAGAACTAGAGATAAAGAAATTAAATATAAAAATAAACTAATGGATATTATTAGGAATTGTAAGAAAGATTATTATAATAAATTATTAGACAAAAACAAAAATAATATCAAGGGTACATGGAAAATATTAAATAGCATTATTAGGAATAAAACATACTCTAACTATATTGATCATATTGTTGACAAGGAAAAGACCATTAACAACATGAATGAGGTGGTTGAGGGGTTAAATGAGTTCTTTGTGAGTATAGGACCCAAACTGGCAAAGGAAATAACCCCGCCCCAAACGGGAGGTGCTCAATATTTTGTGGAAAGTAACGCAGACACCATCTTTATACATAATACTGACAAAAAAGAAATAATTGATATTGTAAATAATTTTAAGAACAAAACATCAACAGATTGGAACGGCATTGACATGTCACTTATAAAGAATGTAATTAATGCTATTGCAGACCCATTAACACATATCTGTAACCTATCATTTAAAACAGGCTCTTTTCCTTGTCAGATGAAAATAGCTAAGGTAATTCCAATACACAAAGCAGGAGACAAACACCTTTACACAAATTACAGGCCAGTTTCCTTGTTATCTCAATTTTCCAAGATCCTTGAAAAACTTTTTTCTGCTAGGCTGGACAGTTTCATGGATAAACATCAGCTTTTGACAGATTGTCAATATGGCTTTAGAACCAATAGATCAACTTCAATGGCATTAATTGATGTGATAGAAAAATTAACTAGTTCAGTCGATAATAGGGAATTTGCAATAGGGGTATTTATTGACTTAAAGAAGGCATTTGACACAATTGACCATGATATCTTACTTAGAAAAATGGAAAGATATGGTATCAGAGGCATTGCGCTTAATTGGGTGAAAAGTTATATTGAAAATAGACAACAGTTTGTACAGATGGGAGATTATAGATCAACAAGCTCGGCTATTACTTGTGGAGTCCCACAAGGGTCTATATTGGGCCCCAAGTTATTTATTTTATATTTAAATGATATATGCAAAGTCTCTAGTATCTTGAAATGTGTTGTTTTTGCAGACGATACTAATATTTTTTGCTCCGGGGAGAACCTTCAGCAGCTGTTGGAAGTTGTCTCTGTTGAATTGGGGAAACTGAAATTATGGTTTGATTTAAATAAATTATCACTTAACATTAAAAAAAACTAAATATATGATTTTTGGAAATACAAAAATAGACTTAAATACAAAGAGTTAAGGATTGACAAAATAATATTGGAAAGAGTTTATGAGAATATCTTTTTAGGAGTTATAATTGACCATAAGTTCAGTTGGAAAGCCCATATAAATCATGTACGGACCAAAGTGGCAAGGAGTATTGGAGTACTGTATAAGGCAAAGCATATATATAAGTCACTCTACACCTTGTATAACACGCTAATACTGCCATATCTGACCTACTGTGTGGAGGTTTGGGGAAACACCTACCAGAGTAACCTTCAACCATTATGCACAATCCAAAAAAGAGCAATAAGAATAATTCACAAGGTAGGATATCATGAGCATACAAACGTACTATTCTTAAGGTCTAATACTTTGAAGTTTCTGGATATGGTTAAATTTAAAACGGCACAAATTATTTATAAGGCAAGAAACAAAACATTACCAGGAAATATACAGAAATTGTTTAAGGATAGAGAGGGGAGGTACGAATTGAGAAGGGAATTGAATTTTAGAAATCTTGGCGCTCGTACCACTCTTAAGAGCTTGTGCATATCTGTCAGTGGAGTGAAGCTATGGAATGGTTTACCGGAGGTGGTTCAGCAATGTAAAAATATAATACAATTTAAAAAACATTACAAGCAGAGTCTGTTGGAGAAATATAGATATGATAATTAATGGACTTATGGAAAATATAGTGTATACAGTACATAATTATAATAATGGTATGGGGTGTAACGGATTCCGTTGTGGTGTGTGTGTGTATGTATGTATGTACGTGTAGGTATGTGTGTATGTATGTATTATATATATGTATGTATATGTGTATGTGTGTATGTATGTATATTTATGTATGGGTGTACATGTGTTATATGTGTGTATATATAACGATTAGGGAGTGTTGCCTGCTCAGTAAAGCATGGTAACATAATATGTTGGCATGTTGTGGTGAGATACTGACATGTATATGCGTAATAACTAGGAAATTGATGGATTGAGGGGTATGGTGTGATGTGGTAGTGTTGGCGTTTGTATATAACGGGATGATATTTGAATGGGTGTATATTAGTATATGCACGCATTCGGGTGTAATTATGTGTATAAGAATGAAGAAATGGGTGTATATATTGTATATTTTCGAGTGTTCGATTACTACGATCAATGTAACATCTTGAATGTAATTATGAAATACTTTGAGTGTTCATATAATATGAACTTTATAAATGATGTATCTAAGGGCGGTTTCAGACTGGATCCGTTTGAATCGAAGCGTTCCCGAGTACGCTTGGCTTCTCCCAGCTGGTCAGCATTCACACTGGCCAAAATCTCGACCATTTAATTTAGCAGTAATGGTAAATATGTGCCTCATGGGGGCGCTGTTGACTATGGGGCTTTGGAAGAGAGAATGTCATTCTCAGACGAAAAGTCACTCTAGAGTGAATAATAAAGTTTGACTGTGTTCCTGACGATGTCTTGAGTTATAATAACAACAGATCAACAATACACAACCAAAGCAGTGTATGCACTGGTCTTTGAAACCTTGAAATGTAACGTCGTCTGTTAATATGATATTGGCGTCACGGACGCATCCTTGGTATGACGTCACGGACTAACCCTTGGTGTATTTATCCTTATAAATACGTTCGCCACACATGTGTTTTTTGTTTATTATTTTTCACGGCTCGTGCTACTCAAACACTAGCGGGATTATTATTTCTTGTCAACATTCAAGTAGAACAATGAGAAGGTATAACCCAGCTAAAATAATGCGTCATTATAACAAATATAAAAATGATGTATGATTAGCAGTCCAGTCTGTCCACTTCCTTCTCTTGGTACGGATGGATTCACACTGCCGCGTTCCGTTCCCGACTCCGCAGCAATCGGACCCGAAACTACCTCCCCAGGTGGTTTCGAGTACGGTACGGTGATGCGTTACGGGGAACGGTTCGCTACGTTCACACTACCACAACATCTGCCATGTGGTCTGGAGTGCGCACCCGGGACCCGAGTGTGAAACGGCTATAAGTTAAAACAACATGAAGGAAGGATAGGCATAAATAAGCTTTGAGCTTCAGCCTATGCCTTTTTGATCAATCAACATGAACCATTGGCTTATAGTGGGGTATGTTTGGTGTAATTGTTGATGTGGATCAAAATAAACTAACTAACTAAACTAATCACCCAAGGACTAAATAGTAATGTGCCCCATGGTCTCCTGTACACCTGTGATGATTACCAATATGTTTTACAGTAGCAATTATTAATAATAAATTATTTAAATATTACAGAATCCCATCCATTTCAATGTTATTTTTCAAAAAATCATAAAAAATTCAAAAAGCATAGTTATCACCCAACTTCTAAATAGTAATGTGCCCCATGGTCTCCTGTACAAGATTACCAATTTGTTTTAATGAACCAATAAATAACAGGACGCACGTGTTACTGAACAAACACTATAGTAATGATTACAATCAGAATATAGAGCTTTAACCTTTTAACCAAGTGTAACCCATGTTACCATGCCTTAAAATAGGATTTAAAAGCTACAAGGATTAGCAGTAAATAAAGATTTCAAAAGGAATATTTGTCATGAATATTAAAATAGAATCAGCAATATATTAAATATTGCATAAAATCCATGAAGGAAATGGAGCTTTGTGTCCAACAAAATAAGTCCCTGCTGTACAAATGTCCTCAATATAGAGAGGTCTCACATAAAATTCACTTAAGGTGAAGGTGTTTTATTTTGAAGTGTAAAGTTTTGGGTGGCACTGGAACAAAACAGACCTGAGATCAGTGACACTTTTCACTGACCAATCAGAGCCCTGCTTGCTGCAGGAGTGAGTGAAGGAACAGACCTGAGCCCAATCAGAGCCCTGCTTAGTGCAGGAGAGGGTGAAAACAGAACGTCATATTCTAGAGACACTCTCTTTGATCTAAAACCAGAGGAGAAGCACGTCGCATCTTCCTGGAGATTGATTACACATTGAATAACGTTTTCAAAGATACACGTTGATTAAAGGGAGAACCTCCCATTGTGCAGTTGATTGATCTAAAACACAACGTTAGTGAGCTTTGATCCTGGAAGAAACTCACGTAAGTGTTAATTGACAATTGACCTACTTTCACCCACATGTGTGCTACTAGCAGTATAATGGCTGCACACATTTAAACCCATTGTGGCTGTGAGTGAATCTAGACATTCAAAAACTCTTATCTGTTCTGTTCCTATGTCACCTGTTTCTATAAAGTGATGATCCATGCTGTGTGAACCATGCCCTTGCACAAAATAATATGAGAACTCAAACTTGATTGTTCTGGTGAGTGATTTGATTCCATATACAATGGTTTTCAAACATTATAATTTAATGTTATTGTTATTTCTGATAATTATATACTTCTGTGATTTATTGACTGAAGATGAGTAAGCAGTTTATGCTGATTGTGAATGTGAATACATAGAGAGTAATCCTCAATTTGGCCTATTTTAGGCTGGGTCTTTTAAGAGTGGATTTCAACTGTGGAAGTCTTTGATCTACAACCAACCGTGGTGAAGAGTTCAGCAGTTTGGTGAACAAACCCATCTGAGTCCATCCGAAAATAACTGTTGCTTTGATCTGGAGAACTGGTAGGATTGACTATTGTAAAGAACACTGAAGGAATAGTTTCATGGACATTTCATTCTTTCCACTGAACTGAGAAAACAAAAGGAAAGAAAAAGAAAAGAAGACACACTGTTTATTGTTTTAAAATCAATTTCATGTTGACTGATATATTTGAGCATTACGCTGTCATTTCAATTAAGGGTATTTTTGATACGAGAAGTGAACAAGTTTTTTTGTTGTTATAAAGATATTTTTTTGATGAAAAGGTCAAACTGTATTTTGATATAAGAGTAAAACATTTCATCTAATCATTTAATTTACTAAAAGGTTAAAACCATTTCATTTCATGCTTTGGGGTTAAAATTCATTTCATTGATATACTGAGGTTAAAAACTAAACATTACTTAGGCATAAAGGACTAAAGTATTTCATAAAAAAGCTTCAGGTTTAAAAAGGGGTCGCTATATAAAAAACAAGAACAAAATAAGATTTTCTCAGGATAGAAACAGTTCAATAACCTAATCTTAGGATAAATAGGAACACAAAAATAAGATACATAAAAACTTATGTTCAAGACTGACCACTAGTCTAATTAGGTGGTGTTTTTGTTTGCACTAATTCTACAAGCTGGAAAAAGCAAAGTGTTCACTGTCATCCCTCAAATTCTATTTTATTTTATTTTTAATACATTTAACTCTCTTTAAACTTATCTGTTGGTCTCTGAGTCTTCTTTATTGTTGTTGCTCACTCCTTAACTCTTTAATACTCATCCGTCCTTCAACCGAACCTATAATCTTTGATGCACTAGTCCAAACGAATGCTAATTTGATAGAAGTAGAAATACACATCTGTACCGGCCAGTGTCTGCTAATATACGTCAGGACTGAGCCCGGGTTACACAAGACATTTAGTTGTAACCCAAATATATAACTTTCCCGTATCTTTTAAACTAACATTTAACCAATTTATTATCAGAAAATGACTAAATATTCTTGTACAATATGTCTGCATGTATGTTATTGCTCTGACGAGTTGCAATATTTTAAAAATAAATAAATAATTAAAAAAAATCTTCTCAACTTGGATCCACATCCACAGTAGCACCTTAAAAAATAAAATAAAACACAAACAAGGCAGAGGCAGGATTAAAATCAAAGTTTATTCTTTACTAACCAAAAGGTGGACATGACATAATAAAAAAGTGCGAAACTGACATAGCACTTGTACTGTAAAAAAAAAGCAATTGCCTGAATTAGGTTCAAGACTTTGCATAAATAAAATAATCTTAATCTTGGCACAATTCGCAGTTCCATGGTTCTGCTGTGTTATCCAGTGCGATACTAGGTACATCCACACAATTTGGGTGGTACCATCCATTGCAGTTGCTGCACAACACCATCATCTCACAGTCGTTTGAGGTTCTGCAGACACAGTGAACCTCCACTGCATCAGGTTTCCTTTCAGGGCTTGGGGTAATTGAGGTATATGCATATTCTGGAGCATTTTTTTTTAACAAAGCTCTGTACAATGTGTACCTCATGATCTTCTCCGGAAATATGCACATCTCTGGCCTAACTCCCTTGCATAAAACGGATGCAAATGCCAACGAAAAAAGGCCACAATTGCTGCTATTTGTCTGCACTTGCACGACCGGTTTTCGCACCAGGAATGTGGATGCCAATGGACGCAGTAGCCACGACAGCTTTTGTGCCATTTTTTGGGTCAAGTTTACGTTTAGGCTGTCATAAATGGCCACCTCATTTAGGCCACAGAAAATGTTGCTAGCTGTGACCCAATGGTTTTCATTAACATGCAGAACCTGGACAAAAGGCTTCTGTGGTGTCCCAACCACACCCCCCTGCTGAAGAGTCTGGTAAAACAGACATGACTGAAAGCCATCTATCTCTGGAAATTGTTTGGACATGTGAAAACATGCAGCATCCATATGCTCATCTTTGAGCCAAATGTCTGATTTAAGGATGCTAAACAGGTCTTCCTGAAGAATGACTGGTGATCTTTTCAGTCTGTTGGCTGGGATGACATCCTGTGGCTTGTACTTTTTCCAAATTGGTCCATGGTGTTTTGTACCTTTCCGCTGGTTCTTCCTTACCTATGAGACAAGTACCACATACCACACTTAGTTTACTGAGAATGATTTACTTGAAATGAGCTCTCACCTTTGACAGTTATTCCCTCAGTACAACACTGTTTTTGTGAGTGCACCGTGTAATTGAGATATACAGCGATCACTGAAATTGATCAGTGTTCAGGTTCTGGTACCAAGCATTTCCCTCCCTCTTCTCTACCTATATCTCTCCCCCACCCCCTACCTGCTTCCATCTATGTCTCTAGCACACATGCACACTGTGCATTTTCGCTCTGACGTCAACATACAACCTCTCTGCCTCCGTCCCCCCCTCTCTCACTCTCCCTCTCTCTGATCCAGCTCTGGTCTGAAGTTAGAACCAGGTGTCTATCACTCCTTTGTTATTATGTTTTTAATATTTATGTTTTATATGGAAAAGGCATGAGGAACGCTTTTTGTGGTCCTTGTGTGACCATTGGTTGTTGGTGGTTGTTTCTGCTATTGTTTCGCGAGGTGAACATTAGCTTGCTGTAACTGTGGCTGAAGTCATATCAAGAAAACCATTATAAACATAACAATCTGGAGTGTCACTCTAGGCATGACCACACAAGCTCGCCCACTAGGGGGAGCAGAGGACTTGGGAGTAACTTCGGTACCATGGACAGCACATAGCTGCATAGGTCATCTGATTGATGGATTGAAAGTATGTATCAAAGATTTTTAATATACGCCATCACACACGTCGCTGGTAGTTATAAAATGCAAAAGCTATTGTACAAATGTTACGAAAGAATTGTTTACCATTTGTGTACCATTTCGTAAAGTGACCATGGTTGCCTCTCAACCCCCTCATGCATTCATCTCCACCACCCACCCCATTCACTTCTCCACTGGAATGAAGATACTCACGACCTACTTCTGGTCTCCTACTGAGCTGTCCACACAAAGCAAGTATGGGTAAATAAATGCAGGCAAAGATGGCGCTGGAACATGGGCGTGTTCACACCAATGGCCGTGTTTACACCAAGTGACATCACAAGTGGGCATGTTTACACCAAAGCAGTGAACAAGCCTTGAAGGTAATTTTTGCCAACTTTATTTATTAATACTGGCAGAAGGCACAGAGACAAGGAATGCAGTCGGTATAGTAACGTGGGTACTCTCCACGCTTCCCACTCCCAGTGAAGCCAACACAGTCCTTGAACTCCTCTCCACAGTCTTGACATCTGATGATGGCAAAAGGCACCCTGGACTCCTCCTTCATTGATGGTGCAATATTATTCCAGTTAAGCTCTCCTTTTCCAAAAACAAAAAAAAAACATTGTGCTGTAAGAAAGAAAATATACCTTGTATAAAAGGTGATTTAGTCCAATAATGGCATTTACCATCAAGCCAAGCAAAATGGGCCCTCTTCCTAAATGAAGGACTCATTGTGATATCCCGAAAGGCCCTGCAGGTGAGTGCGAGACGTTGGTACGCTGGGTCGCCTTCAAAAAGCACTACCTCAAGAAGGACGTCCTCCAGGACCTCCGGTGGAAGCTAAAAGGCAAAACAAATAAAACTAATAACTACCTAACTAACTATGTTGATCACCATCAATTTTGAATCATCATTTGTTCTTTTAATTCTTGCGCTTTACCTGTAAAATATTCGGTGTGTCTGGTGCCTTTTGGGGAACATAAAAAAAAATATTATACAAGTACCACAGGTAAACTATGTCTGAAATCCGCCTCAGCTTGGTCTGGAACGGCTGAAGGAAATGAACAATCCCATTCCCGCGTTTTGGGATGAACCAAAGATATCATTGGGCATAATTATAAAATCTACCTGCTAACAATTCTGTCCAATAATAATTATTCAAAAGACCAATCACAGCTTGGTGTAAACACGCCCACTTGTGACGTCGCTTGGTGTGAACACGGCCATTGGTGTAAACACGCCCATGTTCCAGCGCCATCTTTGCCTGCAATTACCCATACTTGCTTTGTGTGGACAGCTCATTAGGAGACCAGAATTAGGTTGTGAGTATCTTCATTCCAGTGGAGAAGTGAATGGGGTGGGTGGTGGAGATGAATGCATGAGGGGGTTGAGAGGCAACCATGGTCACTTTACGAAATGGTACACAAATGGTAAACACATTTTTCGTAACATTTGTACAATAGCTTTTGCATTTTATAACTACCAGCGATGTGTGTGATGGCGTATATTAAAAAGCTTTGATACATACTTTCCATCCATCAATCTGATGACCTATACAGCTATGTGCTGTCCATAGTACCGAAGTTACTCCCAAGTCCTCTGCTCCCCCTAGTGGGCGAGCTTGTTGGCACGCACATGTTCCAGCACCATCTTGCCTGCATTTACCCATGTCTCACACAAAGCACTAAGTATAACTAAAACTACAAAGATATATTGTTTTAAAAATAAAATTATAATGACAACTGGTGAATGAAAGTTATACTTCTTGGACCATGAGGCCCAATCAATCCCCTTGACGTTGTAACAGTAGTAAAGCTCTAAGCCCTCATGGACTTCACGTGAACAAACCTGACCATGTTGTATGATGCTGGGAAACCATCACTTGTTTGTTTGCAAATGCTATTTGCTGAAACATTTGTCAAAATTGTCCCTAGTCTCTACTGCAAGACACAATGTTGCAAAGAATATGAACCTGCACATTGAAAAAGGCAAATAAAACAAGCGCACCTTCTGTGTTTTTGTCTGCTGGCCAGCTTTTGTTGGGGTCCCATGGCCTCTGACAGACAATGGTGATGTCTGGTTGTCAGGTGTGGGTTGCCTTGATGCGACAGGGTCTGTAGTCACCTGATTAAATTCAAGAAAACCAGTAGTAACTTTGAATATGTTTTCAAATTGTTTTATTAAAAAAAAAAAAATTATTATCCTGCGGTTATAGTTATAATACTTGACCTAATAAGTCATTATACAATGCTTTATATATATATATATATATATATATATATATATATATATATATATATATATATATATATATATATATATATATATATATGTATTGCTTCTTTTTATGAAGCATTACAATTTAAAAGAAATGTTTATAACTAATTATACATTGTTTCAAGTAGATTAAAATGCCTTTTAAGTATTTTTAAAATACATTATAGGCATGGGCTGCATAGCAAGTGTTACCCAATCTTTAACACTTGCTATGCATCCCATGTATCTTATGCTTTATAAGCAAACTTATAGTCATTATATGATATTATCCCCCTCTAAATCGCACAATGACCCTTTAAAGTAGGTTCAAATCACTATATAATGCAGTATAATAGAGATTATAATGCCTTATAAGAATGGTGATAACACATTACATTACATTAAATGCACCTACACTAAAAAATAATAATAATAATTTATGCGAACCTTGTTAGTTTTGGGTCTGGTCCCCATGTCCTTCACAGACACTGGTGATGTCTTGTTTTCAGGTGTGACAGGGGCTGTAGTCACCTGATTAAATTCAAGAACCAGTACTGAATATTTTCAAACAGTGTTATTTCCAAAGCATTTGTGCAACATATCTCAAGTATTTAACCCCAAGATATATGATTGCTATGAAAATGCACCTTTAGCCAAGCTGCTGGACTTTCCAAAAACACGGTGCTCCCATTATAAACAATTTAAAACATGCACTTCACTCAGGGGAAAAAGAACATTTGTGGACATGATGCCCTACTTTTAAGGCAATCAAATTAAGCACACCTTCAAACTTTCTGTCTGTTGGCCAACTCGTTTTTGGGCCCCATGGTCCTCGACTGCAGTGGTTGATGCTGGGTTGTCAGCAGGGGGATTTGTTGTTGTCACTGGGGCTATAGTCACCTGAATGAATTCAGATAAACCATTAGAAACTTGCTATGTTTTGTCAAACTATTTATAATACTACTACAATTTTAAAAGGTTCTTCATATTACCACTTTATGTTTGAAGCTGAATGCCTTTTTGATTGAGGTATTATAGATCCCTTTCTTATTTTGTTTCCGCTGCTTCCATTTTTCCACCAAGAAGCGGACCTTCTAGACAAATATATAACGTCTTACAGTATATAGTTACATGAGACATTGTGCATTGAAAGTTACATGTTTGTAAGATTGTTTTAAACTACGCTTTTGATGCATACATCACAATTCTGTATTATTTGACTGTTGCTCTCCACGCTGATTTAGCAAATGTAAAGGCACAGTTGCCCTTCTGTCTTTGAGCATGTTGGGAAAATGCAACCCTAACCCTGGAAATTAAGGTGTAGGAGCGGTGCTAGTGGTAATCTATTAAAAAAATGATAGATTACCATCATATTTGGAACATGAAATGTGCTGTCCACATTGATAGTGAAGTGGAAATCGGGTGAGTAAATTATAATAAGTGCCATAACAGCAAGATGGTGGACGGATAGGCGGAATCCAATTCCATAACTTTGAAGCACCAGTATGTGCTGTAGCCTACTCTATGAAATTAATTATTAAGGAATGGACAAATATTATTGTCTCTGTACTGCAGTAATAATGTTACATTGGTTAACTATCGAAAACATTATTAAGCTAAATTAAAATAAAATATACTGTTGACGGTCTTACTTTTCTTGTAGTGGTACGCTGTGAGTCAGCAAATTCCCTTAAAAGGGCAGTGTGGGTGTCTTTATACTGCCTAATGAAGTCGTCTAGTCGGGTAAATTTTCTTCCTTGGAATCTGATTCTTTTCAAGTGCCATTGACTTTTTTCCATTATCCCCTGGGTTTTGTTGTCCTGTGTGAAATTCTAAAAAGGAAATAGCATGGTAGTGTATGACTTTAATTGGTTTTTCAGATTTAAGTACAAGTGCATTTTCAATTTTTTTTAAAAATTATACTACACCTGGCATTTTTTCTTTTCTATCTTTGCAATTTTTTTTTAAAACTGCTGGTAAGGGTCTCCGTCTCCATGCCTACCCAGGTCACCTGAAAATGTAAAGCATTCCTTTTAATGACACATCTCTTTCATTTATTATAAGTTACATAATTTATACACAGTACAGTACTTTATCAAACATTCTGTAAATTAACACAAAATCATTAATTACAACTGGCCCTCCATTGCAGGTGCCAAATTTTCCTGGGGCATTTTCAGTGAAATGCAAGTATTTGGAGTATGGTGTTTTTTTTGTCAAGGGTTGACCCTAAATTTTTTTACTGTGTTAATCCTTGGGGGATAAGTGTCAACAGTAAAGCTAATATATTGTGATATGTACATTTTGTACTAAAGCTCAATGGATTAATAAAAAAAAAACTATAACGACAACTAGAAATATATCGATCACCATTGTCTTTGTTATAGTTGTTGTGGGAATCAAATAGACGATTTTTAAAACGTCTTTATAGTTATACAGTTATTGTTTTGGGTGTTAAAGGCCCTTTAGTTTGATAACAATGCAGGCAATGAGATACAGTGTTTATTGTGAAGGTATAAGAACAGAGTTACAACCATTACAATCCATTATTTGTATTTCCTGATATCTCACAAAGCTGACCATTTGGCCATAAGGTTATACTAGAGAAAAGGTCATGTGGTCACCACAAACAACACATGTAATGTCAATCAGATTTAGAGATATGTTGCCTTTCAGCAAATTATTGGCTAGACCAACTGACCTACATTGTTAGTTCCGTTATTAGGCGTGACAGCTGGGCAGAATTATGAAGGACATCAGTTAACAAATACTTTTAATAATGTTTTTTAATAAATAATTTTTTTAAGTAATTACTTCAATTACATTCAAACGTCAAAATATTTAATGCTTTAACTCACCAAGCATCAGGCCCGACCAAAGGACTGCATGAGGAAGAAAGTGAGCAGCCAACGAGGACACAAATGTCTCAGAATAGTAATCATTTGGGTCCCCTTCCTTGTCCAACGGTGCAGTGCTGATGACATTCTTGAAGTGCTCTTGAAAGGGCGTACAACTTAGGGTCTCCTAAAAGGGTAATATAAGGTTATATGTGATATCCATTTTAATAAAGGCATATTTTCTAGTCATTATTTTATGTATTTAGTGCATACCTCAAGGTCCTCCGGAACAATTTTGTCATCATCGACAGTGTCCCCTAAGGTGGTCAGCATGAGCTGGAGGTTGTTGAAGTGCTTCACAACATTTTTAGAGCTGAATTTGCTGCTGAAAAGTACTGTGCAGCTTAGGACCATTTCATCCAGCTGAACAAGGGAACTGGCTGTGGTCATTAGTCCAAACACGTGCATGGCCAGCTTGTAGTGATTGGGTGCACTGAGGGAGAAATACAAATCATAGCTTTCTCATCATGAGCACTTCTTTGACAATAGAATGGATTTCTACATGCTGAGGGATTTTTTTTTTCACTTACTGTTTTTTGCACAATGTTTTGGCATTTTTCATTATGTGGCTCAGACAGCGGTGAAGGATAGGCTGACTGAAGACTTCCTCGGTGCCGTTCCCTGTTATTATTCTATAATAACTTTGAATCAAGGCAGTGAGGCTTTTCTGGCAGAACACCATGGATATGGCCTGCATGAGGACCATGGAGCCATCACAGATCATCATGATCGGAGTGACATTTCCGTGTCCAAATAGTTTTGTATGCTCTGTCTTGAAGGCATGCAGAAAATACAACACAGACGACGTTGTGTGGTCGCAGGTGACAAAGGTAGCAACTGGGAAAGGAGAGGAACCCTTCTTGGGATTGCGTACCACCAGCTCATAAACATAAAAAGGAGGTGAGTTTTTTTGTTTTTTTTTGATGATGCTTCCTGTTGCATCCAGATAGACGATGTCTTCTTTTGAACGTTGATGAAATATTTTTATGCTTTTTTGGGACCACAGCATCACACCCCTTGGATCCAGTAGGACTTTCTGCAGGACTTCGTCTGGGTCATTGGTCTTCTCTTGCACCATCATCTGGAGACTGAGAATCTCGTTATTATGTTTTCTCTCCTTCATTCTTTGTCTATAGGAGATGGACTTAAGGACACCTGGGGATGGTGCCTCATCTCTACAGCCAGACTCAAAAACAGATTCTTCCAAAGCTTCCAGATTTTTGAGGAAGTGTGCCCTGGGAGGTGTGGTTTTAAGTATCTCGTGTAAAGCTTTTTGTTTGTCAGCTCTAACTGGTCGGCTTTGAATTTCATTTTTAAAGTGGTGACATTTCAGTCCACTGAAGAGCACATCCGCTTTCAGGGTCTTCTCACTATTCACAACCACACTAACCGTTGCTGGGCAATCCTTGAACGTGCAGAGTCCTGTACATGAAAAACTTGAACGTGCAGCGTCCTGTACATTCACACGCGAAAAAATTGTCCTTTCCTTGGGGAGTCCTTAACCTTGACCCTGTGCCGTTTAAATGCAAAACTGCAGTGTGGGTGAACAGTGTAAATGCCCTTAGAAATGACATTGGTCCATTCCAGTCCACGGAACTGATTTTTCGTTTGTTTTTTCCTTATGTCTGTCCATTCCTTAGGAGTAATAAATAAAAAAACAGGGTGGGGCAGGAAGGCTCCTTGTAAAAAAATCTTCATCATCACTGATATATTCATCATCTTCAGCATCCGATTCTCCTGTACCTTCGCTTGAAGCCTGATAATTACAACATGATTGTATTATAGGTTAACAACACAAGTGCAACAGCAAACTACATTCTAGTATTTGGGATATGAGATTTGGCCTCACTCAACTTATCTACAAGCATACAGCATTTTTCATTGCAAGTGCAACAAATAGTGAGCTTGTAGATCGGCTATTTGTGCTTCTTTTTTTTAAAAGAAATGACTCTGGAAGAGCGTGGAAATGTAGGCTATTTGCCTAAACACAGTTCATGTTAACTTCAAGATAGATTTAACATACTGTACCTGAATTTTCGGCTGTTCAGATTCAACATTTTCTGTATCCTCTTGATGTTCAGAGTCCTTCTCTGGAGTGGTGTCTCCAGCATCCGATTCTCCAGTGCCTTTGCTTGAAGCCTGATCATTTCAACATGATTGTATTATAGGTTAACAACACAAGTGCAACAACAAACTACATTCTAGTATTTGGGATATGAGTTTTGACCTCACTCAACTTATCTACAAGCATGCAGCATTTTTCATTGCAAGTGCAACAAATAGTGAGCTTGTAGGTTGGCTATTTGTGCTTTTTAAAAAAAAGAAATGACTCTGGAAGAGCGTGGAAATGTAGGCTATTTGCCTAAAGCACAGTTCATGTTAACTTCAAGATAGATTTAACATACCTGAATTTGATCATTGTATGCCTTTTTCAGTCGATAAGCATTGGCGGGTGTATTCCCTACACCTAATGCTTTGGCAACAGCTTTCCAAAACTTCTGGTCTTTTAAACATTCCCCAGTCTTCCACTCAGAGGATAGTCGAAGTGCTTCAACACGTGCTTGAATGTCTTCAATAGATATTTAAATTTTTCTGGACTGGTGGGGCAAAAGCACATGTTTGTTTGTTTTTACAAAATGGTAAACAGATCTTTTTAATATATATGTTTTAAAGCGAACATTGTTACAACTTCTGGGGTATATATATGTATATATATATATATATACATATATATATATATATATATATATATATATACACACATATATACACACACACACACACACACACACACACACACACACACACACACACACACACACACACACACACACACACACACACACATACATACATACACGCACCATTTTACAAATGTGGTATTAGGTGGTGGTGGGAGCTAGTGATAAATAAAGGTGGATACAATTTTCAATGCAGAAATATAAAAATTTACTGTAATCCCCATAGGCTACTCACCCCTGCAAATCTTGGAAAAGTATATGTTCTGAAATACAAAACAAATATATATATTTTTTTAAATACATACAATTTCACACTACATCATAAATTATGGATATTTTCACAGTTTAAATGCTTTCCTGGGTTTAAAACATTATTCTACACACAAATTAATTAATTTATTATCCTACTACTATAATTGAAATGACCTCCAATATACGTCCGGGGTTGGTCAACACACGATCACTCCACTTGCCTCCAAGCTTTCCACAGACTATTTATCAGAGCTCTGGCTAATATGTAGGCTTCTTTCCCCATCTTGATCAGTGATCAGACTCTCAAGCTTGATTCATTCCCATGATAGGCCAATCAGACCCTCAGAATAATTAATAATGATCAGCCCGAACGCGTCAATATAAGTTTCCTCACTCATGGACATATTGTCCGTAAATGGCTTATGGTTAGGTTTAGGTAACGGGTTTGTGAGGTTAGGGTCAGGGTATGGGTTGGGTTTAGGCATAAATTCCTCCCATCAGTTAGAAACAATTTCTTTCTTTTTTTTTTTTGTGTTTTTTTTTTTTTTTTTTACCTTTTGACTCGACTGGCAACAGTCCCTAGTGACCCCCATTGACCCCCATCGACTGGCAATAATTTCTTACAAAAGTCACTTTTTTCAAAAGTTTTTTTTTTTTTCTTTTTTTTTTTACCTTTGGACTCGACTGGCAACAGTCCCTAGTGACCCCCATTAGGGTCCCTGAGGTCTGGACTTAGTGAATTTTGGGTTATCATAGTGAAAACCCTGAAAAAAGTGCAAAATGGCCAAAGGCCCTGGTTCAGTCCAGGAACCACCGATTGCGCCAGAAGTGGTCTCAATTTAAAGCCACTGGTGTCTAGTTTACTCACAGCTAAGTTAGATTCCTGTGCGACCTATGGTTGTGGAGTTATAAGGCTTAGAGTGAGGACATGTGAAAATCGGTTTTTGAATTATTTTTGTACCTTTTTGGCCCTGGAAAGGCCTCCAAATATCCATCCCAATCTCCAAATATAGAATGTTTTGATGTATGGTACATCCCGGTGCGACTTTATTTGAGCTTTTAATTACACTTTGTAGCATCGAAATGGCGAATTTTTGGAAAATCAGAAAATCAGGAATTTCAAGATTTTCGCAGTCAACGGCCTCTAGCTCTGGCTAGGAGAGTCTCTCAGAAAGCTAACAAATGTTGTAGTAAACTTCAAAGGCTTGTGAATCCAGTGTATACTTCGGCATCCCGCTGGGACCCTTGGTTCGTCCGCTAGGTGAAAGTGAAAAAGTGAAAAAGTCACTTTTTTCAGAAGTAATTTTTTTTTTTTGGACACTTTCACTTGACTAATTCGGTGGTGCTGAGTTGATAGGTGTGGGTCCCGAGTGGGTAGGACACTTAGAAATAGGTGAAATGGCCCTTTAAACATCTTAAAAGGTGCAAAAACATGCCTAGAAAATCAAGGAAACATTTTTTTCCAACGGGACCAAGTTCATTAGTTCCAGCGTGAAAAAGTGAGTCGGACTAACTGGTTTTTGCCAAACAAGAAATTTTATTGGGTTTTTGGGGTCCAAAAGACCTACCTAACAGGTCTACCTGATATATATCGAAGTGTCGTAGACACTTGAAACCAATTTTATTGGATTCCCCGTGTTCCCTACATACACAAATAGTTTTCTTATTTTTCAAAATGGTGTTTCTCTTTCCCCTATAGGTTGTAGAAAATGGATGTCCTACAAATTTACGGAATTTTACCGCTGCCGTTAGGAGTGTCATAGAGAACCAAGACCAAGTGCACTGGATTCAACTCAACAAGACAAAAAAAATGAGTACTTGCTCGAGCCAAACGGGTTACATTTGGATTTTTAATGGATTTTAACGTGCTGGAGGCCACTAAAAATCCATTTTTCAACATTTTTATCTAGAATCTCGTCCCCCCCCTATTTGGACTAAGGGAAATCTAATGGTGATGGTCCGCGCTGTCTAAACAACCGAAAACTGGGTGAAATTGCTGTTTTAAAGTTTAAAAAATTCACCCTTTCATGAATTTTAGTCATTTTGCTCCCAAACTTCTTCTACCCCCACTAATTCAATGGCGTTGAATCCGAATATGTCAATAAAACAATATTGCAATCCGACAATTGGAAGTACCTTAACTCGCTCCTAGTTGGCTAAAACTTGACTTCCTGTAGGAATGTCGCGCAGTAATGAGAAATGTCAAAATGTTTATCCTGGTGAGTTATACAACATATCCAAAGATGGGCCTCTAATACCCCTCCCTCATGGAGATAGAGCCCCTAGAAGCTAAAACATAACAGATCTACAAGTTCCCAAAAAATAGGACTATGACCCCCCAAGACTTTGGCTACCCCCCCTAAATGACATGCGCTGAGTTTGGATATGCAAGAATTTTTCAAATCCAACAACGGGAAGTGCCTTATAATTCTATTTCCGGTCACTTCCGATGTCATTTTATTAGGGTTATTGGTGTTTTAGGGTTACAAAGTTTTTTTTCCCCAAAAAATCTTATAAATTAGTGCCTGCCCACGAAACAGCAACCCTTAATACCTTATAGTGATTTAGGAAAAATCGTTGACTTATAGCCCCTGTAACATCGAGTAGGAATGTCGCACAGAAATGAACCATATGTCAGCCTGTTCATCTTGAGGAGCTCTACAACTTTCTAAAAGATGGGACCACAAAGACCCTCCTAGGAGAAGTTTTTTTTCAAAGATTAACTTTCAACATGGTGCTAGGAGTTAAGCCTCTATGTACCTTGTTGAAACTGGCAATCTCAGGCAAAAAGTGTCGTACAGAAATGAGACACATATACACGTGTTCGTCTCGGCGAGCTGTACAACATATCCGAACGACGGATTACGTATCGCTAAGGAGTTACGTCGTGTTATTGCGTGAAAAAAGTTGAAATTAGACCCCAGCCAGTTAAGGAGAACGGTAAGGCCGTTGCAAGGAGACTTATACCAGCGCGTTCGGGGCGGCGTGCTGATGCTAATACTGGTGTCCAATTTTGTTTTTACTATTTTTGAACAGTTTCTCTATTATCTCAGCCACTAGGGGGCGAAAACACAATCGGATAACGGATTCCGTATCTGCTAATCAGCTCTAACGCGCCAATACAAGTTTCCTCACACACGGACAAGTGGTTGCGAAAGCTAGGGTTTACGGGCTTTCTTGATTATCTAGGCCACTAGGGGGCGATAACACAATCGGACAATGGATTGTTGTTCAGCTCTTCAGCGCGAACGCGCCAATATAAGTTTCCTCACACATGGACATGTGGTTGTGAAAACTTTGTAAAACATAACAGATCTACAACTTATGTAGTCAAACATGCCCAAAAGACCCCCAAACTTCGCCTACCCCCCCAAAATAGGGCACTGTGAACAACGTTTTCATTGGACAATATTCTCTATAATGCTTAGAAAGACCCTAAACCCGGACCCCTGAAACACTAAGAAAACACATATTGCACCAAAGCGTCAAATACTTTTGGCCCTAGATGTGTCTTTTAGAGCCCGACATTGTCATGAGTGGTACCATTGGAATTGCACAAGGGTCTAGTTTACTCAAACACTTTCATCTCGCTGAACAACCCAATAGTCCAGGAGTTAAAGCCTGTTGACTGAGATGACGTCATTTTTACATTTATAGGCTTAGAAAAGTTCTTTTAGGGTTGGTTTCTTGTGTGGTCATCCATTTGAAAAACAGTTGACGTGACCTTGTAGGCCTTGCACTTAAGAATTTTTTGAGATGTGATTCAAGTGAAATCGTGCTTTTTTTCACATAGATATTGATTTTCAAAACATTAAATAATGTCATTTCGAGAAAATACAGTGTCTTTCAAATGGCCGCGTCGGCCGTTCAACTGACCATATCTCCGGTTTGACAGGGTCTGGTGCCAAGGCGCAGATACTGGAGTAAACTAGACGTTGCCCCGCATCTTATGCTTACCTTTACTCCCCTCTGTACATCGAGCCACAAGGTGGCGCTGTGTTTTCTCAAAAAACTGATGTTTTTGACCGGTTTTTTTTTTTAAATACCTAGATTTTGAAAACCATCCTACCTGACTGTGCTAGTCCCGACTTTTTAAAATGTCGGAAAAGTGGTCAAATCAGCCCGAGAAAGTCATGGACACGTCCCCTTTTTTTTTTATTTTTTTTTTTAAATCAAATCATAGCTATTCTGACTTACTTTTTTGCGCTGAGTTGAATGGTGCTATTCCTGAATCTTTAAAATGTCGGGAAAGTGGTCAAATCAGCCCGAGAAAGTCATGGACACGCCCCCCTTTTTTCTTTTTTCTTTTTTATCAAATCATAGCTATTCTGACTTACTTTTTTTGCGCTGAGTTGAATGGTGCTATTCCTGAATCTTTAAAATGTCGGGAAAGTGGTCAAATCAGCCCGAGAAAGTCATGGACACGCCCCCTTTTTTTTTTTTTTTTTTAAATCAAATCATAGCTATTCTGACTTACTTTTTTGCGCTGAGTTGAATGGTGCTATTCCTGAATCTTTAAAATGTCGGGAAAGTGGGCAAATCAGCCTGAGAAAGTCATGGACACGCCCCCTTTTTTTTTTTTTTTTTTTAATCATATCATAGCTATTCTGACTTACTTTTTTGCGCTGAGTTGAATGGTGCTATTCCTGAATCTTTAAAATCTCGGGAAAGTGGTCAAATCAGCCCGAGAAAGTCATGGACACGCCCCCTTTTTTTAATTATTTTTTTTAATCAAATCATAGCTATTCTGACTTACTTTTTTGCGCTGAGTTGAATGGTGCTATTCCTGAATCTTTAAAATGTCGGGAAAGTGGGCAAATCAGGCTGAGAAAGTCATGGACATGCCCCCTTTTTTTTTTTTTTTTTTTTAATCAAATCATAGCTATTCTGACTTACTTTTTTGCGCTGAGTTGAATGGTGCTATTCCTGAATCTTTAAAATCTCGGGAAGGTGGTCAAATCAGCCCGAGAAAGTCATGGACACGCCCCCTTTTATAGAACGCCCCCTTTTTTTTTTCTTTTTTTTAATCAAATCATAGCTATTCTGACTTACTTTTTGTGCGCTGAGTTGAATGGTGCTATTCCTGAATCTTTAAAATGTCGGGAAAGTGGTCAAATCAGCCCGAGAAAGTCATGGACACGCCCCCTTTTTTTTTTTTTTTTTTTAAATCAAATCATAGCTATTCTGACTTACTTTTTTGCGCTGAGTTGAATGGTGCTATTCCTGAATCTTTAAAATGTCGGGAAAGTGGGCAAATCAGCCTGAGAAAGTCATGGACACGCCCCCTTTTTTTTTTTTTTTTTGTAATCATATCATAGCTATTCTGACTTACTTTTTTGCGCTGAGTTGAATGGTGCTATTCCTGAATCTTTAAAATCTCGGGAAAGTGGTCAAATCAGCCCGAGAAAGTCATGGACACGCCCCCTTTTTTTAATTATTTTTTTTAATCAAATCATAGCTATTCTGACTTACTTTTTTGCGCTGAGTTGAATGGTGCTATTCCTGAATCTTTAAAATGTCGGGAAAGTGGGCAAATCAGCCTGAGAAAGTCATGGACATGCCCCTTTTTTTTTTTTTTTTTTTTAATGAAATCATAGCTATTCTGACTTACTTTTTTGCGCTGAGTTGAATGGTGCTATTCCTGAATCTTTAAAATCTCGGGAAGGTGGTCAAATCAGCCCGAGAAAGTCATGGACACGCCCCCTTTTATAGAACGCCCCCTTTTTTTTTTTCTTTTTTTTAATCAAATCATAGCTATTCTGACTTACTTTTTTTGCGCTAAGTTGATGGTGCTATTCCTGAATCTTTAAAATGTCGGGAAAGTGGTGAAATCAGCCCGAGAAAGTCATGGACACGCCCCCTTTTTTTTTTTTTTTTTTTTAATCAAATCATAGCTATTCTGACTTCCTTTTTTGCGCTGAGTTGAATGGTGCTATTCCTGAATCTTTAAAATTTCGGGAAAGTGGTCAAATCAGCCCGAGAAAGTCATGGACACGCCCCTTTTTTTTTTCTTTTTTTTAATCAAAGCATAGCTATTTCTGACTTACTTTTTTGCGCTGAGTTGAATGGTGCTATTCCTGAATCTTTAAAATCTCGGGAAAGTGGTCAAATCAGCCCGAGAATGTCATGGACACGCCCCTTTTTTTTTTTTTTTTTTAATCAAATCATAGCTATTCTGACTTACTTTTTTGCGCTGAGTTGAATGGTGCTATTCCTGAATCTTTAAATTGTCGGGAAAGTGGGCAAATCAGCCTGAGAAAGTCATGGACATGCCCCCTTTTTTTCTTTTTTTTAAAAAAATCAAATCATAGCTATTCTGACTTACTTTTTTGCGCTGAGTTGAATGGTGCTATTCCTGAATCTTTAAAATGTCGGGAAAGTGGTCAAATCAGCCCGAGAAAGTCATGGACACGCCCCCCTTTTTTTTTTTTTTTTTTTATCAAATCATAGCTATTCTGACTTACTTTTTGTGCGCTGAGTTGAATGGTGCTATTCCTGAATCTTTAAAATCTCGGGAAAGTGGTCAAATCAGCCCGAGAAAGTCATGGACACGCCCCCTTTTTTTAATTATTTTTTTTAATCAAATCATAGCTATTCTGACTTACTTTTTTGCGCTGAGTTGAATGGTGCTATTCCTGAATCTTTAAAATGTCGGGAAAGTGGGCAAATCAGCCTGAGAAAGTCATGGACATGCCCCCTTTTTTTTTTTTTTTTTTTTAATGAAATCATAGCTATTCTGACTTACTTTTTTGCGCTGAGTTGAATGGTGCTATTCCTGAATCTTTAAAATCTCGGGAAGGTGGTCAAATCAGCCCGAGAAAGTCATGGACACGCCCCCTTTTATAGAACGCCCCCTTTTTTTTTTCTTTTTTTTAATCAAATCATAGCTATTCTGACTTACTTTTTTTGCGCTAAGTTGATGGTGCTATTCCTGAATCTTTAAAATGTCGGGAAAGTGGTGAAATCAGCCCGAGAAAGTCATGGACACGCCCCCTTTTTTTTTTTTTTTTTTTTAATCAAATCATAGCTATTCTGACTTCCTTTTTTGCGCTGAGTTGAATGGTGCTATTCCTGAATCTTTAAAATTTCGGGAAAGTGGTCAAATCAGCCCGAGAAAGTCATGGACACGCCCCTTTTTTTTTCTTTTTTTTAATCAAAGCATAGCTATTTCTGACTTACTTTTTTGCGCTGAGTTGAATGGTGCTATTCCTGAATCTTTAAAATCTCGGGAAAGTGGTCAAATCAGCCCGAGAATGTCATGGACACGCCCCTTTTTTTTTTTTTTTTTTAATCAAATCATAGCTATTCTGACTTACTTTTTTGCGCTGAGTTGAATGGTGCTATTCCTGAATCTTTAAATTGTCGGGAAAGTGGGCAAATCAGCCTGAGAAAGTCATGGACATGCCCCCTTTTTTTCTTTTTTTAAAAAAAATCAAATCATAGCTATTATGACTTACTTTTTTTGCGCTGAGTTGAATGGTGCTATTCCTGAATCTTTAAAATGTCGGGAAAGTGGGCAAATCAGCCCGAGAAAGTCATTGACACGACCCCTTTTTTTTATTATTTTTTTTAAATCAAAGCATAGCTATTTCTGACTTACTTTTTTGCGCTGAGTTGAATGGTGCTATTCCTGAATCTTTAAAATCTCGGGAAAGTGGTCAAATCAGCCCGAGAATGTCATGGACACGCCCCCCTTTTTTTTTTTTTTTTTAATCAAATCATAGGTATTTTGACTTACTTTTTTTGCGCTGAGTTGATGGTGCTATTCCTGAATCTTTAAAATGTCGGGAAAGTGGTCAAATCAGCCCGAGAAAGTCATGGACACGCCCCCTTTTTTTTTTTTTTTTTTTTTATCAAATCATAGCTATTCTGACTTACTTTTTTGCGCTGAGTTGAATGGTGCTATTCCTGAATCTTTAAAATCTCGGGAAAGTGGTCAAATCAGCCCGAGAAAGTCATGGAAACGCCCCCTTTTTGTTTTGTTTTTTAATCAAATCATAGCTATTCTGACTTACTTTTTTGCGCTGAGTCGAATGGTGCTATTCCCGAATCTTTAAAATGTCGGGAAAGTGGTCAAATCAGCCCGAGAAGGTCATGGACACGCCCCCTTTTTTTTTCTTTTTTTTAATCAAATTATAGCTATTCTGACTTACTTTTTTTGCGCTGAGTTGAATGGTGCTATTCCTGAATCTTTAAAATCTCGGGAAAGTGGTCAAATCAGCCCGAGAAAGTCATGGACACGCACCCTTTTTTTTTTTTTTTTTTTAATCAAATCATAGCTATTCTGACTTACTTTTTTTGCGCTGAGTTGAATGGTGCTATTCCTGAATCTTTAAAATCTCGGGAAAGTGGTCAAATCAGCCCGAGAAAGTCATGGACACGCCCCCTTTTATGGAACGCCCCCTTTTTTTTTTCTTTTTTTTAATCAAATCATAGCTATTCTGACTTACTTTTTTTGCGCTAAGTTGATGGTGCTATTCCTGAATCTTTAAAATGTCGGGAAAGTGGTCAAATCAGCCCGAGAAAGTCATGGACACGCCCCCTTTTTTTTTTTTTTTTTTTTAATCAAATCATAGCTATTCTGACTTACTTTTTTGCGCTGAGTTGAATGGTGCTATTCCTGAATCTTTAAAATGTCGGGAAAGTGGTCAAATCAGCCCGAGAAAGTCATTGACACGACCCCTTTTTTTAATTATTTTTTTTAAATCAAAGCATAGCTATTTCTGACTTACTTTTTTGCGCTGAGTTGAATGGTGCTATTCCTGAATCTTTAAAATCTCGGGAAAGTGGTCAAATCAGCCCGAGAATGTCATGGACACGCCCCCTTTTTTTTTTTTTTTTTTAATCAAATCATAGCTATTCTGACTTACTTTTTTGCGCTGAGTTGAATGGTGCTATTCCTGAATCTTTAAATTGTCGGGAAAGTGGGCAAATCAGCCTGAGAAAGTCATGGACATGCCCCCTTTTTTTCTTTTTTAAAAAAAAATCAAATCATAGCTATTATGACTTACTTTTTTTGCGCTGAGTTGAATGGTGCTATTCCTGAATCTTTAAAATGTCGGGAAAGTGGGCAAATCAGCCCGAGAAAGTCATGGATACGCCCCCTTGTATGGACACGCCCCCTATTTTTTTTTTTTTTTTTAATCAAATCATAGCTATTCTGACTTACTTTTTTTGCGCTGAGTTGATGGTGCTATTCCTGAATCTTTAAAATGTCGGGAAAGTGGTCAAATCAGCCCGAGAAAGTCATGGACACGCCCCCTTTTTTTAATTATTTTTTTTAATCAAATCATAGCTATTCTGACTTACTTTTTTGCGCTGAGTTGAATGGTGCTATTCCTGAATCTTTAAAATCTCGGGAAAGTGGTCAAATCAGCCCGAGAAAGTCATGGAAACGCCCCCTTTTTGTTTTGTTTTTTAATCAAATCATAGCTATTCTGACTTACTTTTTTGCGCTGAGTCGAATGGTGCTATTCCCGAATCTTTAAAATGTCGGGAAAGTGGTCAAATCAGCCCGAGAAAGTCATGGACACGCCCCCTTTTTTTTTTCTTTTTTTTAATCAAATTATAGCTATTCTGACTTACTTTTTTTGCGCTGAGTTGAATGGTGCTATTCCTGAATCTTTAAAATCTCGGGAAAGTGGTCAAATCAGCCCGAGAAAGTCATGGACACGCACCCTTTTTTTTTTTTTTTTTTTAATCAAATCATAGCTATTCTGACTTACTTTTTTGCGCTGAGTTGAATGGTGCTATTCCTGAATCTTTAAAATCTCGGGAAAGTGGTCAAATCAGCCCGAGAAAGTCATGGACACGCCCCCTTTTATGGAACGCCCCCTTTTTTTTTTCCTTTTTTTTAATCAAATCATAGCTATTCTGACTTACTTTTTTTGCGCTAAGTTGATGGTGCTATTCCTGAATCTTTAAAATGTCGGGAAAGTGGTGAAATCAGCCCGAGAAAGTCATGGACACGCCCCCTTTTTTTTTTTTTTTTTTTTTAATCAAATCATAGCTATTCTGACTTACTTTTTTGCGCTGAGTTGAATGGTGCTATTCCTGAATCTTTAAAATGTCGGGAAAGTGGTCAAATCAGCCCGAGAAAGTCATTGACACGACCCCTTTTTTTAATTATTTTTTTTAAATCAAAGCATAGCTATTTCTGACTTACTTTTTTGCGCTGAGTTGAATGGTGCTATTCCTGAATCTTTAAAATCTCGGGAAAGTGGTCAAATCAGCCCGAGAATGTCATGGACACGCCCCCCTTTTTTTTTTATTTTTATAATCAAATCATAGCTATTTTGACTTACTTTTTTTGCGCTGAGTTGATGGTGCTATTCCTGAATCTTTAAAATGTCGGGAAAGTGGTCAAATCAGCCCGAGAAAGTCATGGACACGCCCCCTTTTTTTTTTTTTTTTTTTTTATCAAATCATAGCTATTCTGACTTACTTTTTTGCGCTGAGTTGAATGGTGCTATTCCTGAATCTTTAAAATCTCGGGAAAGTGGTCAAATCAGCCCGAGAAAGTCATGGAAACGCCCCCTTTTTGTTTTGTTTTTTAATCAAATCATAGCTATTCTGACTTACTTTTTTGCGCTGAGTCGAATGGTGCTATTCCCGAATCTTTAAAATGTCGGGAAAGTGGTCAAATCAGCCCGAGAAAGTCATGGACACGCCCCCTTTTTTTTCTTTTTTTTAATCAAATTATAGCTATTCTGACTTACTTTTTTTGCGCTGAGTTGAATGGTGCTATTCCTGAATCTTTAAAATCTCGGGAAAGTGGTCAAATCAGCCCGAGAAAGTCATGGACACGCACCCTTTTTTTTTTTTTTTTTTTAATCAAATCATAGCTATTCTGACTTACTTTTTTTGCGCTGAGTTGAATGGTGCTATTCCTGAATCTTTAAAATCTCGGGAAAGTGGTCAAATCAGCCCGAGAAAGTCATGGACACGCCCCCTTTTATGGAACGCCCCCTTTTTTTTTTCTTTTTTTTAATCAAATCATAGCTATTCTGACTTACTTTTTTTGCGCTAAGTTGATGGTGCTATTCCTGAATCTTTAAAATGTCGGGAAAGTGGTGAAATCAGCCCGAGAAAGTCATGGACACGCCCCCTTTTTTTTTTTTTTTTTTTTAATCAAATCATAGCTATTCTGACTTACTTTTTTGCGCTGAGTTGAATGGTGCTATTCCTGAATCTTTAAAATGTCGGGAAAGTGGTCAAATCAGCCCGAGAAAGTCATTGACACGACCCCTTTTTTTTTTATTATTTTTTTTAAATCAAAGCATAGCTATTTCTGACTTACTTTTTTGCGCTGAGTTGAATGGTGCTATTCCTGAATCTTTAAAATCTCGGGAAAGTGGTCAAATCAGCCCGAGAATGTCATGGACACGCCCCCTTTTTTTTTTTTTTTTTTAATCAAATCATAGCTATTCTGACTTACTTTTTTGCGCTGAGTTGAATGGTGCTATTCCTGAATCTTTAAATTGTCGGGAAAGTGGGCAAATCAGCCTGAGAAAGTCATGGACATGCCCCCTTTTTTTCTTTTTTAAAAAAAAATCAAATCATAGCTATTATGACTTACTTTTTTTGCGCTGAGTTGAATGGTGCTATTCCTGAATCTTTAAAATGTCGGGAAAGTGGGCAAATCAGCCCGAGAAAGTCATGGATACGCCCCCTTGTATGGACACGCCCCCTATTTTTTTTTTTTTTTTTAATCAAATCATAGCTATTCTGACTTACTTTTTTTGCGCTGAGTTGATGGTGCTATTCCTGAATCTTTAAAATGTCGGGAAAGTGGTCAAATCAGCCCGAGAAAGTCATGGACACGCCCCCTTTTTTAAATTATTTTTTTTAATCAAATCATAGCTATTCTGACTTACTTTTTTTGCGCTGAGTCGAATGGTGCTATTCCCGAATCTTTAAAATGTCGGGAAAGTGGTCAAATCAGCCCGAGAAAGTCATGGACACGCCCCCTTTTTTTTTTCTTTTTTTTAATCAAATTATAGCTATTCTGACTTACTTTTTTTGCGCTGAGTTGAATGGTGCTATTCCCGAATCTTTAAAATGTCGGGAAAGTGGTCAAATCAGCCCGAGAAAGTCATGGACACGCCCCCTTTTTTTTTTCTTTTTTTTAATCAAATTATAGCTATTCTGACTTACTTTTTTTGCGCTGAGTTGAATGGTGCTATTCCTGAATCTTTAAAATCTCGGGAAAGTGGTCAAATCAGCCCGAGAAAGTCATGGACACGCACCCTTTTTTTTTTTTTTTTTTTAATCAAATCATAGCTATTCTGACTTACTTTTTTTGCGCTGAGTTGAATGGTGCTATTCCTGAATCTTTAAAATCTCGGGAAAGTGGTCAAATCAGCCCGAGAAAGTCATGGACACGCCCCCTTTTATGGAACGCCCCCTTTTTTTTTTCCTTTTATTTTATCAAATCATAGCTATACTGACTTACTTTTTTGCGCTGAGTTGAATGGTGCTATTCCTGAATCTTTAAAATGTCGGGAAAGTGGTCAAATCAGCCCGAGAAAGTCATTGACACGACCCCTTTTTTTTATTATTTTTTTTAAATCAAAGCATAGCTATTTCTGACTTATTTTTTTGCGCTGAGTTGAATGGTGCTATTCCTGAATCTTTAAAATCTCGGGAAAGTGGTCAAATCAGCCCGAGAATGTCATGGACACGCCCCCCTTTTTTTTTTTTTTTTTAATCAAATCATAGCTATTTTGACTTACTTTTTTGCGCTGAGTTGAATGGTGCTATTCCTGAATCTTTAAATTGTCGGGAAAGTGGGCAAATCAGCCTGAGAAAGTCATGGACATGCCCCCTTTTTTTCTTTTTTTTAAAAAAATCAAATCATAGCTATTATGACTTACTTTTTTTGCGCTGAGTTGAATGGTGCTATTCCTGAATCTTTAAAATGTCGGGAAAGTGGGCAAATCAGCCCGAGAAAGTCATGGACACGCCCCCTTGTATGGACACGCCCCCTATTTTTTTTATTTTTTTTAATCAAATCATGGCTATTCTGACTTACTTTTTTTGCGCTGAGTTGATGGTGCTATTCCTGAATCTTTAAAATGTCGGGAAAGTGGTCAAATCAGCCCGAGAAAGTCATGGACACGCCCCCTTTTTTTAATTATTTTTTTTAATCAAATCATAGCTATTCTGACTTACTTTTTTGCGCTGAGTTGAATGGTGCTATTCCTGAATCTTTAAAATCTCGGGAAAGTGGTCAAATCAGCCCGAGAAAGTCATGGAAACGCCCCCTTTTTGTTTTGTTTTTTAATCAAATCATAGCTATTCTGACTTACTTTTTTGCGCTGAGTTGAATGGTGCTATTCCTGAATCTTTAAAATGTCGGGAAAGTGGTCAAATCAGCCCGAGAAAGTCATTGACACGACCCCTTTTTTTAATTATTTTTTTTAAATCAAAGCATAGCTATTTCTGACTTACTTTTTTGCGCTGAGTTGAATGGTGCTATTCCTGAATCTTTAAAATCTCGGGAAAGTGGTCAAATCAGCCCGAGAATGTCATGGACACGCCCCCCTTTTTTTTTTTTTTTATAATCAAATCATAGCTATTTTGACTTACTTTTTTTGCGCTGAGTTGATGGTGCTATTCCTGAATCTTTAAAATGTCGGGAAAGTGGTCAAATCAGCCCGAGAAAGTCATGGACACGCCCCCTTTTTTTTTTTTTTTTTTTTTATCAAATCATAGCTATTCTGACTTACTTTTTTGCGCTGAGTTGAATGGTGCTATTCCTGAATCTTTAAAATCTCGGGAAAGTGGTCAAATCAGCCCGAGAAAGTCATGGAAACGCCCCCTTTTTGTTTTGTTTTTTAATCAAATCATAGCTATTCTGACTTACTTTTTTGCGCTGAGTCGAATGGTGCTATTCCCGAATCTTTAAAATGTCGGGAAAGTGGTCAAATCAGCCCGAGAAAGTCATGGACACGCCCCCTTTTTTTTCTTTTTTTTAATCAAATTATAGCTATTCTGACTTACTTTTTTTGCGCTGAGTTGAATGGTGCTATTCCTGAATCTTTAAAATCTCGGGAAAGTGGTCAAATCAGCCCGAGAAAGTCATGGACACGCACCCTTTTTTTTTTTTTTTTTTTAATCAAATCATAGCTATTCTGACTTACTTTTTTTGCGCTGAGTTGAATGGTGCTATTCCTGAATCTTTAAAATCTCGGGAAAGTGGTCAAATCAGCCCGAGAAAGTCATGGACACGCCCCCTTTTATGGAACGCCCCCTTTTTTTTTTCTTTTTTTTAATCAAATCATAGCTATTCTGACTTACTTTTTTTGCGCTAAGTTGATGGTGCTATTCCTGAATCTTTAAAATGTCGGGAAAGTGGTGAAATCAGCCCGAGAAAGTCATGGACACGCCCCCTTTTTTTTTTTTTTTTTTTTAATCAAATCATAGCTATTCTGACTTACTTTTTTGCGCTGAGTTGAATGGTGCTATTCCTGAATCTTTAAAATGTCGGGAAAGTGGTCAAATCAGCCCGAGAAAGTCATTGACACGACCCCTTTTTTTTTTATTATTTTTTTTAAATCAAAGCATAGCTATTTCTGACTTACTTTTTTGCGCTGAGTTGAATGGTGCTATTCCTGAATCTTTAAAATCTCGGGAAAGTGGTCAAATCAGCCCGAGAATGTCATGGACACGCCCCCTTTTTTTTTTTTTTTTTTAATCAAATCATAGCTATTCTGACTTACTTTTTTGCGCTGAGTTGAATGGTGCTATTCCTGAATCTTTAAATTGTCGGGAAAGTGGGCAAATCAGCCTGAGAAAGTCATGGACATGCCCCCTTTTTTTCTTTTTTAAAAAAAAATCAAATCATAGCTATTATGACTTACTTTTTTTGCGCTGAGTTGAATGGTGCTATTCCTGAATCTTTAAAATGTCGGGAAAGTGGGCAAATCAGCCCGAGAAAGTCATGGATACGCCCCCTTGTATGGACACGCCCCCTATTTTTTTTTTTTTTTTTAATCAAATCATAGCTATTCTGACTTACTTTTTTTGCGCTGAGTTGATGGTGCTATTCCTGAATCTTTAAAATGTCGGGAAAGTGGTCAAATCAGCCCGAGAAAGTCATGGACACGCCCCCTTTTTTAAATTATTTTTTTTAATCAAATCATAGCTATTCTGACTTACTTTTTTTGCGCTGAGTCGAATGGTGCTATTCCCGAATCTTTAAAATGTCGGGAAAGTGGTCAAATCAGCCCGAGAAAGTCATGGACACGCCCCCTTTTTTTTTTCTTTTTTTTAATCAAATTATAGCTATTCTGACTTACTTTTTTTGCGCTGAGTTGAATGGTGCTATTCCCGAATCTTTAAAATGTCGGGAAAGTGGTCAAATCAGCCCGAGAAAGTCATGGACACGCCCCCTTTTTTTTTTCTTTTTTTTAATCAAATTATAGCTATTCTGACTTACTTTTTTTGCGCTGAGTTGAATGGTGCTATTCCTGAATCTTTAAAATCTCGGGAAAGTGGTCAAATCAGCCCGAGAAAGTCATGGACACGCACCCTTTTTTTTTTTTTTTTTTAATCAAATCATAGCTATTCTGACTTACTTTTTTTGCGCTGAGTTGAATGGTGCTATTCCTGAATCTTTAAAATCTCGGGAAAGTGGTCAAATCAGCCCGAGAAAGTCATGGACACGCCCCCTTTTATGGAACGCCCCCTTTTTTTTTTCCTTTTATTTTATCAAATCATAGCTATACTGACTTACTTTTTTGCGCTGAGTTGAATGGTGCTATTCCTGAATCTTTAAAATGTCGGGAAAGTGGTCAAATCAGCCCGAGAAAGTCATTGACACGACCCCTTTTTTTTATTATTTTTTTTAAATCAAAGCATAGCTATTTCTGACTTATTTTTTTGCGCTGAGTTGAATGGTGCTATTCCTGAATCTTTAAAATCTCGGGAAAGTGGTCAAATCAGCCCGAGAATGTCATGGACACGCCCCCCTTTTTTTTTTTTTTTTTAATCAAATCATAGCTATTTTGACTTACTTTTTTGCGCTGAGTTGAATGGTGCTATTCCTGAATCTTTAAATTGTCGGGAAAGTGGGCAAATCAGCCTGAGAAAGTCATGGACATGCCCCCTTTTTTTCTTTTTTTTAAAAAAATCAAATCATAGCTATTATGACTTACTTTTTTTGCGCTGAGTTGAATGGTGCTATTCCTGAATCTTTAAAATGTCGGGAAAGTGGGCAAATCAGCCCGAGAAAGTCATGGACACGCCCCCTTGTATGGACACGCCCCCTATTTTTTTTATTTTTTTTAATCAAATCATGGCTATTCTGACTTACTTTTTTTGCGCTGAGTTGATGGTGCTATTCCTGAATCTTTAAAATGTCGGGAAAGTGGTCAAATCAGCCCGAGAAAGTCATGGACACGCCCCCTTTTTTTAATTATTTTTTTTAATCAAATCATAGCTATTCTGACTTACTTTTTTGCGCTGAGTTGAATGGTGCTATTCCTGAATCTTTAAAATCTCGGGAAAGTGGTCAAATCAGCCCGAGAAAGTCATGGAAACGCCCCCTTTTTGTTTTGTTTTTTAATCAAATCATAGCTATTCTGACTTACTTTTTTGCGCTGAGTCGAATGGTGCTATTCCCGAATCTTTAAAATGTCGGGAAAGTGGTCAAATCAGCCCGAGAAAGTCATGGACACGCCCCCTTTTTTTAATCTTTTTTTTAATCAAATTATAGCTATTCTGACTTACTTTTTTTGCGCTGAGTTGAATGGTGCTATTCCTGAATCTTTAAAATCTCGGGAAAGTGGTCAAATCAGCCCGAGAAAGTCATGGACACGCCCCCTTTTTTAAATTATTTTTTTTAATCAAATCATAGCTATTCTGACTTACTTTTTTGCGCTGAGTTGAATGGTGCTATTCCTGAATCTTTAAAATCTCGGGAAAGTGGTCAAATCAGCCCGAGAAAGTCATGGAAACGCCCCCTTTTTGTTTTGTTTTTTAATCAAATCATAGCTATTCTGACTTACTTTTTTTGCGCTGAGTCGAATGGTGCTATTCCCGAATCTTTAAAATGTCGGGAAAGTGGTCAAATCAGCCCGAGAAAGTCATGGACACGCCCCCTTTTTTTTTTCTTTTTTTTAATCAAATTATAGCTATTCTGACTTACTTTTTTTGCGCTGAGTTGAATGGTGCTATTCCTGAATCTTTAAAATCTCGGGAAAGTGGTCAAATCAGCCCGAGAAAGTCATGGACACGCCCTCTTTTATGGAACGCCCCCTTTTTTTTTTCCTTTTATTTTATCAAATCATAGCTATACTGACTTACTTTTTTGCGCTGAGTTGAATGGTGCTATTCCTGAATCTTTAAAATGTCGGGAAAGTGGTCAAATCAGCCCGAGAAAGTCATTGACACGACCCCTTTTTTTTATTATTTTTTTTAAATCAAAGCATAGCTATTTCTGACTTATTTTTTTGCGCTGAGTTGAATGGTGCTATTCCTGAATCTTTAAAATCTCGGGAAAGTGGTCAAATCAGCCCGAGAATGTCATGGACACGCCCCCCTTTTTTTTTTTTTTTTTAATCAAATCATAGCTATTTTGACTTACTTTTTTGCGCTGAGTTGAATGGTGCTATTCCTGAATCTTTAAATTGTCGGGAAAGTGGGCAAATCAGCCTGAGAAAGTCATGGACATGCCCCCTTTTTTTCTTTTTTTTAAAAAAATCAAATCATAGCTATTATGACTTACTTTTTTTGCGCTGAGTTGAATGGTGCTATTCCTGAATCTTTAAAATGTCGGGAAAGTGGGCAAATCAGCCCGAGAAAGTCATGGACACGCCCCCTTGTATGGACACGCCCCCTATTTTTTTTATTTTTTTTAATCAAATCATAGCTATTCTGACTTACTTTTTTTGCGCTGAGTTGATGGTGCTATTCCTGAATCTTTAAAATGTCGGGAAAGTGGTCAAATCAGCCCGAGAAAGTCATGGACACGCCCCCTTTTTTTAATTATTTTTTTTAATCAAATCATAGCTATTCTGACTTACTTTTTTGCGCTGAGTTGAATGGTGCTATTCCTGAATCTTTAAAATCTCGGGAAAGTGGTCAAATCAGCCCGAGAAAGTCATGGAAACGCCCCCTTTTTGTTTTGTTTTTTAATCAAATCATAGCTATTCTGACTTACTTTTTTGCGCTGAGTCGAATGGTGCTATTCCCGAATCTTTAAAATGTCGGGAAAGTGGTCAAATCAGCCCGAGAAAGTCATGGACACGCCCCCTTTTTTTTTCTTTTTTTTAATCAAATTATAGCTATTCTGACTTACTTTTTTTGCGCTGAGTTGAATGGTGCTATTCCTGAATCTTTAAAATCTCGGGAAAGTGGTCAAATCAGCCCGAGAAAGTCATGGACACGCACCCTTTTTTTTTTTTTTTTTTTAATCAAATCATAGCTATTCTGACTTACTTTTTTTGCGCTGAGTTGAATGGTGCTATTCCTGAATCTTTAAAATCTCGGGAAAGTGGTCAAATCAGCCCGAGAAAGTCATGGACACGCCCCCTTTTATGGAACGCCCCCTTTTTTTTTCTTTTTTTTAATCAAATCATAGCTATTCTGACTTACTTTTTTTGCGCTAAGTTGATGGTGCTATTCCTGAATCTTTAAAATGTCGGGAAAGTGGTGAAATCAGCCCGAGAAAGTCATGGACACGCCCCCTTTTTCTTTTTTTTTTTTTTTAATCAAATCATAGCTATTCTGACTTACTTTTTTGCGCTGAGTTGAATGGTGCTATTCCTGAATCTTTAAAATGTCGGGAAAGTGGTCAAATCAGCCCGAGAAAGTCATGGACACGCCCCCTTTTTCTTTTTTTCTTTTTTTTAATCAAATCATAGCTATTCTGACTTACTTTTTTGCGCTGAGTTGAATGGTGCTATTCCTGAATCTTTAAAATGTCGGGAAAGTGGTCAAATCAGCCTGAGAAAGTCATGGACATGCCCCCTTTTTTTCTTTTTTTTAAAAAAATCAAATCATAGCTATTATGACTTACTTTTTTTGCGCTGAGTTGAATGGTGCTATTCCTGAATCTTTAAAATGTCGGGAAAGTGGGCAAATCAGCCCGAGAAAGTCATGGACACGCCCCCTTGTATGGACACGCCCCCTATTTCTTTTATTTTTTTTAATCAAATCATAGCTATTCTGACTTACTTTTTTTGCGCTGAGTTGATGGTGCTATTCCTGAATCTTTAAAATGTCGGGAAAGTGGTCAAATCAGCCCGAGAAAGTCATGGACACGCCCCCTTTTTTTAATTATTTTTTTTAATCAAATCATAGCTATTCTGACTTACTTTTTTGCGCTGAGTTGAATGGTGCTATTCCTGAATCTTTAAAATCTCGGGAAAGTGGTCAAATCAGCCCGAGAAAGTCATGGAAACGCCCCCTTTTTGTTTTGTTTTTTAATCAAATCATAGCTATTCTGACTTACTTTTTTGCGCTGAGTCGAATGGTGCTATTCCCGAATCTTTAAAATGTCGGGAAAGTGGTCAAATCAGCCCGAGAAAGTCTTGGACACGCCCCCTTTTTTTTATCTTTTTTTTAATCAAATTATAGCTATTCTGACTTACTTTTTTTGCGCTGAGTTGAATGGTGCTATTCCTGAATCTTTAAAATCTCGGGAAAGTGGTCAAATCAGCCCGAGAAAGTCATGGACACGCACCCTTTTTTTTTTTTTTTTTTTAATCAAATCATAGCTATTCTGACTTACTTTTTTGCGCTGAGTTGAATGGTGCTATTCCTGAATCTTTAAAATCTCGGGAAAGTGGTCAAATCAGCCCGAGAAAGTCATGGACACGCCCCCTTTTATGGAACGCCCCCTTTTTTTTTTCTTTTTTTTAATCAAATCATAGCTATTCTGACTTACTTTTTTTGCGCTAAGTTTTTTTTTATCAAATCATAGCTTTTTTTTTTTTTTTTTTAATCAAAGCATAGCTATTTCTGACTTACTTTTTTGCGCTGAGTTGAATGGTGCTATTCCTGAATCTTTAAAATCTCGGGAAAGTGGTCAAATCAGCCTGAGAAAGTCATGGACATGCCCCCTTTTTTTCTTTTTTTTTTAAAAATCAAATCATAGCTATTATGACTTACTTTTTTTGCGCTGAGTTGAATGGTGCTATTCCTGAATCTTTAAAATGTCGGGAAAGTGGGCAAATCAGCCCGAGAAAGTCATGGATACGCCCCCTTGTATGGACACGCCCCCTATTTTTTTTTTTTTTTTTAATCAAATCATAGCTATTCTGACTTACTTTTTTTGCGCTGAGTTGATGGTGCTATTCCTGAATCTTTAAAATGTCGGGAAAGTGGTCAAATCAGCCCGAGAAAGTCATGGACACGCCCCCTTTTTTTAATTATTTTTTTTAATCAAATCATAGCTATTCTGACTTACTTTTTTTGCGCTAAGTTGATGGTGCTATTCCTGAATCTTTAAAATGTCGGGAAAGTGGTGAAATCAGCCCGAGAAAGTCATGGACACGCCCCCTTTTTTTTTTTTTTTTTTTTAATCAAATCATAGCTATTCTGACTTACTTTTTTGCGCTGAGTTGAATGGTGCTATTCCTGAATCTTTAAAATGTCGGGAAAGTGGTCAAATCAGCCCGAGAAAGTCATTGACACGACCCCTTTTTTTTATTTTTTTTTTAAAATCAAAGCATAGCTATTTCTGACTTACTTTTTTGCGCTGAGTTGAATGGTGCTATTCCTGAATCTTTAAAATCTCGGGAAAGTGGTCAAATCAGCCCGAGAATGTCATGGACACGCCCCCCTTTTTTTTTTTTTTTTTAATCAAATCATAGCTATTCTGACTTACTTTTTTGCGCTGAGTTGAATGGTGCTATTCCTGAATCTTTAAATTGTCGGGAAAGTGGGCAAATCAGCCTGAGAAAGTCATGGACATGCCCCCTTTTTTTCTTTTTTTAAAAAAAATCAAATCATAGCTATTATGACTTACTTTTTTTGCGCTGAGTTGAATGGTGCTATTCCTGAATCTTTAAAATGTCGGGAAAGTGGGCAAATCAGCCCGAGAAAGTCATGGACACGCCCCCTTGTATGGACACGCCCCCTATTTTTTTTATTTTTTTTAATCAAATCATAGCTATTCTGACTTACTTTTTTTGCGCTGAGTTGAATGGTGCTATTCCTGAATCTTTAAAATCTCGGGAAAGTGGTCAAATCAGCCCGAGAAAGTCATGGAAACGCCCCCTTTTTGTTTTGTTTTTTAATCAAATCATAGCTATTCTGACTTACTTTTTTGCGCTGAGTCGAATGGTGCTATTCCCGAATCTTTAAAATGTCGGGAAAGTGGTCAAATCAGCCCGAGAAAGTCATGGACACGCCCCCTTTTTTTCTTCTTTTTTTTAATCAAATTATAGCTATTCTGACTTACTTTTTTTGCGCTGAGTTGAATGGTGCTATTCCTGAATCTTTAAAATCTCGGGAAAGTGGTCAAATCAGCCCGAGAAAGTCATGGACACGCAACCTTTTTTTTTTTTTTAATCAAATCATAGCTATTCTGACTTACTTTTTTGCGCTGAGTTGAATGGTGCTATTCCTGAATCTTTAAAATCTCGGGAAAGTGGTCAAATCAGCCCGAGAAAGTCATGGACACGCCCCCTTTTATGGAACGCCCCCTTTTTTTTTTCTTTTTTTTAATCAAATCATAGCTATTCTGACTTACTTTTTTGCGCTGAGTTAAATGGTGCTATTCCTGAATCTTTAAATTGTCGGGAAAGTGGGCAAATCAGCCCGAGAAAGTCATGGACACGCCCCTTTTTTTTTTTTTTTTTTTAATCAAAGCATAGCTATTCTGACTTACTTTTTTGCGCTGAGTTAAATGGTGCTATTCCTGAATCTTTAAATTGTCGGGAAAGTGGGCAAATCAGCCTGAGAAAGTCATGGACATGCCCCCTTTTTTTTTTTTTTAAAAAAAAATCAAATCATAGCTATTATGACTTACTTTTTTTGCGCTGAGTTGAATGGTGCTATTCCTGAATCTTTAAAATGTCGGGAAAGTGGGCAAATCAGCCCGAGAAAGTCATGGACACGCCCCCTTGTATGGACACGCCCCCTATTTTTTTTATTTTTTTTACTCAAATCATAGCTATTCTGACTTACTTTTTTTGCGCTGAGTTGATGGTGCTATTCCTGAATCTTTAAAATGTCGGGAAAGTGGTCAAATCAGCCCGAGAAAGTCATGGACACGCCCCCTTTTTTTAATTATTTTTTTTAATCAAATCATAGCTATTCTGACTTACTTTTTTGCGCTGAGTTGAATGGTGCTATTCCTGAATCTTTAAAATTTCGGGAAAGTGGTCAAATCAGCCCGAGAAAGTCATGGACACGCCCCTTTTTTTTTTTTTTTTTTTAATCAAAGCATAGTTATTCTGACTTACTTTTTTGCGCTGAGTTAAATGGTGCTATTCCTGAATCTTTAAAATGTCGGGAAAGTGGTCAAATCAGCCCGAGAAAGTCATGGACACGCCCCCTTTTTTTTTTCTTTTTTTTAATCAAATTATAGCTATTCTGACTTACTTTTTTTGCGCTGAGTTGAATGGTGCTATTCCTGAATCTTTAAAATGTCGGGAAAGTGGTCAAATCAGCCCGAGAAAGTCATGGACACACCCCCTTTTTTTTTTTTTTTTTTTAACAAATCATAGCTATTCTGACTTACTTTTTTGCGCTGAGTTGAATGGTGCTATTCCTGAATCTTTAAAATCTCGGGAAAGTGGTCAAATCAGCCCGAGAAAGTCATGGACACGCACCCTTTTTTTTTTTTTTTTTTTTAATCAAATCATAGCTATTCTGACTTACTTTTTTTGCGCTGAGTTGAATGGTGCTATTCCTGAATCTTTAAAATGTCGGGAAAGTGGGCAAATCAGCCTGAGAAAGTCATGGACACGCCCCCTTGTATGGACACGCCCCCTATTTTTTTTTTTTTTTTTAATCAAATCATAGCTATTCTGACTTACTTTTTTTGCGCTGAGTTGAATGGTGCTATTCCTGAATCTTTAAAATCTCGGGAAAGTGGTCAAATCAGCCCGAGAAAGTCATGGAAACGCCCCCTTTTTGTTTTGTTTTTTAATCAAATCATAGCTATTCTGACTTACTTTTTTGCGCTGAGTCGAATGGTGCTATTCCCGAATCTTTAGCCTCGATCTCCAGGCTTTTATTGCTTAGTTTTGCTAAAAAATAAAAGCCTGGCCCAACGATAGCCCGTACTGGGTATGAGGAAGTGTTTCACTTCCCAACCAACCAGAGTGCAGTGGGCGTCGCTCGTAATGTTGTGTTAACGGGGCGGGGGTTGACGGACAGATCGGTGAACCAATGGGATCAGCCGCAGTTTCTCGCCGGCTCTTTACACCCGCCCCTTTATACACGAAATCAGGAGGGTTGCAGCAGGCTACCGAATCTTTAAAATGTCGGGAAAGTGGTCAAATCAGCCCGAGAAAGTCATGGACACGCCCCCTTTTTTTCTTCTTTTTTTTAATCAAATTATAGCTATTCTGACTTACTTTTTTTGCGCTGAGTTGAATGGTGCTATTCCTGAATCTTTAAAATCTCGGGAAAGTGGTCAAATCAGCCCGAGAAAGTCATGGACACGCACCCTTTTTTTTTTTTTTAATCAAATCATAGCTATTCTGACTTACTTTTTTGCGCTGAGTTGAATGGTGCTATTCCTGAATCTTTAAAATCTCGGGAAAGTGGTCAAATCAGCCCGAGAAAGTCATGGACACGCCCCCTTTTTTTCTTTTTTAAAAAAAAATCAAATCATAGCTATTATGACTTACTTTTTTTGCGCTGAGTTGAATGGTGCTATTCCTGAATCTTTAAAATGTCGGGAAAGTGGTCAAATCAGCCCGAGAAAGTCATGGACACGCCCCCTTTTATGGACACGCCCCCTTTTTTTTTTTTTTTTTTAATCAAATCATAGCTATTCTGACTTACTTTTTTGCGCCGTTGAATAGTGCTATTCCTGAATCTTTAAAATCTCGGGAAAGTGGTCAAATCAGCCCGAGAAAGTCATGGACACGCCCCCTTTTTTTTTTTCTTTTTTTTTTATCAAAGCATAGCTATTCTGACTTACTTTTTTTGCGCTGAGTTGAATGGTGCTATTCCTGAATCTTTAAAATCTCGGGAAAGTGGTCAAATCAGCCCGAGAAAGTCATGGACACGCCCCCTTTTTTTAATTATTTTTTTTAATCAAATCATAGCTATTCTGACTTACTTTTTTGCGCTGAGTTGAATGGTGCTATTCCTGAATCTTTAAAATGTCGGGAAAGTGGTCAAATCAGCCCGAGAAAGTCATGGACACGCCCCCTTTTTTTTTTCTTTTTTTTAATCAAATTATAGCTATTCTGACTTACTTTTTTTGCGCTGAGTTGAATGGTGCTATTCCTGAATCTTTAAAATGTCGGGAAAGTGGTCAAATCAGCCCGAGAAAGTCATGGACACGCCCCCTTTTTTTTTCTTTTTTTTAATCAAATTATAGCTATTCTGACTTACTTTTTTTGCGCTGAGTTGAATGGTGCTATTCCTGAATCTTTAAAATGTCGGGAAAGTGGTCAAATCAGCCCGAGAAAGTCATGGACACACCCCCTTTTTTTTTTTTTTTTTTTATCAAATCATAGCTATTCTGACTTACTTTTTTGCGCTGAGTTTAATGGTGCTATTCCTGAATCTTTAAAATCTCGGGAAAGTGGTCAAATCAGCCCGAGAAAGTCATGGACACGCACCCTTTTTTTTTTTTTTTTTTTTAATCAAATCATAGCTATTCTGACTTACTTTTTTTGCGCTGAGTTGAATGGTGCTATTCCTGAATCTTTAAAATGTCGGGAAAGTGGGCAAATCAGCCTGAGAAAGTCATGGACACGCCCCCTTGTATGGACACGCCCCCTATTTTTTTTATTTTTTTTAATCAAATCATAGCTAATCTGACTTACTTTTTTTGCGCTGAGTTGAATGGTGCTATTCCTGAATCTTTAAAATCTCGGGAAAGTGGTCAAATCAGCCCGAGAAAGTCATGGAAACGCCCCCTTTTTGTTTTGTTTTTTAATCAAATCATAGCTATTCTGACTTACTTTTTTGCGCTGAGTCGAATGGTGCTATTCCCGAATCTTTAAAATGTCGGGAAAGTGGTCAAATCAGCCCGAGAAAGTCATGGACACGCCCCCTTTTTTTCTTCTTTTTTTTAATCAAATTATAGCTATTCTGACTTACTTTTTTTGCGCTGAGTTGAATGGTGCTATTCCTGAATCTTTAAAATCTCGGGAAAGTGGTCAAATCAGCCCGAGAAAGTCATGGACACGCACCCTTTTATGGACACGCCCCCTTTTTTTTTTTTTTTTTTAATCAAATCATAGCTATTCTGACTTACTTTTTTGCGCCGTTGAATAGTGCTATTCCTGAATCTTTAAAATCTCGGGAAAGTGGTCAAATCAGCCCGAGAAAGTCATGGACACGCCCCCTTTTTTTTTTTCTTTTTTTTTTATCAAAGCATAGCTATTCTGACTTACTTTTTTGCGCTGAGTTGAATGGTGCTATTCCTGAATCTTTAAAATCTCGGGAAAGTGGTCAAATCAGCCCGAGAAAGTCATGGACACGCCCCCTTTTTTTAATTATTTTTTTTAATCAAATCATAGCTATTCTGACTTACTTTTTTGCGCTGAGTTGAATGGTGCTATTCCTGAATCTTTAAAATGTCGGGAAAGTGGTCAAATCAGCCCGAGAAAGTCATGGACACGCCCCCTTTTTTTTTTCTTTTTTTTAATCAAATTATAGCTATTCTGACTTACTTTTTTTGCGCTGAGTTGAATGGTGCTATTCCTGAATCTTTAAAATGTCGGGAAAGTGGTCAAATCAGCCCGAGAAAGTCATGGACACACCCCCTTTTTTTTTTTTTTTTTTTATCAAATCATAGCTATTCTGACTTACTTTTTTGCGCTGAGTTTAATGGTGCTATTCCTGAATCTTTAAAATCTCGGGAAAGTGGTCAAATCAGCCCGAGAAAGTCATGGACACGCACCCTTTTTTTTTTTTTTTTTTTAATCAAATCATAGCTATTCTGACTTACTTTTTTTGCGCTGAGTTGAATGGTGCTATTCCTGAATCTTTAAAATGTCGGGAAAGTGGGCAAATCAGCCTGAGAAAGTCATGGACACGCCCCCTTGTATGGACACGCCCCCTATTTTTTTTATTTTTTTTAATCAAATCATAGCTAATCTGACTTACTTTTTTTGCGCTGAGTTGAATGGTGCTATTCCTGAATCTTTAAAATCTCGGGAAAGTGGTCAAATCAGCCCGAGAAAGTCATGGAAACGCCCCCTTTTTGTTTTGTTTTTTAATCAAATCATAGCTATTCTGACTTACTTTTTTGCGCTGAGTCGAATGGTGCTATTCCCGAATCTTTAAAATGTCGGGAAAGTGGTCAAATCAGCCCGAGAAAGTCATGGACACGCCCCCTTTTTTTCTTCTTTTTTTTAATCAAATTATAGCTATTCTGACTTACTTTTTTTGCGCTGAGTTGAATGGTGCTATTCCTGAATCTTTAAAATCTCGGGAAAGTGGTCAAATCAGCCCGAGAAAGTCATGGACACGCACCCTTTTTTTTTTTTTTTTTTTTAATCAAATCATAGCTATTCTGACTTACTTTTTTTGCGCTGAGTTGAATGGTGCTATTCCTGAATCTTTAAAATGTCGGGAAAGTGGGCAAATCAGCCCGAGAAAGTCATGGACACGCCCCCTTTTATGGAACGCCCCCTTTTTTTTTTCTTTTTTTTAATCAAATCATAGCTATTCTGACTTACTTTTTTTGCGCTAAGTTTTTTTTTATCAAATCATAGCTTTTTTTTTTTTTTTTTTAATCAAAGCATAGCTATTTCTGACTTACTTTTTTGCGCTGAGTTGAATGGTGCTATTCCTGAATCTTTAAAATCTCGGGAAAGTGGTCAAATCAGCCTGAGAAAGTCATGGACATGCCCCCTTTTTTTCTTTTTTTTTAAAAAATCAAATCATAGCTATTATGACTTACTTTTTTTGCGCTGAGTTGAATGGTGCTATTCCTGAATCTTTAAAATGTCGGGAAAGTGGGCAAATCAGCCCGAGAAAGTCATGGATACGCCCCCTTGTATGGACACGCCCCCTATTTTTTTTTTTTTTTTTAATCAAATCATAGCTATTCTGACTTACTTTTTTTGCGCTGAGTTGATGGTGCTATTCCTGAATCTTTAAAATGTCGGGAAAGTGGTCAAATCAGCCCGAGAAAGTCATGGACACGCCCCCTTTTTTTAATTATTTTTTTTAATCAAATCATAGCTATTCTGACTTACTTTTTTTGCGCTAAGTTGATGGTGCTATTCCTGAATCTTTAAAATGTCGGGAAAGTGGTGAAATCAGCCCGAGAAAGTCATGGACACGCCCCCTTTTTTTTTTTTTTTTTTTTAATCAAATCATAGCTATTCTGACTTACTTTTTTGCGCTGAGTTGAATGGTGCTATTCCTGAATCTTTAAAATGTCGGGAAAGTGGTCAAATCAGCCCGAGAAAGTCATTGACACGACCCCTTTTTTTTATTTTTTTTTTAAAATCAAAGCATAGCTATTTCTGACTTACTTTTTTGCGCTGAGTTGAATGGTGCTATTCCTGAATCTTTAAAATCTCGGGAAAGTGGTCAAATCAGCCCGAGAATGTCATGGACACGCCCCCCTTTTTTTTTTTTTTTTTAATCAAATCATAGCTATTCTGACTTACTTTTTTGCGCTGAGTTGAATGGTGCTATTCCTGAATCTTTAAATTGTCGGGAAAGTGGGCAAATCAGCCTGAGAAAGTCATGGACATGCCCCCTTTTTTTCTTTTTTTAAAAAAAATCAAATCATAGCTATTATGACTTACTTTTTTTGCGCTGAGTTGAATGGTGCTATTCCTGAATCTTTAAAATGTCGGGAAAGTGGGCAAATCAGCCCGAGAAAGTCATGGACACGCCCCCTTGTATGGACACGCCCCCTATTTTTTTTATTTTTTTTAATCAAATCATAGCTATTCTGACTTACTTTTTTTGCGCTGAGTTGAATGGTGCTATTCCTGAATCTTTAAAATCTCGGGAAAGTGGTCAAATCAGCCCGAGAAAGTCATGGAAACGCCCCCTTTTTGTTTTGTTTTTTAATCAAATCATAGCTATTCTGACTTACTTTTTTGCGCTGAGTCGAATGGTGCTATTCCCGAATCTTTAAAATGTCGGGAAAGTGGTCAAATCAGCCCGAGAAAGTCATGGACACGCCCCCTTTTTTTCTTCTTTTTTTTAATCAAATTATAGCTATTCTGACTTACTTTTTTTGCGCTGAGTTGAATGGTGCTATTCCTGAATCTTTAAAATCTCGGGAAAGTGGTCAAATCAGCCCGAGAAAGTCATGGACACGCCCCCTTTTATGGAACGCCCCCTTTTTTTTTTCTTTTTTTTAATCAAATCATAGCTATTCTGACTTACTTTTTTGCGCTGAGTTAAATGGTGCTATTCCTGAATCTTTAAATTGTCGGGAAAGTGGGCAAATCAGCCCGAGAAAGTCATGGACACGCCCCTTTTTTTTTTTTTTTTTTTAATCAAAGCATAGCTATTCTGACTTACTTTTTTGCGCTGAGTTAAATGGTGCTATTCCTGAATCTTTAAATTGTCGGGAAAGTGGGCAAATCAGCCTGAGAAAGTCATGGACATGCCCCCTTTTTTTCTTTTTTAAAAAAAAATCAAATCATAGCTATTATGACTTACTTTTTTTGCGCTGAGTTGAATGGTGCTATTCCTGAATCTTTAAAATGTCGGGAAAGTGGGCAAATCAGCCCGAGAAAGTCATGGACACGCCCCCTTGTATGGACACGCCCCCTATTTTTTTTATTTTTTTTACTCAAATCATAGCTATTCTGACTTACTTTTTTTGCGCTGAGTTGATGGTGCTATTCCTGAATCTTTAAAATGTCGGGAAAGTGGTCAAATCAGCCCGAGAAAGTCATGGACACGCCCCCTTTTTTTAATTATTTTTTTTAATCAAATCATAGCTATTCTGACTTACTTTTTTGCGCTGAGTTGAATGGTGCTATTCCTGAATCTTTAAAATTTCGGGAAAGTGGTCAAATCAGCCCGAGAAAGTCATGGACACGCCCCTTTTTTTTTTTTTTTTTTTAATCAAAGCATAGTTATTCTGACTTACTTTTTTGCGCTGAGTTAAATGGTGCTATTCCTGAATCTTTAAAATGTCGGGAAAGTGGTCAAATCAGCCCGAGAAAGTCATGGACACGCCCCTTTTTTTTTCTTCTTTTTTTTAATCAAATTATAGCTATTCTGACTTACTTTTTTTGCGCTGAGTTGAATGGTGCTATTCCTGAATCTTTAAAATGTCGGGAAAGTGGTCAAATCAGCCCGAGAAAGTCATGGACACACCCCCTTTTTTTTTTTTTTTTTTTAACAAATCATAGCTATTCTGACTTACTTTTTTGCGCTGAGTTGAATGGTGCTATTCCTGAATCTTTAAAATCTCGGGAAAGTGGTCAAATCAGCCCGAGAAAGTCATGGACACGCACCCTTTTTTTTTTTTTTTTTTTTAATCAAATCATAGCTATTCTGACTTACTTTTTTTGCGCTGAGTTGAATGGTGCTATTCCTGAATCTTTAAAATGTCGGGAAAGTGGGCAAATCAGCCTGAGAAAGTCATGGACACGCCCCCTTGTATGGACACGCCCCCTATTTTTTTTTTTTTTTTTAATCAAATCATAGCTATTCTGACTTACTTTTTTTGCGCTGAGTTGAATGGTGCTATTCCTGAATCTTTAAAATCTCGGGAAAGTGGTCAAATCAGCCCGAGAAAGTCATGGAAACGCCCCCTTTTTGTTTTGTTTTTTAATCAAATCATAGCTATTCTGACTTACTTTTTTGCGCTGAGTCGAATGGTGCTATTCCCGAATCTTTAAAATGTCGGGAAAGTGGTCAAATCAGCCCGAGAAAGTCATGGACACGCCCCCTTTTTTTCTTCTTTTTTTTAATCAAATTATAGCTATTCTGACTTAATTTTTTCTGCGCTGAGTTGAATGGTGCTATTCCTGAATCTTTAAAATGTCGGGAAAGTGGTCAAATCAGCCCGAGAAAGTCATGGACACGCCCCCTTTTTTTTTTCTTTTTTTTAATCAAATTATAGCTATTCTGACTTACTTTTTTTGCGCTGAGTTGAATGGTGCTATTCCTGAATCTTTAAAATGTCGGGAAAGTGGTCAAATCAGCCCGAGAAAGTCATGGACACACCCCCTTTTTTTTTTTTTTTTTTTATCAAATCATAGCTATTCTGACTTACTTTTTTGCGCTGAGTTTAATGGTGCTATTCCTGAATCTTTAAAATCTCGGGAAAGTGGTCAAATCAGCCCGAGAAAGTCATGGACACGCACCCTTTTTTTTTTTTTTTTTTTTAATCAAATCATAGCTATTCTGACTTACTTTTTTTGCGCTGAGTTGAATGGTGCTATTCCTGAATCTTTAAAATGTCGGGAAAGTGGGCAAATCAGCCTGAGAAAGTCATGGACACGCCCCCTTGTATGGACACGCCCCCTATTTTTTTTATTTTTTTTAATCAAATCATAGCTAATCTGACTTACTTTTTTTGCGCTGAGTTGAATGGTGCTATTCCTGAATCTTTAAAATCTCGGGAAAGTGGTCAAATCAGCCCGAGAAAGTCATGGAAACGCCCCCTTTTTGTTTTGTTTTTTAATCAAATCATAGCTATTCTGACTTACTTTTTTGCGCTGAGTCGAATGGTGCTATTCCCGAATCTTTAAAATGTCGGGAAAGTGGTCAAATCAGCCCGAGAAAGTCATGGACACGCCCCCTTTTTTTCTTCTTTTTTTTAATCAAATTATAGCTATTCTGACTTACTTTTTTTGCGCTGAGTTGAATGGTGCTATTCCTGAATCTTTAAAATCTCGGGAAAGTGGTCAAATCAGCCCGAGAAAGTCATGGACACGCACCCTTTTTTTTTTTTTTTTTTTTAATCAAATCATAGCTATTCTGACTTACTTTTTTTGCGCTGAGTTGAATGGTGCTATTCCTGAATCTTTAAAATGTCGGGAAAGTGGGCAAATCAGCCCGAGAAAGTCATGGACACGCCCCCTTTTATGGAACGCCCCCTTTTTTTTTTCTTTTTTTTAATCAAATCATAGCTATTCTGACTTACTTTTTTTGCGCTAAGTTTTTTTTTATCAAATCATAGCTTTTTTTTTTTTTTTTTTAATCAAAGCATAGCTATTTCTGACTTACTTTTTTGCGCTGAGTTGAATGGTGCTATTCCTGAATCTTTAAAATCTCGGGAAAGTGGTCAAATCAGCCTGAGAAAGTCATGGACATGCCCCCTTTTTTTCTTTTTTTTTTAAAAATCAAATCATAGCTATTATGACTTACTTTTTTTGCGCTGAGTTGAATGGTGCTATTCCTGAATCTTTAAAATGTCGGGAAAGTGGGCAAATCAGCCCGAGAAAGTCATGGATACGCCCCCTTGTATGGACACGCCCCCTATTTTTTTTTTTTTTTTAAATCAAATCATAGCTATTCTGACTTACTTTTTTTGCGCTGAGTTGATGGTGCTATTCCTGAATCTTTAAAATGTCGGGAAAGTGGTCAAATCAGCCCGAGAAAGTCATGGACACGCCCCCTTTTTTTAATTATTTTTTTTAATCAAATCATAGCTATTCTGACTTACTTTTTTTGCGCTAAGTTGATGGTGCTATTCCTGAATCTTTAAAATGTCGGGAAAGTGGTGAAATCAGCCCGAGAAAGTCATGGACACGCCCCCTTTTTTTTTTTTTTTTTTTTAATCAAATCATAGCTATTCTGACTTACTTTTTTGCGCTGAGTTGAATGGTGCTATTCCTGAATCTTTAAAATGTCGGGAAAGTGGTCAAATCAGCCCGAGAAAGTCATTGACACGACCCCTTTTTTTTATTTTTTTTTTAAAATCAAAGCATAGCTATTTCTGACTTACTTTTTTGCGCTGAGTTGAATGGTGCTATTCCTGAATCTTTAAAATCTCGGGAAAGTGGTCAAATCAGCCCGAGAATGTCATGGACACGCCCCCCTTTTTTTTTTTTTTTTTAATCAAATCATAGCTATTCTGACTTACTTTTTTGCGCTGAGTTGAATGGTGCTATTCCTGAATCTTTAAATTGTCGGGAAAGTGGGCAAATCAGCCTGAGAAAGTCATGGACATGCCCCCTTTTTTTCTTTTTTTAAAAAAAATCAAATCATAGCTATTATGACTTACTTTTTTTGCGCTGAGTTGAATGGTGCTATTCCTGAATCTTTAAAATGTCGGGAAAGTGGGCAAATCAGCCCGAGAAAGTCATGGACACGCCCCCTTGTATGGACACGCCCCCTATTTTTTTTATTTTTTTTAATCAAATCATAGCTATTCTGACTTACTTTTTTTGCGCTGAGTTGAATGGTGCTATTCCTGAATCTTTAAAATCTCGGGAAAGTGGTCAAATCAGCCCGAGAAAGTCATGGAAACGCCCCCTTTTTGTTTTGTTTTTTAATCAAATCATAGCTATTCTGACTTACTTTTTTGCGCTGAGTCGAATGGTGCTATTCCCGAATCTTTAAAATGTCGGGAAAGTGGTCAAATCAGCCCGAGAAAGTCATGGACACGCCCCCTTTTTTTCTTCTTATTTTTAATCAAATTATAGCTATTCTGACTTACTTTTTTTGCGCTGAGTTGAATGGTGCTATTCCTGAATCTTTAAAATCTCGGGAAAGTGGTCAAATCAGCCCGAGAAAGTCATGGACACGCAACCTTTTTTTTTTTTTTAATCAAATCATAGCTATTCTGACTTACTTTTTTGCGCTGAGTTGAATGGTGCTATTCCTGAATCTTTAAAATCTCGGGAAAGTGGTCAAATCAGCCCGAGAAAGTCATGGACACGCCCCCTTTTATGGAACGCCCCCTTTTTTTTTTCTTTTTTTTAATCAAATCATAGCTATTCTGACTTACTTTTTTGCGCTGAGTTAAATGGTGCTATTCCTGAATCTTTAAATTGTCGGGAAAGTGGGCAAATCAGCCCGAGAAAGTCATGGACACGCCCCTTTTTTTTTTTTTTTTTTTAATCAAAGCATAGCTATTCTGACTTACTTTTTTGCGCTGAGTTAAATGGTGCTATTCCTGAATCTTTAAATTGTCGGGAAAGTGGGCAAATCAGCCTGAGAAAGTCATGGACATGCCCCCTTTTTTTCTTTTTTAAAAAAAAATCAAATCATAGCTATTATGACTTACTTTTTTTGCGCTGAGTTGAATGGTGCTATTCCTGAATCTTTAAAATGTCGGGAAAGTGGGCAAATCAGCCCGAGAAAGTCATGGACACGCCCCCTTGTATGGACACGCCCCCTATTTTTTTTATTTTTTTTACTCAAATCATAGCTATTCTGACTTACTTTTTTTGCGCTGAGTTGATGGTGCTATTCCTGAATCTTTAAAATGTCGGGAAAGTGGTCAAATCAGCCCGAGAAAGTCATGGACACGCCCCCTTTTTTTAATTATTTTTTTTAATCAAATCATAGCTATTCTGACTTACTTTTTTGCGCTGAGTTGAATGGTGCTATTCCTGAATCTTTAAAATTTCGGGAAAGTGGTCAAATCAGCCCGAGAAAGTCATGGACACGCCCCTTTTTTTTTTTTTTTTTTTAATCAAAGCATAGTTATTCTGACTTACTTTTTTGCGCTGAGTTAAATGGTGCTATTCCTGAATCTTTAAAATGTCGGGAAAGTGGTCAAATCAGCCCGAGAAAGTCATGGACACGCCCCCTTTTTTTTTTCTTTTTTTTAATCAAATTATAGCTATTCTGACTTACTTTTTTTGCGCTGAGTTGAATGGTGCTATTCCTGAATCTTTAAAATGTCGGGAAAGTGGTCAAATCAGCCCGAGAAAGTCATGGACACACCCCCTTTTTTTTTTTTTTTTTTTAACAAATCATAGCTATTCTGACTTACTTTTTTGCGCTGAGTTGAATGGTGCTATTCCTGAATCTTTAAAATCTCGGGAAAGTGGTCAAATCAGCCCGAGAAAGTCATGGACACGCACCCTTTTTTTTTTTTTTTTTTTTAATCAAATCATAGCTATTCTGACTTACTTTTTTTGCGCTGAGTTGAATGGTGCTATTCCTGAATCTTTAAAATGTCGGGAAAGTGGGCAAATCAGCCTGAGAAAGTCATGGACACGCCCCCTTGTATGGACACGCCCCCTATTTTTTTTTTTTTTTTTAATCAAATCATAGCTATTCTGACTTACTTTTTTTGCGCTGAGTTGAATGGTGCTATTCCTGAATCTTTAAAATCTCGGGAAAGTGGTCAAATCAGCCCGAGAAAGTCATGGAAACGCCCCCTTTTTGTTTTGTTTTTTAATCAAATCATAGCTATTCTGACTTACTTTTTTGCGCTGAGTCGAATGGTGCTATTCCCGAATCTTTAAAATGTCGGGAAAGTGGTCAAATCAGCCCGAGAAAGTCATGGACACGCCCCCTTTTTTTCTTCTTTTTTTTAATCAAATTATAGCTATTCTGACTTACTTTTTTTGCGCTGAGTTGAATGGTGCTATTCCTGAATCTTTAAAATCTCGGGAAAGTGGTCAAATCAGCCCGAGAAAGTCATGGACACGCACCCTTTTTTTTTTTTTTAATCAAATCATAGCTATTCTGACTTACTTTTTTGCGCTGAGTTGAATGGTGCTATTCCTGAATCTTTAAAATCTCGGGAAAGTGGTCAAATCAGCCCGAGAAAGTCATGGACACGCCCCCTTTTTTTCTTTTTTAAAAAAAAATCAAATCATAGCTATTATGACTTACTTTTTTTGCGCTGAGTTGAATGGTGCTATTCCTGAATCTTTAAAATGTCGGGAAAGTGGTCAAATCAGCCCGAGAAAGTCATGGACACGCCCCCTTTTATGGACACGCCCCCTTTTTTTTTTTTTTTTTTAATCAAATCATAGCTATTCTGACTTACTTTTTTGCGCCGTTGAATAGTGCTATTCCTGAATCTTTAAAATCTCGGGAAAGTGGTCAAATCAGCCCGAGAAAGTCATGGACACGCCCCCTTTTTTTTTTTCTTTTTTTTTTATCAAAGCATAGCTATTCTGACTTACTTTTTTGCGCTGAGTTGAATGGTGCTATTCCTGAATCTTTAAAATCTCGGGAAAGTGGTCAAATCAGCCCGAGAAAGTCATGGACACGCCCCCTTTTTTTAATTATTTTTTTTAATCAAATCATAGCTATTCTGACTTACTTTTTTGCGCTGAGTTGAATGGTGCTATTCCTGAATCTTTAAAATGTCGGGAAAGTGGTCAAATCAGCCCGAGAAAGTCATGGACACGCCCCCTTTTTTTTTTCTTTTTTTTAATCAAATTATAGCTATTCTGACTTACTTTTTTTGCGCTGAGTTGAATGGTGCTATTCCTGAATCTTTAAAATGTCGGGAAAGTGGTCAAATCAGCCCGAGAAAGTCATGGACACGCCCCCTTTTTTTTTTCTTTTTTTTAATCAAATTATAGCTATTCTGACTTACTTTTTTTGCGCTGAGTTGAATGGTGCTATTCCTGAATCTTTAAAATGTCGGGAAAGTGGTCAAATCAGCCCGAGAAAGTCATGGACACACCCCCTTTTTTTTTTTTTTTTTTTATCAAATCATAGCTATTCTGACTTACTTTTTTGCGCTGAGTTTAATGGTGCTATTCCTGAATCTTTAAAATCTCGGGAAAGTGGTCAAATCAGCCCGAGAAAGTCATGGACACGCACCCTTTTTTTTTTTTTTTTTTTTAATCAAATCATAGCTATTCTGACTTACTTTTTTGCGCTGAGTTGAATGGTGCTATTCCTGAATCTTTAAAATGTCGGGAAAGTGGGCAAATCAGCCTGAGAAAGTCATGGACACGCCCCCTTGTATGGACACGCCCCCTATTTTTTTTATTTTTTTTAATCAAATCATAGCTAATCTGACTTACTTTTTTTGCGCTGAGTTGAATGGTGCTATTCCTGAATCTTTAAAATCTCGGGAAAGTGGTCAAATCAGCCCGAGAAAGTCATGGAAACGCCCCCTTTTTGTTTTGTTTTTTAATCAAATCATAGCTATTCTGACTTACTTTTTTGCGCTGAGTCGAATGGTGCTATTCCCGAATCTTTAAAATGTCGGGAAAGTGGTCAAATCAGCCCGAGAAAGTCATGGACACGCCCCCTTTTTTTCTTCTTTTTTTTAATCAAATTATAGCTATTCTGACTTACTTTTTTTGCGCTGAGTTGAATGGTGCTATTCCTGAATCTTTAAAATCTCGGGAAAGTGGTCAAATCAGCCCGAGAAAGTCATGGACACGCACCCTTTTTTTTTTTTTTAATCAAATCATAGCTATTCTGACTTACTTTTTTGCGCTGAGTTGAATGGTGCTATTCCTGAATCTTTAAAATCTCGGGAAAGTGGTCAAATCAGCCCGAGAAAGTCATGGACACGCCCCCTTTTATGGAACGCCCCCTTTTTTTTTTCTTTTTTTTAATCAAATCATAGCTATTCTGACTTACTTTTTTGCGCTGAGTTAAATGGTGCTATTCCTGAATCTTTAAATTGTCGGGAAAGTGGGCAAATCAGCCCGAGAAAGTCATGGACACGCCCCTTTTTTTTTTTTTTTTTTTAATCAAAGCATAGCTATTCTGACTTACTTTTTTGCGCTGAGTTAAATGGTGCTATTCCTGAATCTTTAAATTGTCGGGAAAGTGGGCAAATCAGCCTGAGAAAGTCATGGACATGCCCCCTTTTTTTCTTTTTTAAAAAAAAATCAAATCATAGCTATTATGACTTACTTTTTTTGCGCTGAGTTGAATGGTGCTATTCCTGAATCTTTAAAATGTCGGGAAAGTGGGCAAATCAGCCCGAGAAAGTCATGGACACGCCCCCTTGTATGGACACGCCCCCTATTTTTTTTATTTTTTTTACTCAAATCATAGCTATTCTGACTTACTTTTTTTGCGCTGAGTTGATGGTGCTATTCCTGAATCTTTAAAATGTCGGGAAAGTGGTCAAATCAGCCCGAGAAAGTCATGGACACGCCCCCTTTTTTTAATTATTTTTTTTAATCAAATCATAGCTATTCTGACTTACTTTTTTGCGCTGAGTTGAATGGTGCTATTCCTGAATCTTTAAAATTTCGGGAAAGTGGTCAAATCAGCCCGAGAAAGTCATGGACACGCCCCTTTTTTTTTTTTTTTTTTTAATCAAAGCATAGTTATTCTGACTTACTTTTTTGCGCTGAGTTAAATGGTGCTATTCCTGAATCTTTAAATTGTCGGGAAAGTGGGCAAATCAGCCTGAGAAAGTCATGGACATGCCCCCTTTTTTTCTTTTTTATAAAAATAATCAAATCATAGCTATTATGACTTACTTTTTTTGCGCTGAGTTGAATGGTGCTATTCCTGAATCTTTAAAATGTCGGGAAAGTGGTCAAATCAGCCCGAGAAAGTCATGGACACGCCCCCTTTTATGGACACGCCCCCTTTTTTTTTTTTTTTTTTAATCAAATCATAGCTATTCTGACTTACTTTTTTGCGCCGTTGAATAGTGCTATTCCTGAATCTTTAAAATCTCGGGAAAGTGGTCAAATCAGCCCGAGAAAGTCATGGACACGCCCCCTTTTTTTTTTTCTTTTTTTTTTATCAAAGCATAGCTATTCTGACTTACTTTTTTGCGCTGAGTTGAATGGTGCTATTCCTGAATCTTTAAAATCTCGGGAAAGTGGTCAAATCAGCCCGAGAAAGTCATGGACACGCCCCCTTTTTTTAATTATTTTTTTTAATCAAATCATAGCTATTCTGACTTACTTTTTTGCGCTGAGTTGAATGGTGCTATTCCTGAATCTTTAAAATGTCGGGAAAGTGGTCAAATCAGCGCGAGAAAGTCATGGACACGCCCCCTTTTTTTTTTCTTTTTTTTAATCAAATTATAGCTATTCTGACTTACTTTTTTTGCGCTGAGTTGAATGGTGCTATTCCTGAATCTTTAAAATGTCGGGAAAGTGGTCAAATCAGCCCGAGAAAGTCATGGACACGCCCCCTTTTTTTTTTTCTTTTTTTTAATCAAATCATAGCTATTCTGACTTACTTTTTTGCGCTGAGTTGAATGGTGCTATTCCTGAATCTTTAAAAAGGTTAGGGTTAGGGTTAGGGTTAGGGTTAGGGTTAGGGTTAGGGTTAGGGTTAGGGTTAGGTTAGGGTTAGGGTTAGGGTTAGGGTTAGGGTTAGGGTTAGGGTTAGGGTTAGGGTTAGGGTAGGGTTAGGGAATGGTTTGGGTTGGACTTCAGTGCTAAGCCTTTTTTAGAAAGGGCATCCTTTCCGAAAAAGGCAGAGCAAGGAATTTTTGCTCTCGCCATCTTGTTTTTGAAAGAAAGTCTTTTTGGGATCCCGTTACTCTTTAATTTTAAGGTCCTTGTACTTTTACATTCTGTTTACTAAGTCTTTAATCTAAATTCTAAATCTTAGCCCTAAGTTCTTTTTGGCTGTTTCGCCTTTCCTAAGAAAGGATTCCCCATTAGGGTTAACCATTTTCCCTTTCTTCAAAGTTTAGGTTTTTAGGCATGTTTACAAACTATAAATAAAATTGCCAGTGAGCTTTGTGAGGAATGTTCACTGGGGACTGTGCATGGCAGGTACGTCCAGTCATCCTGAGTCCCACCTTAGTTGGACTGCATACCAAAATTTCTCCATAGTCTCATTATAAGAATGGTACAGGATTAGGACTCAATAAAAGATTTTAGGAAAACAAATATAGTTATGGACCCAACCGCGATGGAGGGGCGCAGTCTCAAGCGAACTTGAGCCACGAGAGGCACCACCGAGCGCGCTAAGGCGCGCGAGTTGCCGTGCCGAACGTTGCGAAGTTCGCTTTGAGCCTACTCAGCCCCGTCCGAATTATGTACCGATAGGCACAGAATAGTAAATGATGTTTGTGGGGACTGCGTTTGCCCCAACTGAACCTCCCAGTGACTACTGGTCAATTCTAGTGCGTCTTTGCTGGGACTGACACCATTCTCCATTTCTGCTACAAGGGTTAGGGTTTAGAGTAATGAGGACCTTAAAACATTTAATTTTAAGGTCCTTATTATTTCACATTTGTTCATCTAAGTCTTCCTAGGTCCATTGTTTGATTATGTGTGTCTTAACCCACTTAGTCCTTTTGAAGGTTTGAGTGGGTATTTGGGTTGAGTACCCTCACACCTATTTGGGTTTTAAGCTATGGGTCAGGAAGAAGCCCCTTGTCTTCCCATAGGGTCGTTGATGCTTCTGTGTTTGTCCTTAATCTAGTATCCCGGTCAGGCGTTACTCCTCCTTCCTCTGAGTGGGTCCTTGTTCTTTTAGTTCTCTCTGAGTACCTGGTGGTCTCTTTGTGTTTCTGTGAGTTTGTTTGATTGAATTAAGAAGGGTTGTTTTGTGTGTTTCTAGTGTTTGTCATATTAAGTCCCTCTGGAAAAATTGTACCTAATCTGTTTATCCATTGTCTTTCGTTATATTGCCTTTGTCCTAGTGTCCAATTTGGGTTATGTTCTAGGCCAGAGACTTTTAGGGAATTTATTCCATGTGTCATAAAGTGTTGAACAATTATTAAATTGGTCTTCTTGGCATTATTTATATTATATCTATGCTGGTTTAATCTGGTGGCGATTGTGTTTTGTGTTTCACCCACATATTGAAGGTTACATTTGGTGCAGGTGATTAAGTAAATACAGTTCTTAGTGTTAGCTTGTATTTTTTGTTTAATGCCAAACACCCTTTTGTTGTGTCTGTTGGTCACCATTTGGGTGCTTTTAAAGTAATGTGGTCTCCTGTTAGTTGGTCCATTCGTTCCTTTAAGAGTGCTGTGGACTAGATAATCTTTGAGATTCTTATTTTTTCTGTAGGCTGAAATGATTTTACACCCATTTAAAAGAGTGTTTCCTCTGTTCTGGAAATTCCTTTTTATCCTGGTGTTAGCCAATTTGCTTTGTGAGGAGTATGTAGTTACCAGAGCCAGCTGTGGGCCCTGGTATTTTTCCTTTACTTCCAGAAAGGTGTCTTGGGCCTTTCGTAGGAAGGTCCTTGTGTACCCTCTTTTTCGTAGGGCGCAGAATAAGATCTTGCAGGCTGTCTTAAAATCCTGTTCTTGTGTGCAAATTCTGTGGAATCTTAGTAGCTGTGATTTAACAATCCCTGTGTAACAGTGTGGTGGGTGGAATGACGTTTTATGTAAGAGAGCGTGGGTGTCAGTTTCCTTAAAGTAGACTTTGAGATCTAATTTTCCACTGGTGTTAAACAGTGGTCCTTTGAAAATGGTTACATCCAGAAAATCAATTTTGTCTGTGTCTGTTACAAATTTTATAGTGATGGATCGGTGATGTGTGTTTAGAACTTCAATAAAATCTTCAAATTCCTCCTTGGAGTGCTCCCAGGTCCCAAAAATATCATCCAAGAATCTAAAATAGTGGGTTGGTTTTAGAATACATTTTTTTAAAGCTGTTTCCTCCCACATTGCCATGTAAATATTAGCATACGAAGGAGCAAACCGTTTTCCCATTGCTGTCCCCTTTGTTTGTAAATAAAACTTATTGTTAAATTCAAAATCGTTCTTGGTCAGATTAAGGCTTAACAATTCTAATAATTCAGCATCTGGCCTTCCCCTATCCGGATATTTGTTGAAAATTTCTTTCACTGCCTTCAACCCTGCATCCGTCTCAATGTTGGTGTATAGGCTGTCAATATCAATTGAGAATAACAAGGCCGTTTGTGGCATTGTTATTTTCTTGATTTTTTCAACAAAGTCATAAGTGTCTTTCACATAGCTCGGATGTTGGGTTGAGAGAGGTTTCAGGAAATATTCAACAAATTCTGCTGTCTGATAGGTTTCGCTGCCACAGTCAGAAACTATTGGTCGGCCCGGTGGGATTTCAAAGGGTACGGTCCATGTGGCAGGGTCTTTATGTATTTTTGGCAATAGATAGAAAACTCTTGGTCGCGGTGTATCCTGACCCGAGAGGTAGGCCTCTTGTTTGCTACTTATTAATTTCTTCTCTTTCAATTGTTTTATAATCCTCTTAGCTTCAATTGCTGTGTTTTTGTAGATTGGTTCCCTCAATTCTTTGTAATGGTTTTTATTACTAAGTTGTCTCTCTGCTTCAAAAATGTATTGGTATCGGTCCATTATTACTATGCAGGATCCTTTGTCAGCAGGTTTGATTATAATGTCTTTATTCTTTGCTAGTTGTCTAAGTGCCCTTACCTGTGGAGTTGTCATGTTGTCTGTTTCTTTCAAGTGTCCTGGGATCCTGCTCAATATCTTACTGTCTTCTCTCAGTAGTAATTTAAGGCTGTCTGGGAGGGAGCCGTCTGTTGGTTCCCAGGTGGAGCTCGTCTGGAACGGTGTTATTTCTCCCCTCTGTCCCATTCCAAAATGAGTGGCTAACTTTATCCTTCTATGATAATCTGATACATCTTTTTCCAGTCGCTTGGTCTGTTGTTTGTAGATGTCCAGTGTGGGAACAAATGATAATCCTTTCTCCAGAACGTCTCTTTGAGCTTGGTCTGGTTTGAAATAGTGTGATAAGTTAATTATGTTTGATTTTTGCCCCGTCTGCATTAGCCTTGTAGGGCATTCCAGTTTAAACTAGTAATCCAATTCTCTAGCATTGCTTTGGCTGTTTCTGGTACCCAGTGTATTTTGTCCCCTTCGGTTTTGAAATCCCTGTCTTCCAATTTGGGGGTGTGTTTTACCTGTGAGATGGACCTGTTTAGGTTGTCTAGTCTCCTCTGTTCTGGTACCCTGAGTTTGTCTGAGTAGTTAATCAAAGCTATGTGTATGTTGGCACAAGGAAATTTTTTAGTTGCCCAGTGAAGGGTTTGTAGCATCTTTTTATGTCCTGTTTGGTCTGTTTTGTTTTGTTTGTGGTTGATACCTACTGAAATGAGGCAGTGCGCTACCTTGTTGTTTTCCATGGTGTGGTCTTTCAGTAGGTCCACGCAGGATTGGAAGTCCATCCCTGGGAAGCTTTCGATCTGGATGTCACTTCTGGCAAAAGGTGGGATCCTTGCCAGGTTTGAGTCACCGAAAATCAGAATCTTCTTCTCTGGGTTAAGTCTCCAATTCTTCTTGTATCTGGACCCTGGGTGCCTGTGTGGTTTTGTCAGGGGACCTTCTCTCCCGTCTGTTTCGTTGGTGTCCTCCTATTGTGGTTCTGATCCCTCCTGGATGGCTTCTTGTGGTGTGGTGTCTGGGTTGGTTTGTGTCTCTGTGGTTTGGCTTGGTGCTGGGGAGATTTGGTTTGGGTCCTCCTGTGTTCCTTTGGGCTTCCTTCTCTTCCTCTGTTTCTTTGGTGATGTGGTCTTCCTTTGTGATGTTGCTAGGTCTGGATAGTTTTCCTGTGTCAGGTGTAGTGCTGAGGGTCCCATCTCCCGGATTACCTGTGCTTGGACTACGATGGTGTTTCTTGGTAGAATGCTGGGTCCTGGTGTGGGTATTCTTCTGGTGTCCCTTTCCGGTGGATCTGTGGATTGGGGGGGATGGGTTGGGGGAGGGGTGGTTTGGATTGATGGGGTAGGGGTGGGGACCCGAGGGTGGGGGGAGGTTGGATGGGAGGAGATGAAGGGTGGGGGTGTGTCTGGTCTTAGCTCAGCGATCGCTGTCAGGGCCTGATCTAAGTCTGTTTGTTTTAATCTTTTGCCTAAATTTTTTCTTGCCCATTTGGTTGCTATGGAAAAAGGGTTTTTCCATTCCTCTGTTAGGCAGTCGGAGAGCTCTTGTTTAATTGTTGTCAAGTGTGTCATGTAGTGGTCTTTAAGAATCAATATTGTAGTGTGTTCCCAATTCCTTGCATTTCCCTCCAGCATGAGAGTGGTGTTTTGACTTGGCTGTGCCGGTTTAATCAAGGTCATTAATTCGTGTGTTTTTTTGGCTATGCTGGCTGGTGCCTTTTCAGAACGGGTTATGTTCTGGAGGTGGTGTGTGCAAACTATAAATTTGTTTAATAATCTAATTGTTTTAAGGAATTGGTCCCTTTCAAAGGGATCTGTGTGTGTGTGTGTGTGTGTGTTCTGCTCCTCTGTACCTGTCTGGTTTCTGGTCACTCTGGCTCCTGCTCCGTGGTTGTGACCGGAGCGAGGGTGTTCAGGTCTCTGCTCCTGGTGGACTCTACGTTGTTGATTCCAATCCCATTGGGGCCAGTGGTTCTGCTGTTTCCAGCGATCTCCTTGGTCCCAATGGTTCTGGTGGCGTCCTCCGTGGTGCCAGGTCTCCCCATCTCTCATTCCTGGTCTGTGGTTGTTTCCTTGGAGTTGATGGTTCGGTCTGTTCCAAGTTCCAGGTCTCCCCTGGTTTCTCATTCCGTGGTGTCTCTGCGCTCCTAGTTGATTCATACTTTGCAACGTTTCGGACTCTGTTTGTCCTTCGTCAGGCAATTGTGATTCTCCTTGTGAGAATGATTCAATGGTCCTCCTACTCCTGTATTTATGCATTGGGAGGTGGGCGTGGCTTTTTTCTGCTTTAGCCTATCAATTTGTTTGGAGGTGTGGCTGGATGGCCTTTGTTTCTTCCTTTGTCCAATCAGTGTATCTATGGGTGTGGCTTATTTTCCTCATTTTCACTCTGTGTCTATGGAGTGAGCATGGGTTGTTCTGTTTCTCTTGTGAGATTTTTTTAGACAATGAAAGAAAAGAGAAAAGGATCTTTGTAGACTCCCTTTCAAATGTTTGAGGTACTCGCTGGTTAGGGAATGGTTTGGGTTGGACTTCAGTGCTAAGCCTTTTTTAGAAAGGGCATCCTTTCCGAAAAAGGCAGAGCAAGGAATTTTTGCTCTCGCCATCTTGTTTTTGAAAGAAAGTCTTTTTGGGATCCCGTTACTCTTTAATTTTAAGGTCCTTGTACTTTTACATTCTGTTTACTAAGTCTTTAATCTAAATTCTAAATCTTAGCCCTAAGTTCTTTTTGGCTGTTTCGCCTTTCCTAAGAAAGGATTCCCCATTAGGGTTAACCATTTTCCCTTTCTTCAAAGTTTAGGTTTTTAGGCATGTTTACAAACTATAAATAAAATTGCCAGTGAGCTTTGTGAGGAATGTTCACTGGGGACTGGGTTAGGGTTAGGGTTAGGGTAGGGTTAGGGTTAGGGTTAGGGTTAGGGTAGGGTTAGGGTTAGGGTTAGGGTTAGGGTAGGGTTAGGGTTAGGGTTAGGGTTAGGGTTAGGGTTAGGGTTAGGGTTAGGGTTAGGGTCAGGGTTTGCTTCTGTGAAATACGTAATTCATAGGATGAATTACGTACTTTTCACTATTTATCCCGTACACATTCATTATGCTGCGGGTGTTCTGCAATGCGAACAGCCTGCTTTCCTATGCTTTTTGTACTTTTGCCATTAACTTTCTATCAATTACAAATTTCATAGGATCATATATTTTATGTCTTTATAGGGGTCTTCCTAAACACTAGGTGGGGTAAATGAGCAGAAAAACATGGTCTTCCCTGCCACAGGGTTGCGTAGTTGAGCATACTTTACGATTGTCGTGAGAGATCAGAACTATTAACTCCTCTGAGCCATGCTCGTGTGTGTGTGTGTGTGTGTGTGTGTGTGTGTGTGTGTGTGTGTGTGTGTGTGTGTGTGTGTGTGTGTGTGTGTGTGTGTGTGTGTGTGTGTGTGTGTGTGTTAGTGTGTGTGCGCGTTCCAGAGGGAAAGAGAGAGAGAGAGAGACACAGAGAGAGAGAGAGAGAGAGAGAGAAAGAGACAGAGACAGATAGAGAGAGAGAGACAGAGAGATCTTTTTTGTCTCTTCCAGAGAGGGACATTAACAGTAGTCATTGTGTATTACATTGCCTCAAGCTCCATTAGTTTAACATGGCAACCCTGAGAAAGAGAAAGAAACAAGATGTAAGCAACAAGACTGAGGAGCTAGAACTGGTGTTGGAACAGTTGAGATGCAAAGTGCTCCAGTTCAGGTCAAAGTGAGTTTAACTTTCACATGAACTCAGTTTGACCTGATCTCAGTTTTGTCAGAATACTGCTTCAACTTCCACATAAAACACATTCAGAGAGAAAACATACTGCTTCCAGACTGAGAGAAAACAGAAAACTCCCAAACACTTGCTGCCTCATTTGAAGCACACTTTGGTTTACCTTGTCTCTCTTCACAGTGGTTTCAACCTAACACCGTAACTGTCACAGGCTTTGCACATTTTAACACATACATCCATGAGGCGTTCAAAGTCTGGACTGTAATTTGTGATGTTTTGCTGAATTAGAGACAAGCAAACCAAAGTGTTGTGAAGAGCACTAAACTTTAGTTTACTCTGCACAACACTTTGGTTTACTCTGAAGAGAGACAGAGAAAAAACACACAACACTTTCACAACACTTTGGTTTACTCTGAACAGAGACAGAGTTGTGTGTTGTGTTCAACAACAACTTGTTGGTTTCAACCTATCACCGATTGAGTTCAGGTCGAACTGAGTTCATGTGGAAGTTGAAGCAGTATTCTGACAAAACTGAGATCAGGTCAAACTGAGTTCATGTGGAAGTTAAACTCTGTTTGACCTGAACTGGAAAACTCACAGTTGAAGCACACCTTGGTAGTGCTGATTGAAGTTGCAGAAGTTGGATTTGGAGGCCTTCAAAGTCTGGACTGTAATTTGTGATGTTTTACTGTATGTGAACACCAAGGTGTGCTGCAACTGAGGCAACAACTTGTTGCCTCAGTTCCACTTTGGTTTACTGTGAAGAGAGACAAGCAAACCAAAGTGTTGTGAAGAGCACTAAACTTTAGTTTACTCTGCACAACACTTTGGTTTACTCTGAAGAGAGACAGAGAAAAAACACACAACACTTTCACAACACTTTGGTTTACTCTGAAGAGAGACAGAGTTGTGTGTTGTGTTCAACAACAACTTGTTGGTTTCAACCTATCACCGTAACTGTCACAGGCTTTGCAAATTTTATCATATACATCCATGAGGCCTTCAAAGTCTGGACTGTAATTTGTGATGTTTTACTGTATGTGAACACCAAGGTGTGCTGCAACTGAGGCAACAACTTGTTGCCTCAGTTCCACTTTGGTTTACTGTGAAGAGAGACAAGCAAACCAAAGTGTTGTGAAGAGCACTAAACTTTAGTTTACTCTGCACAACACTTTGGTTTACTCTGAAGAGAGACAGAGAAAAAACACACAACACTTTCACAACACTTTGGTTTACTCTGAAGAGAGACAGAGTTGTGTGTTGTGTTCAACAACAACTTGTTGGTTTCAACCTATCACCGTAACTGTCACAGGCTTTGCAAATTTTATCACATACATCCATGAGGCCTTCAAAGTCTGGACTGTAATTTGTGATGTTTTACTGTATGTGAACACCAAGGTGTGCTGCAACTCAGTTGGTTTGCTGCAACTCTGCAACTCAGATGTGTGCTGCCAGTTGAAGCACACTTTGGTTTACTGTGAAGAGAGACAAGGTAAACCAAAGTGTGCTTCAAATGATGGAAGCAGTATGTTTTCTCTCTGAATGTGTTTTCAGGTCAAATTGAGTTCATGTGGAAGTTGAAGCAGTATTCTGACAAAACTGAGATCAGGTCAAACTGAGTTCATGTGGAAGTTAAACTCTGTTTGACCTGAACTGGAAAACTCACAGTTGAAGCACACCTTGGTAGTGCTGATTGAAGTTGCAGAAGTTGGATTTGGAGGCCTTCAAAGTCTGGACTGTAATTTGTGATGTTTTACTGTATGTGAACACCAAGGTGTGCTGCAACTGAGGCAACAACTTGTTGCCTCAGTTCCACTTTGGTTTACTGTGAAGAGAGACAAGCAAACCAAAGTGTTGTGAAGAGCACTAAACTTTAGTTTACTCTGCACAACACTTTGGTTTACTCTGAAGAGAGACAGAGAAAAAACACACAACACTTTCACAACACTTTGGTTTACTCTGAAGAGAGACAGAGTTGTGTGTTGTGTTCAACAACAACTTGTTGGTTTCAACCTATCACCGTAACTGTCACAGGCTTTGCAAATTTTATCACATACATCCATGAGGCCTTCAAAGTCTGGACTGTAATTTGTGATGTTTTACTGTATGTGAACACCAAGGTGTGCTGCAACTGAGGCAACAACTTGTTGCCTCAGTTCCACTTTGGTTTACTGTGAAGAGAGACAAGCAAACCAAAGTGTTGTGAAGAGCACTAAACTTTAGTTTACTCTGCACGACACTTTGGTTTACTCTGAAGAGAGACAGAGAAAAAACACACAACACTTTCACAACACTTTGGTTTACTCTGAAGAGAGACAGAGTTGTGTGTTGTGTTCAACAACAACTTGTTGGTTTCAACCTATCACCGTAACTGTCACAGGCTTTGCAAATTTTATCACATACATCCATGAGGCCTTCAAAGTCTGGACTGTAATTTGTGATGTTTTGCTGTATTGAACACCAAGGTGTGCTGCAACTCAGTTGGTTTGCTGCAACTCTGCAACTCAGATGTGTGCTGCCAGTTGAAGCACACTTTGGTTTACTGTGAAGAGAGACAAGGTAAACCAAAGTGTGCTTCAAATGATGGAAGCAGTATGTTTTCTCTCTGAATGTGTTTTCAGGTCAAATTGAGTTCATGTGGAAGTTGAAGCAGTATTCTGACAAAACTGAGATCAGGTCAAACTGAGTTCATGTGGAAGTTAAACTCTGTTTGACCTGAACTGGAAAACTCACAGTTGAAGCACACCTTGGTAGTGCTGATTGAAGTTGCAGAAGTTGGATTTGGAGGCCTTCAAAGTCTGGACTGTAATTTGTGATGTTTTACTGTATGTGAACACCAAGGTGTGCTGCAACTGAGGCAACAACTTGTTGCCTCAGTTCCACTTTGGTTTACTGTGAAGAGAGACAAGCAAACCAAAGTGTTGTGAAGAGCACTAAACTTTAGTTTACTCTGCACAACACTTTGGTTTACTCTGAAGAGAGACAGAGAAAAAACACACAACACTTTCACAACACTTTGGTTTACTCTGAAGAGAGACAGAGTTGTGTGTTGTGTTCAACAACAACTTGTTGGTTTCAACCTATCACCGTAACTGTCACAGGCTTTGCAAATTTTATCACATACATCCATGAGGCCTTCAAAGTCTGGACTGTAATTTGTGATGTTTTACTGTATGTGAACACCAAGGTGTGCTGCAACTGAGGCAACAACTTGTTGCCTCAGTTCCACTTTGGTTTACTGTGAAGAGAGACAAGCAAACCAAAGTGTTGTGAAGAGCACTAAACTTTAGTTTACTCTGCACGACACTTTGGTTTACTCTGAAGAGAGACAGAGAAAAAACACACAACACTTTCACAACACTTTGGTTTACTCTGAAGAGAGACAGAGTTGTGTGTTGTGTTCAACAACAACTTGTTGGTTTCAACCTATCACCGTAACTGTCACAGGCTTTGCAAATTTTATCACATACATCCATGAGGCCTTCAAAGTCTGGACTGTAATTTGTGATGTTTTGCTGTATTGAACACCAAGGTGTGCTGCAACTCAGTTGGTTTGCTGCAACTCTGCAACTCAGATGTGTGCTGCCAGTTGAAGCACACTTTGGTTTACTGTGAAGAGAGACAAGGTAAACCAAAGTGTGCTTCAAATGATGGAAGCAGTATGTTTTCTCTCTGAATGTGTTTTCAGGTCAAATTGAGTTCATGTGGAAGTTGAAGCAGTATTCTGACAAAACTGAGATCAGGTCAAACTGAGTTCATGTGGAAGTTAAACTCTGTTTGACCTGGACTGGAAAACTCACAGTTGAAGCACACCTTGGTAGTGCTGATTGAAGTTGCAGAAGTTGGATTTGGAGGCCTTCAAAGTCTGGACTGTAATTTGTGATGTTTTACTGTATGTGAACATCAAGGTGTGCTGCAACTGAGGCAACAACTTGTTGCCTCAGTTCCACTTTGGTTTACTGTGAAGAGAGACAAGCAAACCAAAGTGTTGTGAAGAGCACTAAACTTTAGTTTACTCTGCACGACACTTTGGTTTACTCTGAAGAGAGACAGAGAAAAAACACACAACACTTTCACAACACTTTGGTTTACTCTGAAGAGAGACAGAGTTGTGTGTTGTGTTCAACAACAACTTGTTGGTTTCAACCTATCACCGTAACTGTCACAGGCTTTGCAAATTTTATCACATACATCCATGAGGCCTTCAAAGTCTGGACTGTAATTTGTGATGTTTTGCTGTATTGAACACCAAGGTGTGCTGCAACTCAGTTGGTTTGCTGCAACTCTGCAACTCAGATGTGTGCTGCCAGTTGAAGCACACTTTGGTTTACTGTGAAGAGAGACAAGGTAAACCAAAGTGTGCTTCAAATGATGGAAGCAGTATGTTTTCTCTCCGAATGTGTTTTCAGGTCAAATTGAGTTCATGTGGAAGTTGAAGCAGTATTCTGACAAAACTGAGATCAGGTCAAACTGAGTTCATGTGGAAGTTAAACTCTGTTTGACCTGAACTGGAAAACTCACAGTTGAAGCACACCTTGGTAGTGCTGATTGAAGTTGCAGAAGTTGGATTTGGAGGCCTTCAAAGTCTGGACTGTAATTTGTGATGTTTTACTGTATGTGAACACCAAGGTGTGCTGCAACTGAGGCAACAACTTGTTGCCTCAGTTCCACTTTGGTTTACTGTGAAGAGAGACAAGCAAACCAAAGTGTTGTGAAGAGCACTAAACTTTAGTTTACTCTACACAACACTTTGGTTTACTCTGAAGCTCTACAGAGAAAAAACACACAACACTTTCACAACACTTTGGTTTACTCTGAAGAGAGACAGCGTTGTGTGTTGTGTTCAACAACAACTTGTTGGTTTCAACCTATCACCGTAACTGTCACAGGCTTTGCAAATTTTATCACATACATCCATGAGGCCTTCAAAGTCTGGACTGTAATTTGTGATGTTTTGCTGTATTGAACACCAAGGTGTGCTGCAACTCAGTTGGTTTGCTGCAACTCTGCAACTCAGATGTGTGCTGCCAGTTGAAGCACACTTTGGTTTACTGTGAAGAGAGACAAGGTAAACCAAAGTGTGCTTCAAATGATGGAAGCAGTATGTTTTCTCTCTGAATGTGTTTTCAGGTCAAATTGAGACACACAACACTTTCACAACACTTTGGTTTACTCTGAAGAGAGACAGAGTTGTGTGTTGTGTTCAACAACAACTTGTTGGTTTCAACCTATCACCGTAACTGTCACAGGCTTTGCAAATTTTATCACATACATCCATGAGGCCTTCAAAGTCTGGACTGTAATTTGTGATGTTTTGCTGTATTGAACACCAAGGTGTGCTGCAACTCAGTTGGTTTGCTGCAACTCTGCAACTCAGATGTGTGCTGCCAGTTGAAGCACACTTTGGTTTACTGTGAAGAGAGACAAGGTAAACCAAAGTGTGCTTCAAATGATGGAAGCAGTATGTTTTCTCTCCGAATGTGTTTTCAGGTCAAATTGAGTTCATGTGGAAGTTGAAGCAGTATTCTGACAAAACTGAGATCAGGTCAAACTGAGTTCATGTGGAAGTTAAACTCTGTTTGACCTGAACTGGAAAACTCACAGTTGAAGCACACCTTGGTAGTGCTGATTGAAGTTGCAGAAGTTGGATTTGGAGGCCTTCAAAGTCTGGACTGTAATTTGTGATGTTTTACTGTATGTGAACACCAAGGTGTGCTGCAACTGAGGCAACAACTTGTTGCCTCAGTTCCACTTTGGTTTACTGTGAAGAGAGACAAGCAAACCAAAGTGTTGTGAAGAGCACTAAACTTTAGTTTACTCTACACAACACTTTGGTTTACTCTGAAGCTCTACAGAGAAAAAACACACAACACTTTCACAACACTTTGGTTTACTCTGAAGAGAGACAGCGTTGTGTGTTGTGTTCAACAACAACTTGTTGGTTTCAACCTATCACCGTAACTGTCACAGGCTTTGCAAATTTTATCACATACATCCATGAGGCCTTCAAAGTCTGGACTGTAATTTGTGATGTTTTGCTGTATTGAACACCAAGGTGTGCTGCAACTCAGTTGGTTTGCTGCAACTCTGCAACTCAGATGTGTGCTGCCAGTTGAAGCACACTTTGGTTTACTGTGAAGAGAGACAAGGTAAACCAAAGTGTGCTTCAAATGATGGAAGCAGTATGTTTTCTCTCTGAATGTGTTTTCAGGTCAAATTGAGACACACAACACTTTCACAACACTTTGGTTTACTCTGAAGAGAGACAGAGTTGTGTGTTGTGTTCAACAACAACTTGTTGGTTTCAACCTATCACCGTAACTGTCACAGGCTTTGCAAATTTTATCACATACATCCATGAGGCCTTCAAAGTCTGGACTGTAATTTGTGATGTTTTGCTGTATTGAACACCAAGGTGTGCTGCAACTCAGTTGGTTTGCTGCAACTCTGCAACTCAGATGTGTGCTGCCAGTTGAAGCACACTTTGGTTTACTGTGAAGAGAGACAAGGTAAACCAAAGTGTGCTTCAAATGATGGAAGCAGTATGTTTTCTCTCCGAATGTGTTTTCAGGTCAAATTGAGTTCATGTGGAAGTTGAAGCAGTATTCTGACAAAACTGAGATCAGGTCAAACTGAGTTCATGTGGAAGTTAAACTCTGTTTGACCTGAACTGGAAAACTCACAGTTGAAGCACACCTTGGTAGTGCTGATTGAAGTTGCAGAAGTTGGATTTGGAGGCCTTCAAAGTCTGGACTGTAATTTGTGATGTTTTACTGTATGTGAACACCAAGGTGTGCTGCAACTGAGGCAACAACTTGTTGCCTCAGTTCCACTTTGGTTTACTGTGAAGAGAGACAAGCAAACCAAAGTGTTGTGAAGAGCACTAAACTTTAGTTTACTCTACACAACACTTTGGTTTACTCTGAAGCTCTACAGAGAAAAAACACACAACACTTTCACAACACTTTGGTTTACTCTGAAGAGAGACAGCGTTGTGTGTTGTGTTCAACAACAACTTGTTGGTTTCAACCTATCACCGTAACTGTCACAGGCTTTGCAAATTTTATCACATACATCCATGAGGCCTTCAAAGTCTGGACTGTAATTTGTGATGTTTTGCTGTATTGAACACCAAGGTGTGCTGCAACTCAGTTGGTTTGCTGCAACTCTGCAACTCAGATGTGTGCTGCCAGTTGAAGCACACTTTGGTTTACTGTGAAGAGAGACAAGGTAAACCAAAGTGTGCTTCAAATGATGGAAGCAGTATGTTTTCTCTCTGAATGTGTTTTCAGGTCAAATTGAGACACACAACACTTTCACAACACTTTGGTTTACTCTGAAGAGAGACAGAGTTGTGTGTTGTGTTCAACAACAACTTGTTGGTTTCAACCTATCACCGTAACTGTCACAGGCTTTGCAAATTTTATCACATACATCCATGAGGCCTTCAAAGTCTGGACTGTAATTTGTGATGTTTTGCTGTATTGAACACCAAGGTGTGCTGCAACTCAGTTGGTTTGCTGCAACTCTGCAACTCAGATGTGTGCTGCCAGTTGAAGCACACTTTGGTTTACTGTGAAGAGAGACAAGGTAAACCAAAGTGTGCTTCAAATGATGGAAGCAGTATGTTTTCTCTCCGAATGTGTTTTCAGGTCAAATTGAGTTCATGTGGAAGTTGAAGCAGTATTCTGACAAAACTGAGATCAGGTCAAACTGAGTTCATGTGGAAGTTAAACTCTGTTTGACCTGAACTGGAAAACTCACAGTTGAAGCACACCTTGGTAGTGCTGATTGAAGTTGCAGAAGTTGGATTTGGAGGCCTTCAAAGTCTGGACTGTAATTTGTGATGTTTTACTGTATGTGAACACCAAGGTGTGCTGCAACTGAGGCAACAACTTGTTGCCTCAGTTCCACTTTGGTTTACTGTGAAGAGAGACAAGCAAACCAAAGTGTTGTGAAGAGCACTAAACTTTAGTTTACTCTACACAACACTTTGGTTTACTCTGAAGCTCTACAGAGAAAAAACACACAACACTTTCACAACACTTTGGTTTACTCTGAAGAGAGACAGCGTTGTGTGTTGTGTTCAACAACAACTTGTTGGTTTCAACCTATCACCGTAACTGTCACAGGCTTTGCAAATTTTATCACATACATCCATGAGGCCTTCAAAGTCTGGACTGTAATTTGTGATGTTTTGCTGTATTGAACACCAAGGTGTGCTGCAACTCAGTTGGTTTGCTGCAACTCTGCAACTCAGATGTGTGCTGCCAGTTGAAGCACACTTTGGTTTACTGTGAAGAGAGACAAGGTAAACCAAAGTGTGCTTCAAATGATGGAAGCAGTATGTTTTCTCTCTGAATGTGTTTTCAGGTCAAATTGAGACACACAACACTTTCACAACACTTTGGTTTACTCTGAAGAGAGACAGAGTTGTGTGTTGTGTTCAACAACAACTTGTTGGTTTCAACCTATCACCGTAACTGTCACAGGCTTTGCAAATTTTATCACATACATCCATGAGGCCTTCAAAGTCTGGACTGTAATTTGTGATGTTTTGCTGTATTGAACACCAAGGTGTGCTGCAACTCAGTTGGTTTGCTGCAACTCTGCAACTCAGATGTGTGCTGCCAGTTGAAGCACACTTTGGTTTACTGTGAAGAGAGACAAGGTAAACCAAAGTGTGCTTCAAATGATGGAAGCAGTATGTTTTCTCTCCGAATGTGTTTTCAGGTCAAATTGAGTTCATGTGGAAGTTGAAGCAGTATTCTGACAAAACTGAGATCAGGTCAAACTGAGTTCATGTGGAAGTTAAACTCTGTTTGACCTGAACTGGAAAACTCACAGTTGAAGCACACCTTGGTAGTGCTGATTGAAGTTGCAGAAGTTGGATTTGGAGGCCTTCAAAGTCTGGACTGTAATTTGTGATGTTTTACTGTATGTGAACACCAAGGTGTGCTGCAACTGAGGCAACAACTTGTTGCCTCAGTTCCACTTTGGTTTACTGTGAAGAGAGACAAGCAAACCAAAGTGTTGTGAAGAGCACTAAACTTTAGTTTACTCTACACAACACTTTGGTTTACTCTGAAGCTCTACAGAGAAAAAACACACAACACTTTCACAACACTTTGGTTTACTCTGAAGAGAGACAGCGTTGTGTGTTGTGTTCAACAACAACTTGTTGGTTTCAACCTATCACCGTAACTGTCACAGGCTTTGCAAATTTTATCACATACATCCATGAGGCCTTCAAAGTCTGGACTGTAATTTGTGATGTTTTGCTGTATTGAACACCAAGGTGTGCTGCAACTCAGTTGGTTTGCTGCAACTCTGCAACTCAGATGTGTGCTGCCAGTTGAAGCACACTTTGGTTTACTGTGAAGAGAGACAAGGTAAACCAAAGTGTGCTTCAAATGATGGAAGCAGTATGTTTTCTCTCTGAATGTGTTTTCAGGTCAAATTGAGACACACAACACTTTCACAACACTTTGGTTTACTCTGAAGAGAGACAGAGTTGTGTGTTGTGTTCAACAACAACTTGTTGGTTTCAACCTATCACCGTAACTGTCACAGGCTTTGCAAATTTTATCACATACATCCATGAGGCCTTCAAAGTCTGGACTGTAATTTGTGATGTTTTGCTGTATTGAACACCAAGGTGTGCTGCAACTCAGTTGGTTTGCTGCAACTCTGCAACTCAGATGTGTGCTGCCAGTTGAAGCACACTTTGGTTTACTGTGAAGAGAGACAAGGTAAACCAAAGTGTGCTTCAAATGATGGAAGCAGTATGTTTTCTCTCCGAATGTGTTTTCAGGTCAAATTGAGTTCATGTGGAAGTTGAAGCAGTATTCTGACAAAACTGAGATCAGGTCAAACTGAGTTCATGTGGAAGTTAAACTCTGTTTGACCTGAACTGGAAAACTCACAGTTGAAGCACACCTTGGTAGTGCTGATTGAAGTTGCAGAAGTTGGATTTGGAGGCCTTCAAAGTCTGGACTGTAATTTGTGATGTTTTACTGTATGTGAACACCAAGGTGTGCTGCAACTGAGGCAACAACTTGTTGCCTCAGTTCCACTTTGGTTTACTGTGAAGAGAGACAAGCAAACCAAAGTGTTGTGAAGAGCACTAAACTTTAGTTTACTCTACACAACACTTTGGTTTACTCTGAAGCTCTACAGAGAAAAAACACACAACACTTTCACAACACTTTGGTTTACTCTGAAGAGAGACAGCGTTGTGTGTTGTGTTCAACAACAACTTGTTGGTTTCAACCTATCACCGTAACTGTCACAGGCTTTGCAAATTTTATCACATACATCCATGAGGCCTTCAAAGTCTGGACTGTAATTTGTGATGTTTTGCTGTATTGAACACCAAGGTGTGCTGCAACTCAGTTGGTTTGCTGCAACTCTGCAACTCAGATGTGTGCTGCCAGTTGAAGCACACTTTGGTTTACTGTGAAGAGAGACAAGGTAAACCAAAGTGTGCTTCAAATGATGGAAGCAGTATGTTTTCTCTCTGAATGTGTTTTCAGGTCAAATTGAGACACACAACACTTTCACAACACTTTGGTTTACTCTGAAGAGAGACAGAGTTGTGTGTTGTGTTCAACAACAACTTGTTGGTTTCAACCTATCACCGTAACTGTCACAGGCTTTGCAAATTTTATCACATACATCCATGAGGCCTTCAAAGTCTGGACTGTAATTTGTGATGTTTTGCTGTATTGAACACCAAGGTGTGCTGCAACTCAGTTGGTTTGCTGCAACTCTGCAACTCAGATGTGTGCTGCCAGTTGAAGCACACTTTGGTTTACTGTGAAGAGAGACAAGGTAAACCAAAGTGTGCTTCAAATGATGGAAGCAGTATGTTTTCTCTCCGAATGTGTTTTCAGGTCAAATTGAGTTCATGTGGAAGTTGAAGCAGTATTCTGACAAAACTGAGATCAGGTCAAACTGAGTTCATGTGGAAGTTAAACTCTGTTTGACCTGAACTGGAAAACTCACAGTTGAAGCACACCTTGGTAGTGCTGATTGAAGTTGCAGAAGTTGGATTTGGAGGCCTTCAAAGTCTGGACTGTAATTTGTGATGTTTTACTGTATGTGAACACCAAGGTGTGCTGCAACTGAGGCAACAACTTGTTGCCTCAGTTCCACTTTGGTTTACTGTGAAGAGAGACAAGCAAACCAAAGTGTTGTGAAGAGCACTAAACTTTAGTTTACTCTACACAACACTTTGGTTTACTCTGAAGCTCTACAGAGAAAAAACACACAACACTTTCACAACACTTTGGTTTACTCTGAAGAGAGACAGCGTTGTGTGTTGTGTTCAACAACAACTTGTTGGTTTCAACCTATCACCGTAACTGTCACAGGCTTTGCAAATTTTATCACATACATCCATGAGGCCTTCAAAGTCTGGACTGTAATTTGTGATGTTTTGCTGTATTGAACACCAAGGTGTGCTGCAACTCAGTTGGTTTGCTGCAACTCTGCAACTCAGATGTGTGCTGCCAGTTGAAGCACACTTTGGTTTACTGTGAAGAGAGACAAGGTAAACCAAAGTGTGCTTCAAATGATGGAAGCAGTATGTTTTCTCTCTGAATGTGTTTTCAGGTCAAATTGAGACACACAACACTTTCACAACACTTTGGTTTACTCTGAAGAGAGACAGAGTTGTGTGTTGTGTTCAACAACAACTTGTTGGTTTCAACCTATCACCGTAACTGTCACAGGCTTTGCAAATTTTATCACATACATCCATGAGGCCTTCAAAGTCTGGACTGTAATTTGTGATGTTTTGCTGTATTGAACACCAAGGTGTGCTGCAACTCAGTTGGTTTGCTGCAACTCTGCAACTCAGATGTGTGCTGCCAGTTGAAGCACACTTTGGTTTACTGTGAAGAGAGACAAGGTAAACCAAAGTGTGCTTCAAATGATGGAAGCAGTATGTTTTCTCTCCGAATGTGTTTTCAGGTCAAATTGAGTTCATGTGGAAGTTGAAGCAGTATTCTGACAAAACTGAGATCAGGTCAAACTGAGTTCATGTGGAAGTTAAACTCTGTTTGACCTGAACTGGAAAACTCACAGTTGAAGCACACCTTGGTAGTGCTGATTGAAGTTGCAGAAGTTGGATTTGGAGGCCTTCAAAGTCTGGACTGTAATTTGTGATGTTTTACTGTATGTGAACACCAAGGTGTGCTGCAACTGAGGCAACAACTTGTTGCCTCAGTTCCACTTTGGTTTACTGTGAAGAGAGACAAGCAAACCAAAGTGTTGTGAAGAGCACTAAACTTTAGTTTACTCTACACAACACTTTGGTTTACTCTGAAGCTCTACAGAGAAAAAACACACAACACTTTCACAACACTTTGGTTTACTCTGAAGAGAGACAGCGTTGTGTGTTGTGTTCAACAACAACTTGTTGGTTTCAACCTATCACCGTAACTGTCACAGGCTTTGCAAATTTTATCACATACATCCATGAGGCCTTCAAAGTCTGGACTGTAATTTGTGATGTTTTGCTGTATTGAACACCAAGGTGTGCTGCAACTCAGTTGGTTTGCTGCAACTCTGCAACTCAGATGTGTGCTGCCAGTTGAAGCACACTTTGGTTTACTGTGAAGAGAGACAAGGTAAACCAAAGTGTGCTTCAAATGATGGAAGCAGTATGTTTTCTCTCTGAATGTGTTTTCAGGTCAAATTGAGACACACAACACTTTCACAACACTTTGGTTTACTCTGAAGAGAGACAGAGTTGTGTGTTGTGTTCAACAACAACTTGTTGGTTTCAACCTATCACCGTAACTGTCACAGGCTTTGCAAATTTTATCACATACATCCATGAGGCCTTCAAAGTCTGGACTGTAATTTGTGATGTTTTGCTGTATTGAACACCAAGGTGTGCTGCAACTCAGTTGGTTTGCTGCAACTCTGCAACTCAGATGTGTGCTGCCAGTTGAAGCACACTTTGGTTTACTGTGAAGAGAGACAAGGTAAACCAAAGTGTGCTTCAAATGATGGAAGCAGTATGTTTTCTCTCCGAATGTGTTTTCAGGTCAAATTGAGTTCATGTGGAAGTTGAAGCAGTATTCTGACAAAACTGAGATCAGGTCAAACTGAGTTCATGTGGAAGTTAAACTCTGTTTGACCTGAACTGGAAAACTCACAGTTGAAGCACACCTTGGTAGTGCTGATTGAAGTTGCAGAAGTTGGATTTGGAGGCCTTCAAAGTCTGGACTGTAATTTGTGATGTTTTACTGTATGTGAACACCAAGGTGTGCTGCAACTGAGGCAACAACTTGTTGCCTCAGTTCCACTTTGGTTTACTGTGAAGAGAGACAAGCAAACCAAAGTGTTGTGAAGAGCACTAAACTTTAGTTTACTCTACACAACACTTTGGTTTACTCTGAAGCTCTACAGAGAAAAAACACACAACACTTTCACAACACTTTGGTTTACTCTGAAGAGAGACAGCGTTGTGTGTTGTGTTCAACAACAACTTGTTGGTTTCAACCTATCACCGTAACTGTCACAGGCTTTGCAAATTTTATCACATACATCCATGAGGCCTTCAAAGTCTGGACTGTAATTTGTGATGTTTTGCTGTATTGAACACCAAGGTGTGCTGCAACTCAGTTGGTTTGCTGCAACTCTGCAACTCAGATGTGTGCTGCCAGTTGAAGCACACTTTGGTTTACTGTGAAGAGAGACAAGGTAAACCAAAGTGTGCTTCAAATGATGGAAGCAGTATGTTTTCTCTCTGAATGTGTTTTCAGGTCAAATTGAGACACACAACACTTTCACAACACTTTGGTTTACTCTGAAGAGAGACAGAGTTGTGTGTTGTGTTCAACAACAACTTGTTGGTTTCAACCTATCACCGTAACTGTCACAGGCTTTGCAAATTTTATCACATACATCCATGAGGCCTTCAAAGTCTGGACTGTAATTTGTGATGTTTTGCTGTATTGAACACCAAGGTGTGCTGCAACTCAGTTGGTTTGCTGCAACTCTGCAACTCAGATGTGTGCTGCCAGTTGAAGCACACTTTGGTTTACTGTGAAGAGAGACAAGGTAAACCAAAGTGTGCTTCAAATGATGGAAGCAGTATGTTTTCTCTCCGAATGTGTTTTCAGGTCAAATTGAGTTCATGTGGAAGTTGAAGCAGTATTCTGACAAAACTGAGATCAGGTCAAACTGAGTTCATGTGGAAGTTAAACTCTGTTTGACCTGAACTGGAAAACTCACAGTTGAAGCACACCTTGGTAGTGCTGATTGAAGTTGCAGAAGTTGGATTTGGAGGCCTTCAAAGTCTGGACTGTAATTTGTGATGTTTTACTGTATGTGAACACCAAGGTGTGCTGCAACTGAGGCAACAACTTGTTGCCTCAGTTCCACTTTGGTTTACTGTGAAGAGAGACAAGCAAACCAAAGTGTTGTGAAGAGCACTAAACTTTAGTTTACTCTACACAACACTTTGGTTTACTCTGAAGCTCTACAGAGAAAAAACACACAACACTTTCACAACACTTTGGTTTACTCTGAAGAGAGACAGCGTTGTGTGTTGTGTTCAACAACAACTTGTTGGTTTCAACCTATCACCGTAACTGTCACAGGCTTTGCAAATTTTATCACATACATCCATGAGGCCTTCAAAGTCTGGACTGTAATTTGTGATGTTTTGCTGTATTGAACACCAAGGTGTGCTGCAACTCAGTTGGTTTGCTGCAACTCTGCAACTCAGATGTGTGCTGCCAGTTGAAGCACACTTTGGTTTACTGTGAAGAGAGACAAGGTAAACCAAAGTGTGCTTCAAATGATGGAAGCAGTATGTTTTCTCTCTGAATGTGTTTTCAGGTCAAATTGAGACACACAACACTTTCACAACACTTTGGTTTACTCTGAAGAGAGACAGAGTTGTGTGTTGTGTTCAACAACAACTTGTTGGTTTCAACCTATCACCGTAACTGTCACAGGCTTTGCAAATTTTATCACATACATCCATGAGGCCTTCAAAGTCTGGACTGTAATTTGTGATGTTTTGCTGTATTGAACACCAAGGTGTGCTGCAACTCAGTTGGTTTGCTGCAACTCTGCAACTCAGATGTGTGCTGCCAGTTGAAGCACACTTTGGTTTACTGTGAAGAGAGACAAGGTAAACCAAAGTGTGCTTCAAATGATGGAAGCAGTATGTTTTCTCTCCGAATGTGTTTTCAGGTCAAATTGAGTTCATGTGGAAGTTGAAGCAGTATTCTGACAAAACTGAGATCAGGTCAAACTGAGTTCATGTGGAAGTTAAACTCTGTTTGACCTGAACTGGAAAACTCACAGTTGAAGCACACCTTGGTAGTGCTGATTGAAGTTGCAGAAGTTGGATTTGGAGGCCTTCAAAGTCTGGACTGTAATTTGTGATGTTTTACTGTATGTGAACACCAAGGTGTGCTGCAACTGAGGCAACAACTTGTTGCCTCAGTTCCACTTTGGTTTACTGTGAAGAGAGACAAGCAAACCAAAGTGTTGTGAAGAGCACTAAACTTTAGTTTACTCTACACAACACTTTGGTTTACTCTGAAGCTCTACAGAGAAAAAACACACAACACTTTCACAACACTTTGGTTTACTCTGAAGAGAGACAGCGTTGTGTGTTGTGTTCAACAACAACTTGTTGGTTTCAACCTATCACCGTAACTGTCACAGGCTTTGCAAATTTTATCACATACATCCATGAGGCCTTCAAAGTCTGGACTGTAATTTGTGATGTTTTGCTGTATTGAACACCAAGGTGTGCTGCAACTCAGTTGGTTTGCTGCAACTCTGCAACTCAGATGTGTGCTGCCAGTTGAAGCACACTTTGGTTTACTGTGAAGAGAGACAAGGTAAACCAAAGTGTGCTTCAAATGATGGAAGCAGTATGTTTTCTCTCTGAATGTGTTTTCAGGTCAAATTGAGACACACAACACTTTCACAACACTTTGGTTTACTCTGAAGAGAGACAGAGTTGTGTGTTGTGTTCAACAACAACTTGTTGGTTTCAACCTATCACCGTAACTGTCACAGGCTTTGCAAATTTTATCACATACATCCATGAGGCCTTCAAAGTCTGGACTGTAATTTGTGATGTTTTGCTGTATTGAACACCAAGGTGTGCTGCAACTCAGTTGGTTTGCTGCAACTCTGCAACTCAGATGTGTGCTGCCAGTTGAAGCACACTTTGGTTTACTGTGAAGAGAGACAAGGTAAACCAAAGTGTGCTTCAAATGATGGAAGCAGTATGTTTTCTCTCCGAATGTGTTTTCAGGTCAAATTGAGTTCATGTGGAAGTTGAAGCAGTATTCTGACAAAACTGAGATCAGGTCAAACTGAGTTCATGTGGAAGTTAAACTCTGTTTGACCTGAACTGGAAAACTCACAGTTGAAGCACACCTTGGTAGTGCTGATTGAAGTTGCAGAAGTTGGATTTGGAGGCCTTCAAAGTCTGGACTGTAATTTGTGATGTTTTACTGTATGTGAACACCAAGGTGTGCTGCAACTGAGGCAACAACTTGTTGCCTCAGTTCCACTTTGGTTTACTGTGAAGAGAGACAAGCAAACCAAAGTGTTGTGAAGAGCACTAAACTTTAGTTTACTCTACACAACACTTTGGTTTACTCTGAAGCTCTACAGAGAAAAAACACACAACACTTTCACAACACTTTGGTTTACTCTGAAGAGAGACAGCGTTGTGTGTTGTGTTCAACAACAACTTGTTGGTTTCAACCTATCACCGTAACTGTCACAGGCTTTGCAAATTTTATCACATACATCCATGAGGCCTTCAAAGTCTGGACTGTAATTTGTGATGTTTTGCTGTATTGAACACCAAGGTGTGCTGCAACTCAGTTGGTTTGCTGCAACTCTGCAACTCAGATGTGTGCTGCCAGTTGAAGCACACTTTGGTTTACTGTGAAGAGAGACAAGGTAAACCAAAGTGTGCTTCAAATGATGGAAGCAGTATGTTTTCTCTCTGAATGTGTTTTCAGGTCAAATTGAGACACACAACACTTTCACAACACTTTGGTTTACTCTGAAGAGAGACAGAGTTGTGTGTTGTGTTCAACAACAACTTGTTGGTTTCAACCTATCACCGTAACTGTCACAGGCTTTGCAAATTTTATCACATACATCCATGAGGCCTTCAAAGTCTGGACTGTAATTTGTGATGTTTTGCTGTATTGAACACCAAGGTGTGCTGCAACTCAGTTGGTTTGCTGCAACTCTGCAACTCAGATGTGTGCTGCCAGTTGAAGCACACTTTGGTTTACTGTGAAGAGAGACAAGGTAAACCAAAGTGTGCTTCAAATGATGGAAGCAGTATGTTTTCTCTCCGAATGTGTTTTCAGGTCAAATTGAGTTCATGTGGAAGTTGAAGCAGTATTCTGACAAAACTGAGATCAGGTCAAACTGAGTTCATGTGGAAGTTAAACTCTGTTTGACCTGAACTGGAAAACTCACAGTTGAAGCACACCTTGGTAGTGCTGATTGAAGTTGCAGAAGTTGGATTTGGAGGCCTTCAAAGTCTGGACTGTAATTTGTGATGTTTTACTGTATGTGAACACCAAGGTGTGCTGCAACTGAGGCAACAACTTGTTGCCTCAGTTCCACTTTGGTTTACTGTGAAGAGAGACAAGCAAACCAAAGTGTTGTGAAGAGCACTAAACTTTAGTTTACTCTACACAACACTTTGGTTTACTCTGAAGCTCTACAGAGAAAAAACACACAACACTTTCACAACACTTTGGTTTACTCTGAAGAGAGACAGCGTTGTGTGTTGTGTTCAACAACAACTTGTTGGTTTCAACCTATCACCGTAACTGTCACAGGCTTTGCAAATTTTATCACATACATCCATGAGGCCTTCAAAGTCTGGACTGTAATTTGTGATGTTTTGCTGTATTGAACACCAAGGTGTGCTGCAACTCAGTTGGTTTGCTGCAACTCTGCAACTCAGATGTGTGCTGCCAGTTGAAGCACACTTTGGTTTACTGTGAAGAGAGACAAGGTAAACCAAAGTGTGCTTCAAATGATGGAAGCAGTATGTTTTCTCTCTGAATGTGTTTTCAGGTCAAATTGAGACACACAACACTTTCACAACACTTTGGTTTACTCTGAAGAGAGACAGAGTTGTGTGTTGTGTTCAACAACAACTTGTTGGTTTCAACCTATCACCGTAACTGTCACAGGCTTTGCAAATTTTATCACATACATCCATGAGGCCTTCAAAGTCTGGACTGTAATTTGTGATGTTTTGCTGTATTGAACACCAAGGTGTGCTGCAACTCAGTTGGTTTGCTGCAACTCTGCAACTCAGATGTGTGCTGCCAGTTGAAGCACACTTTGGTTTACTGTGAAGAGAGACAAGGTAAACCAAAGTGTGCTTCAAATGATGGAAGCAGTATGTTTTCTCTCCGAATGTGTTTTCAGGTCAAATTGAGTTCATGTGGAAGTTGAAGCAGTATTCTGACAAAACTGAGATCAGGTCAAACTGAGTTCATGTGGAAGTTAAACTCTGTTTGACCTGAACTGGAAAACTCACAGTTGAAGCACACCTTGGTAGTGCTGATTGAAGTTGCAGAAGTTGGATTTGGAGGCCTTCAAAGTCTGGACTGTAATTTGTGATGTTTTACTGTATGTGAACACCAAGGTGTGCTGCAACTGAGGCAACAACTTGTTGCCTCAGTTCCACTTTGGTTTACTGTGAAGAGAGACAAGCAAACCAAAGTGTTGTGAAGAGCACTAAACTTTAGTTTACTCTACACAACACTTTGGTTTACTCTGAAGCTCTACAGAGAAAAAACACACAACACTTTCACAACACTTTGGTTTACTCTGAAGAGAGACAGCGTTGTGTGTTGTGTTCAACAACAACTTGTTGGTTTCAACCTATCACCGTAACTGTCACAGGCTTTGCAAATTTTATCACATACATCCATGAGGCCTTCAAAGTCTGGACTGTAATTTGTGATGTTTTGCTGTATTGAACACCAAGGTGTGCTGCAACTCAGTTGGTTTGCTGCAACTCTGCAACTCAGATGTGTGCTGCCAGTTGAAGCACACTTTGGTTTACTGTGAAGAGAGACAAGGTAAACCAAAGTGTGCTTCAAATGATGGAAGCAGTATGTTTTCTCTCTGAATGTGTTTTCAGGTCAAATTGAGACACACAACACTTTCACAACACTTTGGTTTACTCTGAAGAGAGACAGAGTTGTGTGTTGTGTTCAACAACAACTTGTTGGTTTCAACCTATCACCGTAACTGTCACAGGCTTTGCAAATTTTATCACATACATCCATGAGGCCTTCAAAGTCTGGACTGTAATTTGTGATGTTTTGCTGTATTGAACACCAAGGTGTGCTGCAACTCAGTTGGTTTGCTGCAACTCTGCAACTCAGATGTGTGCTGCCAGTTGAAGCACACTTTGGTTTACTGTGAAGAGAGACAAGGTAAACCAAAGTGTGCTTCAAATGATGGAAGCAGTATGTTTTCTCTCTGAATGTGTTTTCAGGTCAAATTGAGACACACAACACTTTCACAACACTTTGGTTTACTCTGAAGAGAGACAGAGTTGTGTGTTGTGTTCAACAACAACTTGTTGGTTTCAACCTATCACCGTAACTGTCACAGGCTTTGCAAATTTTATCACATACATCCATGAGGCCTTCAAAGTCTGGACTGTAATTTGTGATGTTTTGCTGTATTGAACACCAAGGTGTGCTGCAACTCAGTTGGTTTGCTGCAACTCTGCAACTCAGATGTGTGCTGCCAGTTGAAGCACACTTTGGTTTACTGTGAAGAGAGACAAGGTAAACCAAAGTGTGCTTCAAATGATGGAAGCAGTATGTTTTCTCTCCGAATGTGTTTTCAGGTCAAATTGAGTTCATGTGGAAGTTGAAGCAGTATTCTGACAAAACTGAGATCAGGTCAAACTGAGTTCATGTGGAAGTTAAACTCTGTTTGACCTGAACTGGAAAACTCACAGTTGAAGCACACCTTGGTAGTGCTGATTGAAGTTGCAGAAGTTGGATTTGGAGGCCTTCAAAGTCTGGACTGTAATTTGTGATGTTTTACTGTATGTGAACACCAAGGTGTGCTGCAACTGAGGCAACAACTTGTTGCCTCAGTTCCACTTTGGTTTACTGTGAAGAGAGA
>NC_137611.1:56510589-56685998 GCF_963280865.1 Gymnoscopelus braueri | reverse complement strand
CTGTAGGGGGAGGTAGAGAGTAACATATTATAATACCAGCCTGTAGGGGGAGGTAGAGAGTCACATATTATAATACCAGCCTGTAGGGGAGGTAGAGAGTAACATATTATAATACCAGCCTGTAGGGGGAGGTAGAGAGTAACATATTATAATACCAACCTGTAGGGGGAGGTAGAGAGTAACATATTATAATACCAACCTGTAGGGGGAGGTAGAGAGTAACATATTATAATACCAGCCTGTAGGGGGAGGTAGAGAGTAACATAGTATAATACCAGTCTCTAGGGGGAGGTAGAGAGTAACATATTATAATACCAGCCTCTAGGGGGAGGTAGAGAGTAACATATTATTATACCAGCCTGTAGGGGGAGGTAGAGAGTAACATAGTATAATACCAGTCTGTAGGGGGAGGTAGAGAGTAAGATATTATAATACCAGCCTGTAGAGGGAGGTAGAGAGTAACAAATTATAATACCAGCCTGTAGGGGGAGGTAGAGAGTAACATAGTATAATACCAGTCTGTAGGGGGAGGTAGAGAGTAAGATATTATAATACCAGCCTGTAGAGGGAGGTAGAGAGTAACATATTATAATACCAGCCTGTAGGGGGAGGTAGAGAGTAACATATTATAATACCAGCCTGTAGGGGGAGGTAGAGAGTCACATATTATAATACCAACCTGTAGGGGGAGGTAGAGAGTAACATATTATAATACCAGCCTGTAGGGGGAGGTAGAGAGTCACATATTATAATACCAGCCTGTAGGGGGAGGTAGAGAGTCACATATTATAATACCAGCCTGTAGGGGGAGGTAGAGAGTCACATATTATAATACCAGCCTGTAGGGGGAGGTAGAGAGTAACATATTATAATACCAGCCTGTAGGGGGAGGTAGAGAGTCACATATTATAATACCAGCCTGTAGGGGAGGTAGAGAGTAACATATTATAATACCAGCCTGTAGGGGGAGGTAGAGAGTAACATATTATAATACCAGCCTGTAGGGGGAGGTAGAAAGTAACATATTATAATACCAGCCTGTAGGGGGAGGTAGAGAGTAACATATTATAATACCAGCCTGTAGCGGGAGGTAGAGAGTCACATATTATAATACGTATTTTTAAGAAAGTGGGTGTCAGTTTTGTCTGAAGGAAGGCATTAGGGCTCATGTATTTTGTGTTGGGCTCCTAAAACCCACTTTTAGAGACATCACAAAGTCAGCAGCCACTTAGAATGTACTGGGAACAAGTTACAGGAAAGTGTCACCAAAGTGCTTATCTCAGCCTAAAAATGCTATTTTGACATTTTCCTGTAACTTGTTCCCAGTACATTCTAAGTGGCTGCTGACTTTGTGAGGTCTCTAAAAGTGGGTTTTAGGAGCCCAACACAAAATACATGAGCCCCAATGCCTTCCTTCATACAAAACTGACACCCACTTTCTTTAAAAAATCGTGGCTCAAAATGGCATTTTTGGGCTGAGATAAGCACTTTGGTCACATTTTCCTGTAACTTGTTCCCAGTACATTTTAAGTGGCTGCTGACTTTGTGAGGTCTGTAAAAGTGGGTTTTAGGAGCCCAACACAAAATACATGAGCCCTAATGCCTTCCTTCAGACAAAACTGACACCCACTTTCTTTAAAAAATCGTGGTTCAAAATAGCATTTTTGGGCTGAGATAAGCACTTTGGTGACATTTTCCTGTAACTTGTTCCCAGTACATTTTAAGTGGCTGCTGACTTTGTGAGGTCTGTAAAATTGGGTTTTAGGAGCCCAACACAAAATACATGAGCCCTAATGCCTTCTTTCAGACAAAACTGACGCCCACTTTCTTAAAAAAATCTTGGGTCAAAATAGCATTTTTAGACTGAGATAAGCACTTTGGTGACATTTTCCTGTAACTTGTTCCCAGTACATTCTAAGTGGCTGCTGACTTTGTGAGGTCTCTAAAAGTGGGTTTTAGGAGCCCAACACAAAATACATGAGCCCTAATGCCTTCCTTCAGACAAAACTGACACCCACTTTCCTTAAAAAATCGTGGCTCAAAATAGCATTTTTGGGCTGAGATAAGCACTTTGGTGACAATTTCCTGTAACTTGTTCCCAGTACATTTTAAGTGGCTGCTGACTTTGTGAGGTCTGTAAAAGTGGGTTTTAGGAGCCCAACACAAAATACATGAGCCCTAATGCCTTCCTTCAGACAAAACTGACACCCACTTTCTTTAAAAAATCTTGGGTCAAAATAGCATTTTCAGACTGAGATAATCACTTTGGTGACATTTTCCTGTAACTTGTTCCCAGTACATTCTAAGTGGCTGCTGACTTTGTGAGGTCTCTAAAAGTGGGTTTTAGGAGCCCAACACAAAATACATGAGCCCTAATGCCTTCTTTCAGACAAAACTGACACCCACTTTCTTAAAAAAATCTTGGGTCAAAATAGCATTTTTAGACTGAGATAAGCACTTTGGTGACATTTTCCTGTAACTTGTTCCCAGTACATTCTAAGTGGCTGCTGACTTTGTGAGGTCTCTAAAAGTGGGTTTTAGGAGCCCAACACAAAATACATGAGCCCTAATGCCTTCCTTCAGACAAAACTGACACCCACTTTCTTTAAAAAATCGTGGCTCAAAATAGCATTTTTGGGCTGAGATAAGCACTTTGGTGACATTTTCCCCTACAGGCTGGTATTATAATATGTGACTCTCTACCTCCCCCTACAGGCTGGTATTATAATAGGTTACTCTCTACCTCCCCTACAGGCTGGTATTATAATATGTGACTCTCTACCTCCCCCTACAGGCTGGTACTATAATATGTTACTCTCTACCTCCCCCTACAGGCTGGTATTATAATATGTTACTCTCTACCTCCCCCTACAGGCTGGTATTATAATATGTTACTCTCTACCTCCCCCTACAGGCTGGTATTATAATATGTGACTCTCTACCTCCCCCTACAGGCTGGTATTATAATATGTGACTCTCTACCTCCCCCTACAGGCTGGTATTATAATATGTGACTCTCTACCTCCCCCTACAGGCTGGTATTATAATATGTTACTCTCTACCTCCCCCTACAGGCTGGTATTATAATATGTTACTCTCTACCTCCCCCTATAGGCTGGTATTATAATATGTTACTCTCTACCTCCCTCTACAGGCTGGTATTATAATATGTTACTCTCTACCTCCCTCTACAGGCTGGTATTATAATATCTTACTCTCTACCTCCCCCTACAGACTGGTATTATACTATGTTACTCTCTACCTCCCCCTACAGGCTGGTATAATAATATGTTACTCTCTACCTCCCCCTAGAGGCTGGTATTATAATATGTTACTCTCTACCTCCCCCTAGAGACTGGTATTATACTATGTTACTCTCTACCTCCCCCTACAGGCTGGTATTATAATATGTTACTCTCTACCTCCCCCTACAGGTTGGTATTATAATATGTGACTCTCTACCTCCCCCTACAGGCTGGTATTATAATATGTTACTCTCTACCTCCCCCTACAGGCTGGTATTATAATATGTTACTCTCTACCTCCCTCTACAGGCTGGTATTATAATATCTTACTCTCTACCTCCCCCTAGAGACTGGTATTATACTATGTTACTCTCTACCTCCCCCTACAGGCTGGTATTATAATATGTTACTCTCTACCTCCCCCTACAGGCTGGTATTATAATATGTGACTCTCTACCTCCCCCTACAGGCTGGTATTATAATATTTTACTCTCTACCTCCCCCTACAGGCTGGTATTATAATATGTTACTCTATACCTCCCCCTACAGGCTGGTATTATAATATGTTACTCTCTACCTCCCCCTACAGGCTGGTATTATACTATGTTACTCTCTACCTCCCCCTAAAGGCTGGTATTATAATATGTTACTCTCTACCTCCCCCTAGAGGATGGTATAATAATATGTTAATCTCTACCAATCGATTGATCAATCGGTCGAACAATTAACCCCGGCCCCTCCCCCAGCCACTATGTGGGCGTGGCATATCACCTTGGGGGTGTGGTTTCGAGCCGGGGGTGTGGCCTATTGGTGAGGGGGGAGTGGTTTGGAGCTGTGGGCTTGGCCTATCACCAAGGGGGTGTGGTTTGGAGCTATGGGCGTGGCCTATCGCCAAGGGGGGGTGTGGTTTAAGGCTAGGGGTGTGGCCTATCGCCATGGGGGCGTGGTTTGGTGCTGGGGACGTGGCCTGTCGGCTTGGGGCGAGGGGCTGTGGTTTGAAGCTGGGGGCGTGGCCTATCGCCATCGGGGCGTGGTTTGGAGCGGGGGGCGTGGCCTGTCGGCTTGGGGGCGTGGTTTACAGCAGTGGGACTCAAAAATAGCAGATCTACAAGCTCGTAGATCATAGCTCTACGAGCTTGTAGATCTGATATCGGCTGGGGGTGGGCGTGGCCTATCACCCCCGGGGGGTGGGGTCTGAAGCTGTGGGCGGGGCCTATTGGCTTGGGGGCGAAAAAATAGCAGATCTACAAGCTCGTAGAGCATAGCTCTACGAGCTTGTAGATCTGCTATTTTTGAGTCCCACTGCTGTATACCACGCCCCCAAGCCAACAAGCCACGCCCCCTGCTCCAAACCACATCCCCATGGCGATAGGCCACGCCCCCAGCTTCAAACCACACACCCCTCGCCGATAGAGGACAAGCACACGGCTTAAGACCCCAATCCAAGGGGAAAGGCCACGCCCCCAAGCCGACAGGCCCCGCCCCCCGCTCCAAACCACGCCCCCATGGCGATAGGCCACGCCCCCAGCTTCAAACCACAGCCCCCTCGCCGATAGAGGACAAGCACACAGCTTAAAACCCCAATCCAAGGGGAAAGGCCACGCCCCCAGCTTGAAACCACGCCCCCAAGCCAATAGGCCCCGCCCAGAGCTTCAGACCCCATCCCCCGGGGTGATAGGCCACGCCCACCCCCAGCCGATATCAGATCTACAAGCTCGTAGAGCTATGATCTACGAGCTTGTAGATCCGCTATTTTTGAGTCCCACTGCTGTAAACCACGCCCCCAAGCCGATAAGCCACGCCCCCAGCTTCAAACCACGCCTCCAAGCCGACAGGCCCCGCCCACAGCTTCAGACCCCACCCCCCGGGGTGATAGGCCACGCCCAACCCCAGCCGATATCAGATCTACAAGCTCGTAGAGCTATGATCTACGAGCTTGTAGATCTGCTATTTTTGAGTCCCACTGCTGTAAACCACGCCCCCAAGCCGACAGGCCACGCCCCCCGCTCCAAACCAAGCCCCGATGGCGATAGGCCACGCCCCCAGCTTCAAACCACAGCCCCTCGCCCCAAGCCGACAGGCCACGCCCCCAGCTCCAAACCACGCCCCCATGTCGATAGGCTACGCCCCTAGCCTTAAACCACACCCCCTTGGCGATAGGCCACGCCCATAGCTCCAAACCACACCCCCTTGGTGATAGGCCAAGCCCACAGCTCCAAACCACTTCCCCCTCACCAATAGGCCACACCCCCGGCTCGAAACCACACCCCCAAGGTGATAGGCCACGCCCACATAGTGGCTGGGGGAGGGGCCGGGGTTAATTGTTCGACCGATTGATCAATCGATTGGTAGAGAGTAACATATTATTATACCAGCCTGTAGGGGGAGGTAGAGAGTAACATATTATAATACCAGCCTGTAGGGGGAGGTAGAGAGTCACATATTATAATACCAACCTGTAGGGGGAGGTAGAGAGTAACATATTATAATACCAGCCTGTAGGGGGAGGTAGAGAGTAACATAGTATAATACCAGTCTCTAGGGGGAGGTAGAGAGTAACATATTATAATACCAGCCTCTAGGGGGAGGTAGAGAGTAACATATTATTATACCAGCCTGTAGGGGGAGGTAGAGAGTAACATAGTATAATACCAGTCTGTAGGGGGAGGTAGAGAGTAAGATATTATAATACCAGCCTGTAGAGGGAGGTAGAGAGTAACATATTATAATACCAGCCTGTAGGGGGAGGTAGAGAGTAACATATTATAATACCAGCCTGTAGGGGGAGGTAGAGAGTAACATATTATAATACCAGCCTGTAGGGGGAGGTAGAGAGTAACATATTATAATACCAGCCTGTAGAGGGAGGTAGAGAGTAACATATTATAATACCAGCCTGTAGGGGGAGGTAGAGAGTAACATATTATAATACCAGCCTGTAGGGGGAGGTAGAGAGTAACATATTATAGTACCAGCCTGTAGGGGGAGGTAGAGAGTCACATATTATAATACCAGCCTGTAGGGGAGGTAGAGAGTAACCTATTATAATACCAGCCTGTAGGGGGAGGTAGAGAGTCACATATTATAATACCAGCCTGTAGGGGGAGGTAGAGAGTAACATATTATAATACCAGCCTGTAGGGGGAGGTAGAGAGTAACATATTATAATACCAGCCTGTAGGGGGAGGTAGAGAGTAACATATTATAGTACCAGCCTGTAGGGGGAGGTAGAGAGTCACATATTATAATACCAGCCTGTAGGGGAGGTAGAGAGTAACCTATTATAATACCAGCCTGTAGGGGGAGGTAGAGAGTCACATATTATAATACCAGCCTGTAGGGGAAAATGTCACCAAAGTGCTTATCTCAGCCCAAAAATGCTATTTTGAGCCACGATTTTTTAAAGAAAGTGGGTGTCAGTTTTGTCTGAAGGAAGGCATTAGGGCTCATGTATTTTGTGTTGGGCTCCTAAAACCCACTTTTAGAGACCTCACAAAGTCAGCAGCCACTTAGAATGTACTGGGAACAAGTTACAGGAAAATGTCACCAAAGTGCTTATCTCAGTCTGAAAATGCTATTTTGACCCAAGATTTTTTTAAAGAAAGTGGGTGTCAGTTTTGTCTGAAGGAAGGCATTAGGGCTCATGTATTTTGTGTTGGGCTCCTAAAACCCACTTTTGCAGACCTCACAAAGTCAGCAGCCACTTAAAATGTACTGGGAACAAGTTACAGGAAAATGTCACCAAAGTGCTTATCTCAGCCCAAAAATGCTATTTTGAGCCACGATTTTGTAAGGAAAGTGGGTGTCAGTTTTGTCTGAAGGAAGGCATTAGGGCTCATGTATTTTGTGTTGGGCTCCTAAAACCCACTTTTAGAGACCTCACAAAGTCAGCAGCCACTTAGAATGTACTGGGAACAAGTTACAGGAAAATGTCACCAAAGTGCTTATCTCAGTCTAAAAATGCTATTTTGACCCAAGATTTTTTTAAGAAAGTGGGCGTCAGTTTTGTCTGAAAGAAGGCATTAGGGCTCATGTATTTTGTGTTGGGCTCCTAAAACCCAATTTTACAGACCTCACAAAGTCAGCAGCCACTTAAAATGTACTGGGAACAAGTTACAGGAAAATGTCACCAAAGTGCTTATCTCAGCCCAAAAATGCTATTTTGAACCACGATTTTTTAAAGAAAGTGGGTGTCAGTTTTGTCTGAAGGAAGGCATTAGGGCTCATGTATTTTGTGTTGGGCTCCTAAAACCCACTTTTAGAGACCTCACAAAGTCAGCAGCTACTTAGAATGTACTGGGAACAAGTTACAGGAAAATGTCACCAAAGTGCTTATCTCAGTCTAAAAATGCTATTTTGACCCAAGATTTTTTTAAGAAAGTGGGTGTCAGTTTTGTCTGAAGGAAGGCATTAGGGCTCATGTATTTTGTGTTGGGCTCCTAAAACCCACTTTTAGAGACCTCACAAAGTCAGCAGCCACTTAGAATGTACTGGGAACAAGTTACAGGAAAATGTCAAAATAGCATTTTTAGGCTGAGATAAGCACTTTGGTGACACTTTCCTGTAACTTGTTCCCAGTACATTCTAAGTGGCTGCTGACTTTGTGAGGTCTCTAAAAGTGGGTTTTAGGAGCCCAACACAAAATACATGAGCCCTAATGCCTTCCTTCAGACAAAACTGACACCCACTATCTTAAAAATACGTATTATAATATGTGACTCTCTACCTCCCCCTACAGGCTGGTATTATAATATGTTACTCTCTACCTCCCCCTACAGGCTGGTATTATAATATGTGACTCTCTACCTCCCCCTACAGGCTGGTATTATAATATGTGACTCTCTACCTCCCCCTACAGGCTGGTATTATAATATGTTACTCTCTACCTCCCCCTACAGGCTGGTATTATAATATGTTACTCTCTACCTCCCCCTACAGGCTGGTATTATAATATTTTACTCTCTACCTCCCCCTACAGGCTGGTATTATAATATGTGACTCTCTACCTTCCCCTACAGGCTGGTATTATAATATGTGACTCTCTACCTCCCCCTACAGGCTGGTATTATAATATGTGACTCTCTACCTCCCCCTACAGGCTGGTATTATAATATGTTACTCTCTACCTCCCCCTACAGGCTGGTATTATAATAAGTTACTCTCTACCTCCCCCTATAGGCTGGTATTATAATATGTTACTCTCTACCTCCCTCTACAGGCTGGTATTATAATATATTACTCTCTACCTCCCCCTACAGACTGGTATTATACTATGTTACTCTCTACCTCCCCCTACAGGCTGGTATTATAATATGTTACTCTCTACCTCCCTCTACAGGCTGGTATTATAATATCTTACTCTCTACCTCCCCCTACAGACTGGTATTATACTATGTTACTCTCTACCTCCCCCTACAGGCTGGTATAATAATATGTTACTCTCTACCTCCCCCTATAGGCTGGTATTATAATATGTTACTCTCTACCTCCCTCTACAGGCTGGTATTATAATATGTTACTCTCTACCTCCCTCTACAGGCTGGTATTATAATATCTTACTCTCTACCTCCCCCTACAGACTGGTATTATACTATGTTACTCTCTACCTCCCCCTACAGGCTGGTATAATAATATGTTACTCTCTACCTCCCCCTAGAGGCTGGTATTATAATATGTTACTCTCTACCTCCCCCTAGAGACCGGTATTATACTATGTTACTCTCTACCTCCCCCTACAGGCTGGTATTATAATATGTTACTCTCTACCTCCCCCTACAGGTTGGTATTATAATATGTGACTCTCTACCTCCCCCTACAGGCTGGTATTATAATATGTTACTCTCTACCTCCCCCTACAGGCTGGTATTATAATATGTTACTCTCTACCTCCCTCTACAGGCTGGTATTATAATATGTTACTCTCTACCTCCCCCTACAGACTGGTATTATACTATGTTACTCTCTACCTCCCCCTACAGGCTGGTATTATAATATGTTACTCTCTACCTCCCTCTACAGGCTGGTATTATAATATCTTACTCTCTACCTCCCCCTACAGACTGGTATTATACTATGTTACTCTCTACCTCCCCCTACAGGCTGGTATAATAATATGTTACTCTCTACCTCCCCCTAGAGGCTGGTATTATAATTTGTTACTCTCTACCTCCCCCTAGAGACTGGTATTATACTATGTTACTCTCTACCTCCCCCTACAGGCTGGTATTATAATATGTTACTCTCTACCTCCCCCTACAGGCTGGTATTATAATATGTGACTCTCTACCTCCCCCTACAGGCTGGTATTATAATATGTTACTCTCTACCTCCCCCTACAGGCTGGTATTATAATATGTTACTCTATACCTCCCCCTACAGGCTGGTATTATAATATGTTACTCTCTACCTCCCCCTACAGGCTGGTATTATACTATGTTACTCTCTACCTCCCCCTAAAGGCTGGTATTATAATATGTTACTCTCTACCTCCCCCTACAGGATGGTATAATAATATGTTAATCTCTACCAATCGATTGATCAATCGGTCGAACAATTAACCCCGGCCCCTCCCCCAGCCACTATGTGGGCGTGGCATATCACCTTGGGGGTGTGGTTTCGAGCCGGGGGTGTGGCCTATTGGTGAGGGGGGAGTGGTTTGGAGCTGTGGGCTTGGCCTATCACCAAGGGGGTGTGGTTTGGAGCTATGGGCGTGGCCTATCGCCAAGGGGGGGTGTGGTTTAAGGCTAGGGGTGTGGCCTATCGCCATGGGGGCGTGGTTTGGTGCTGGGGACGTGGCCTGTCGGCTTGGGGCGAGGGGCTGTGGTTTGAAGCTGGGGGCGTGGCCTATCGCCATCGGGGCGTGGTTTGGAGCGGGGGGCGTGGCCTGTCGGCTTGGGGGCGTGGTTTACAGCAGTGGGACTCAAAAATAGCAGATCTACAAGCTCGTAGATCATAGCTCTAAGAGCTTGTAGATCTGATATCGGCTGGGGGTGGGCGTGGCCTATCACCCCGGGGGGTGGGGTCTGAAGCTGTGGGCGGGGCCTATTGGCTTGGGGGCGAAAAAAATAGCAGATCTACAAGCTCGTAGAGCATAGCTCTACGAGCTTGTAGATCTGCTATTTTTGAGTCCCACTGCTGTATACCACGCCCCCAAGCCAACAAGCCACGCCCCCAGCTCCAAACCACATCCCCATGGCGATAGGCCACGCCCCCAGCTTCAAACCACACACCCCTCGCCGATAGAGGACAAGCACACGGCTTAAGACCCCAATCCAAGGGGAAAGGCCACGCCCCCAAGCCGACAGGCCCCGCCCCCCGCTCCAAACCACACCCCCAAGGTGATAGGCCACGCCCCCAGCTTCAAACCACAGCCCCCTCGCCGATAGAGGACAAGCACACAGCTTAAAACCCCAATCCAAGGGGAAAGGCCACGCCCCCGGCTTGAAACCACGCCCCCAAGCCAATAGGCCCCGCCCACAGCTTCAGACCCCACCCCCCGGGATGATAGGCCACGCCCACCCCCAGCCGATATCAGATCTACAAGCTCGTAGAGCTATGATCTACGAGCTTGTAGATCTGCTATTTTTGAGTCCCACTGCTGTAAACCACGCCCCCAAGCCGATAAGCCACGCCCCCAGCTTCAAACCACGCCTCCAAGCCGACAGGCCCCCGCCCACAGCTTCATACCCCACCCCCCGGGGTGATAGGCCACGCCCAACCCCAGCCGATATCAGATCTACAAGCTCGTAGAGCTATGCTCTACGAGCTTGTAGATCTGCTATTTTTGAGTCCCACTGCTGTATACCACGCCCCCAAGCCAACAAGCCACGCCCCCAGCTCCAAACCACGCCCCCATGGCGATAGGCCACGCCCCCAGCTTCAAACCACACACCCCTCGCCGATAGAGGACAAGCACACGGCTTAAGACCCCAATCCAAGGGGAAAGGCCACGCCCCCAAGCCGACAGGCCCCGCCCCCCGCTCCAAACCACGCCCCCATGGCGATAGGCCACGCCCCCAGCTTCAAACCACAGCCCCCTCGCCGATAGAGGACAAGCACACAGCTTAAAACCCCAATCCAAGGGGAAAGGCCACGCCCCCGGCTTGAAACCACGCCCCTAAGCCAATAAGCCCCGCCCACAGCTTCAGACCCCACCCCCCAGGGCGATAGGCCACGCCCAACCCCAGCCGATATCAGATCTACAAGCTCGTAGAGCTATGCTCTACGAGCTTGTAGATCTGCTATTTTTGAGTCCCACTGCTGTAAACCACGCCCCCAAGCCGACAGGCCACGCCCCCCGCTCCAAACCATGCCCCCATGGCGATAGGCCACGCCCCCAGCTTCAAACCACACACCCAAGCACACGGCTTTAAACCACAATCCAAGGTGATAGGCCACGCCCCCAAGCCGACAGGCCACGCCCACAGCTCCAAACCACCCCCCCCCCCCCCCCCGGGTGATAGGACACGCCCACAGCTCCAAACCACTCCCTCCTCACCGATAGGCCACGCCCCCGGCTTCAAACCACACCCCCCGAAGCGATAGGCCACGCCCACAGAGCGGGTAGGGGAGGGCCCGGGGGGCGGGTTTAAGTGTTCGACCGATCAAACCGATCAATTGATCGATCGATCGATCAGTGCAGCCTCTATGGCTTGGATTGTGGAAAAATCTCTCCAAATGACTATGTCCAGAAGTCAAAATCTGTGAAAATGACTATGTCCAGAAGTCAAAACGGCGAAAGATGGGGTTTTGCCCGGCTCTCCACGCGGCCCCGGGGAGCCTCCGGCCCCCACCGGGGTGCCCAGCCAGAGCCCAGCTAAGTCCTCTACCTGGCTCTCCATCCGAACCCGGGGACCCACTCTTAAGCACCCCCCCCGGAGTCTGGACCCACAGCCGCGGGCGCTAGTTGCCCGGGGACAGGGGAGTATAAGCCAATTTCGGCCCGGGGACAGGGGGGTACAAATCCATTTATATCCCTGAATTCTTCTAAGTCGAAACTGCAGAAGATGCAGTTTTGCGGGGCCCCCCACGCCAAACCGAGGCCCCTTAAGAGGACAGCACTCTGCCAGGTGTAACCAAAGTCATGCCTGGTTCCGTGTTCCGCAGCCCACCTGAGCTTTCTACGCTGTGGCGCCCCCTGGTGCTTCTCCAAAGTGTCCGATATTTCACTTTCTTTTTTTTTAAGGATGCTTTCCTTAGGGAAAAAAAAAAGTTATCATTGTCCTTTTGGCATCAGTGTCCTTTTGGCATCAGTGTCCTTTTGGCACTTATAGGTTCCAAACATAACCCCAGTTATCATTGGCCTTTTGGCATTAGTGTCCTTTTGGCATCAGTGTCCTTTTGGCATCAATGTCCTTTTGGCATCAGTGTCCTTTTAGCATCAGTGTCCTTTTGGCACTTATCATTGTCCTTTTGGCATTAGTGTCCTTTTAGCATCAGTGTCCTTTTGGCACTTATCATTGTCCTTTTGGCATTAGTGTCCTTTTGGCATCAGTGTCCTTTTGGCATCAATGTCCTTTTGGCATCAGTGTCCTTTTAGCATCAGTGTCCTTTTGGCACTTATCATTGTCCTTTTGGCATTAGTGTCCTTTTAGCATCAGTGTCCTTTTGGCACTTATCATTGTCCTTTTGGCATTAGTGTCCTTTTGGCATCAGTGTCCTTTTGGCATCAATGTCCTTTTGGCATCAGTGTCCTTTTGGCATCAGTGTCCTTTTGGCATCAATGTCCTTTTGGCATCAGTGTCCTTTTAGCAGTGTCCTTTTGGCACTTATCATTGTCCTTTTGGCATTAGTGTCCTTTTAGCATCAGTGTCCTTTTGGCACTTATCATTGTCCTTTTGGCATTAGTGTCCTTTTAGCATCAGTGTCCTTTTGGCACTTATCATTGTCCTTTTGGCATTAGTGTCCTTTTAGCATCAGTGTCCTTTTGGCACTTATCATTGTCCTTTTGGCATTAGTGTCCTTTTGGCATCAGTGTCCTTTTGGCATCAATGTCCTTTTGGCATCAGTGTCCTTTTAGCATCAGTGTCCTTTTGGCACTTATCATTGTCCTTTTGGCATTAGTGTCCTTTTAGCATCAGTGTCCTTTTGGCACTTATCATTGTCCTTTTGGCATTAGTGTCCTTTTGGCATCAGTGTCCTTTTGGCATCAATGTCCTTTTGGCATCAGTGTCCTTTTAGCAGTGTCCTTTTGGCACTTATCATTGTCCTTTTGGCATTAGTGTCCTTTTAGCATCAGTGTCCTTTTGGCACTTATCATTGTCCTTTTGGCATTAGTGTCCTTTTAGCATCAGTGTCCTTTTGGCACTTATCATTGTCCTTTTGGCATTAGTGTCCTTTTAGCATCAGTGTCCTTTTGGCACTTATCATTGTCCTTTTGGCATTAGTGTCCTTTTAGCATCAGTGTCCTTTTGGCACTTATCATTGTCCTTTTGGCATTAGTATCCTTTTGGCATCAGTGTCCTTTTGGCACTTATCATTGTCCTTTTGGCATTAGTGTCCTTTTAGCATCAGTGTCCTTTTGGCACTTATCATTGTCCTTTTTGCATTAGTGTCCTTTTGGCATCAGTGTCCTTTTGGCATCAATGTCCTTTTGGCATCAGTGTCCTTTTAGCATCAGTGTCCTTTTGGCACTTATCATTGTCCTTTTGGCATTAGTGTCCTTTTAGCATCAGTGTCCTTTTGGCACTTATCATTGTCCTTTTGGCATTAGTGTCCTTTTAGCATCAGTGTCCTTTTGGCACTTATCATTGTCCTTTTGGCATTAGTGTCCTTTTAGCATCAGTGTCCTTTTGGCACTTATCATTGTCCTTTTGGCATTAGTGTCCTTTTAGCATCAGTGTCCTTTTGGCACTTATCATTGTCCTTTTGGCATTAGTGTCCTTTTGGCATCAGTGTCCTTTTGGCATCAATGTCCTTTTGGCATCAGTGTCCTTTTAGCATCAGTGTCCTTTTGGCACTTATCATTGTCCTTTTGGCATTAGTGTCCTTTTAGCATCAGTGTCCTTTTGGCACTTATCATTGTCCTTTTGGCATTAGTGTCCTTTTGGCATCAGTGTCCTTTTGGCATCAATGTCCTTTTGGCATCAGTGTCCTTTTAGCATCAGTGTCCTTTTGGCACTTATCATTGTCCTTTTGGCATCAGTGTCCTTTTAGCATCAGTGTCCTTTTGGCACTTATCATTGTCCTTTTGGCATTAGTGTCCTTTTGGCATCAGTGTCCTTTTGGCACTTATAGGTTACAAACATAACCCCAGTTATCATTGGCCTTTTGGCATTAGTGTCCTTTTGGCATCAGTGTCCTTTTGGCATCAATGTCCTTTTGGCATCAGTGTCCTTTTGGCATCAGTGTCCTTTTGGCATCAGTGTCCTTTTGGCATCATTGTCCTTTTGGCACCAGTGTCCTTTTGGCACTGGCCTTTTGGCACTACAAAACTCGCTGCTGCCCCCCAAAGGGATGTGACTGCAGGTACCTTTTGCCAAATGGACACAACTTACTAGCCAAAAAGACTGTCTTTTTGGCAAAAAATGCCAAAAAGACAGTCTTTTTGGCACTTGCCTAATACCCAAAAGGACAAAAAGTCAGAATTATCTCCAACGCGGCGGTCTGCGTTGACTTTTTGTCTTTTTGGCATTGGGCTTATTAGCCAAAAGGACACAAAATTCCTGCCAAACGGACACCTTTCCCTTACGTGTTGTTTTAGCTACTTTACAGAAGCCGACATAGCATGATTTGGCGTGGCCTATTTGCCTGATCTTCTCTGTATCGCTCCAATTTCCGCTCATTCCTATGGTGGGTCCCAATCTTCTCTGTATCGTTCCAATTTGTGTCCTATTTGTCCTATTTGCCTGATCTTCTCTGTATCGCTCCAATTTCCGCTCATTCCTATGGTGGGTCCCAATCTTCTCTGTATCGTTCCAATTTGTGTCCTATTTGTCCTATTTGCCTGATCTTCTCTGTATCGCTCCAATTTCCGCTCGCGCAAGGATGACACGCAAATTCGTGAAGCGTTCCTCATTTTTAACTATTTTGAGGAAATAGAGAAAAAAAAAATATTTTAGATTTTTTAAAATTATTTTTCGACATTTTTTAATGCTTCAAAGTCCCCCCAAGTGGCCCCCGAGGTGATAGGCCACGCCCACAGCTCCAAACCACGCCCCCATGGTGATAGGCCACGCCCCCAGCTTCAAACCACACCCCCCTCGCCGATAGAGGACAAGCACACGGCTTTAAACCACAATCCAAGGTGATAGGCCACGCCCCCAGGCCGATAAGCCCCGCCCACAGCTCCACAACACGCCCCCATGGTGATAGGCCACGCCCCCAGCTTCAAACCACACCCCGCTCGCCGAGAGAGGACAAGCACACGGCTTTAAACCACAATCCAAGGTGATAGGCCACGCCCCCAGGCCGATAAGCCACGCCCACAGCTCCAAAACACGCCCCATGGTGATAGGCCACGCCCCCAGCTTCAAACCACACCCCCCTCGCCGAGAGAGGACAAGCACACGGCTTAAAACCACAATCCAAGGTGATAGGCCACGCCCCCAGGCTGATAAGCCACGCCCACGGCTCCAAAACACGCCCCCATGGTGATAGGCCACGCCCCCAGCTTCAAACCACACACCCCTCGCCGAGAGAGGACAAGCACACGGCTTAAAACCCCAATCCAAGGTGATAGGCCACGCCCCCAGGCCGATAAGCCACGCCCACGGCTCCACAACACGCCCCCATGGTGATAGGCCACGCCCCCAGCTTCAAACCACACCCCCCTCGCCGAGAGAGGACAAGCACACGGCTTAAAACCCCAGTCCAAGGTGATAGGCCACGCCCCCAGGCCGATAAGCCACGCCCACAGCTGCAAAACACGCCCCCATGGCGATAGGCCACGCCCCCAGCTTCAAACCACACCCCCCTCGCCGATAGAGGACAAGCACACGGCTTTAAACCACAATCCAAGGTGATAGGCCACGCCCCCAAGCCGACAGGCCACGCCCACAGCTCCAAACCACCCCCCCCCCCCCCCGGGTGATAGGACACGCCCACAGCTCCAAACCACTCCCTCCTCACCGATAGGCCACGCCCCCGGCTTCAAACCACAACCCCCGAAGCGATAGGCCACGCCCACAGAGCGGGTAGGGGAGGGCCCGGGGGGCGGGGTTAAGTGTTCGACCGATCAAACCGATCAATCGATCGATCGATCGATCAGTGCAGCCTCTATGGCTTGGATTGTGGAAAAATCTCTCCAAATGACTATGTCCAGAAGTCAAAATCTGTGAAAATGACTATGTCCAGAAGTCAAAACGGCGAAAGATGGGGTTTTGCCCGGCTCTCCACGCGGCCCCGGGGAGCCTCCGGCCCCCACCGGGGTGCCCAGCCAGAGCCCAGCTAAGTCCTCTACCTGGCTCTCCATCCGAACCCGGGGACCCACTCTTAAGCACCCCCCCCGGAGTCTGGACCCACAGCCGCGGGCGCTAGTTGCCCGGGGACAGGGGAGTATAAGCCAATTTCGGCCCGGGGACAGGGGGGTACAAATCCATTTATATCCCTGAATTCTTCTAAGTCGAAACTGCAGAAGATGCAGTTTTGCGGGGCCCCCCACGCCAAACCGAGGCCCCTTAAGAGGACAGCACTCTGCCAGGTGTAACCAAAGTCATGCCTGGTTCCGTGTTCCGCAGCCCACCTGAGCTTTCTACGCTGTAGCGCCCCCTGGTGCTTCTCCAATATTTAACTTTTTTTTTTTTTTTTTTTCAGGGATGCTTTCCTTAGGAAAAAAACAAAAAACAAAAAACAGGTGAGATCACCAGATGCACTTAAGAGCACTCACTTTGTGAACATTTGAACGAGGCCTACTCCCCCTATTTCTAATGAAATGAATAACTTGACTCACAGAGGGGGGGGATATTGCCATGTTGCCAGAAAGCTAAGAGCGTGCGCCGCTAAATGGTTGATCGGCGTGGCTGGTGCCTTTGCCGGCCACGGCGGTGGGAGGTCAGAATTACTCGGGTCTCTCTTCATGACGAATAAGCCTTTCGCCTTTTACTAAAGACTTCCGTGGAGAGGGACACTCATGAGTTATGCATATTTTTGGCCTTGTCCAAAGGGCAAGCCCTTTGGACAAGGCCAACTCAGCTGTTGAAGGAAATGAGAAGGCGAGCGGTGGTACGTGGGCACGTTTGAGGTCAAGTCAGGCGCGAGCGCATTTGTGTCACTATGTGGCCTTATCGTCTCGTTGTAGCTACTTTACAGTAGCTGACAAAGTATGATTTGCCGCAGGAAGGCAAGCAGGGAAGATATCAGACCTACGAGCCACGCCCACAGCTTCAAACCACACTTATGTCTATGAAATCGATTCAAGGACCACCCCCCCCGCCCCCAGCCGATAAGCCACGCCCACAGCTTCATGAGTCCAAAAGGAGGGGACTAGTGGGTGTCAGGCCGGGTGAGGATGGAATCAGCGGAGATTGCGATCGTTCAGGCAGTCAGCTAAGGGGTTATCGCTTCTCGGCCTTTTGGCTAAGATCAAGTGTAGTATCTGTTCTTATCAGTTTAATATCTGATATGTCCCCTATATGGGGACTACATATTAAACGGATTTTTGAACTCGGGAGTTGAAACAGGGGCTTGCTCCGTTCACTCCGCGCATTGACCCGGCACTGCAGTGCCGCCGGGAACGGTGCACCTCCTATCGCCTTGTCGAAAGAACACGTGAGTAAATAACCACACTTTGCTCCTGGTATAGAGGTGGGTGACACATTGTTTTTCAAAGTGTTTCCAAAGTACAGGGTTCCACTTGCAAAAAACAATGCATGTACAAGTCAAAACGTAGCCCATTTCCTCCAACCCAACAATCAACAGCTATCATCAACGAGGTTCATAAAATGTGTGTACGTTAACATAGTAGTTTGTGGTTGAGCGTGTGTTGTATGAACCGTCGAGGCGACGTGTACGTGTGTGGGTCCTTGCCTCCACGCCACGCGATGGCGAGGCATACTTACCTGGCAGGGGAGACACCATGATCACGAAGGTGGTTCACCCACGGCGAGGCTCAGCCATTGCACTCCGTGCTTTGCTGACCCGTGCGAATTCCCCAAATGTGGGAATCTCGACTGCATAATTTCTGGTAGTGGGGGACTGCGTTCGCGCTCTCCCCCGATGAAGTGTTGAAAATCAAATACCTGTGAGTGAGTTTTGCACAAGCTGTGGCCTTAACGTGTTGTTGTAGCTACTTTACAGAAGCCGACAAAGCATGATTTGGCGTGGCCTATTTGCCTGATCTTCTCTGTATCGCTCCAATTTCCGCTCACTCCTATGGTGGGTCCCAATCTTCTCTGTATCGTTCCAATTTGTGTCCTATTTGTCCCACTTGCCTGATCTTCTCTGTATCGCTCCAATTTCCGCTCACTCCTATGGTGGGTCCCAATCTTCTCTGTATCGTTCCAATTTGTGTCCTATTTGTCCTACTTGCCTGATCTTCTCTGTATCGCTCCAATTTCCGCTCACTCCTATGGTGGGTCCCAATCTTCTCCACGCCGCGTGTGGAATAAACCCCGCGCGCCCGACCGCAGGCCGGGCGGCGCTTTTGGCGCCGCCGGCCCCCGGGGCCCGCACCCGGCGCCGCGGGGCCGGGGGATCACGGGGAGTATTTTTCCCCATTATCCCCGCGGGATAAGCGAACGATACGGCAGGTTGAGGTATTGGAACATTACAGCGGAGGGAGCCCTCCCCTCGCCCGTTCACGGAGGATATGCAAATCCTATGCAAATTAGCCATGCGGTCGGTCTCTCCCCTCACCTCCCCTCCCTTCCCTCCCTCCCTCCACCGACAGCAAGCGCGCACGCACGCACAACGACAAGTGAACGGTGCGGCCGCGGTGCTCGCTCTCCTTTTACGCACGGCGCAGCTGGCACATGCGGCCACTTTGCGTTCTATGTCATCCGATCTGCCACTCTGCCACTTCAAGAATTCATTCCATAAACACTCTTCTCTCCTCTGTTATTTCTCCCCTGCTCCAAAGTCCAATAATGGCTTTGTCAGTCTGTTACTTGTCATGTTCAGAGAGTCCCGTTTTTGACTCTGTGCTTTTCCCTGCTGTGAAAGCCAAATTTGAATGCATGAGACCCTGACGGGTCCATTTGGTTCCACCATTACATTGCCACCTTTCAATTGTCATCGATTTTACATTGCAGTCTATATTTGCCTCTCAGAGATATATTACTGAATATTCTCCAGTATGTAGTGGCATCTCTTCTGCTTATTCTTGTAGCCTTTTCCTTTATTTATTTTATCCATTAACCACATGCTTATCTCTCTCTTCAACCTGTCAATACTCTGTGTCTATGATAGTGGAACAGAGGAGGAAAAGATTGGCCTGCACTGGGCGCGATGCAAACTGGTCAATTTTCTCCATTTGAGTTGGTCTAGGGAGTGTTTTGGGGGGAAAGAGCGTTTGTTTGGTGTTTTGATGGAAGAAAACGGAAGAAATGAAGATTTTATGAGGTAATGGAGGACGATTTGTAGTAAGCATGCACTGTACAGGTAGGGGCAAATGCAAAACACTCCACTCTTGTGGTCACAGATCAGACTGCACTCTGCTCTCTGAATGCTCTCTGAATGTGAATGAATGATTGTTTGTGTACTGGAGGGTGTTAGAGTGAGGCTGTTGTTGTCATTGGATTGTTTCTAATTAGTAGTAGTTAGTACATTAGTGTCCCTTGTTCTCCTCAGTGTCTGTCAAGTTGAATGACTTGCTATTTGACTTTTTTTGGCTTACTGCTGTGACCTCCTTCTCCCCTGCTGTGACCCCGCCTTTTCTATTGTGATGGCATGTTAGGCCTTGCACCGATGAGGTCACTTAACTGCTACTGTATTTAATTTTGGCTTCTGGGGGTTATATAAGTTTTGATCTAGGGTAAATGTGACTGTATTTTGGCTTCTGGGGGTTATAAAAGTTTTGATCTAGGGTAAATGTGACTTGCTATTGAATTAACTCTGCCCTGCCTGACATGGTGCATTTTGTGCTTGGTGGCTGTCTGTCAAACTGAATGCCATGCTGCTCTGTGACGTGATCTGCCTTGCCCTGCCTGATGGTTGCAATGTGGTTCTGACAGATGTGATGTCCTGCTGTTGTTGTGATGATGCTGCTGCTGCTGCTGCTGCTGACGGATGCTGAGCGGCGGACAATAAGGAAGCTGTCAGGACAACAGTGAGTGTAATACCTCTCTAGAACCCTCCCTTAATACATTTCTTTCACATTGCAAAGCAGACAGGTGACAGTGGCCATATTTTAGAGCTTTCCGCGGAGTTGCACCGCGTGACCAGAGGTCAGATCTGAACGAAAGCTTTGGTTTTGGCCTCCTGAACACCATGTCTAGCAGTTGCATGCATGCACAAACTGAGCCAGCCAGTTCAATGGAATTAAATAGAAAATATAAAATAAAACAACACTTTCACAGACCCCCCCCCTTTAATGGCACTTGTATCTTATCTTGTAAAATCAATGTGAATTTACCTCTGAGATGAATGACACTGGAACCCCTTCATTTAATCAAAGGAGCCAATTAAACACAACATTGTTACCCTCACTGTTACATAAACAACAGGGGTCCATTTGGTTCTAATTAATGAATAAATGATTTAATTAATCAGCCAAAGGGGTCAAATATAGGCTTCCTCCTGTCAGATTGTCAGGTAAGGCAAATGCAAAACACTCCACTGTTGTGTTCACAGATCAGACTGCACTCTGCTCTCTTGAATGAATGTGAATGTGTACTGTACATTGTTGATTGTCGCTTTGATGGCAGTTTATGCATTTAATAGGTTCTCTCTCTGCTCTCTTGAATGTGAACTGTACTGTAGATTGTCGCTTTGATGGCAGTTTATGCATTTCATAGGTTTGTTTACAAAAACGGAGCTAACATGCTAATTGCTATGCCTTGCCTGCAGATCAAAAGCACACAAATCGGTCAAAACTTCACCTAAAGCTCCCAAATAAAAAGCACAAACCTTGTGAAAGCCTTACCTCATGCCAGATGTAAACTTTGATTCGTTTGAGGCGCCCTGTGATTTCATAGCAATTAAAGTTGAATAAAACTAATCCTCTGTTAGCTAGCTGCCCTCCAAGTTAGCCCTGATAAAAGCACACACAGCTTGGTCAAATATGCATCAAAAGCTATCAAATAAAAAGCGGAAGCCTTATCAAAGCCTTGCCCAGTGCCAGATGCAAACTTTAATTCATTTGAGGCGCCCTGTGATTTAGTAGGATTAAATTAATTTGTCCTTCTCCTCCTCCACTACTGCAGTGAACTGTCATGGCCGCCGGTGAGCTACTGTTTGGGGTTGAGGGCCAATCAGAGCATGGGGGGGGGGGGGGAGAGAGAGAACTGAAACCGGCCAATGAAATAGGTAGAATTTTTCCCTTTCCCAGTTTCACTCCTTTTAACAGGAGGGGAGGGGGGAGAAAGAGTATAAACCCCGCGCGCCCGACCGCAGGCCGGGCGGCGCTTTTGGCGCCGCCGGCCCCCGGGGCCCGCACCCGGCGCCGCGGGGCCGGGGGATCACGGGGAGTATTTTTCCCCATTATCCCCGCGGGATAAGCGAACGATACGGCAGGTTGAGGTATTGGAACATTACAGCGGAGGGAGCCCTCCCCTCGCCCGTTCACGGAGGATATGCAAATCCTATGCAAATTAGCCATGCGGTCGGTCTCTCCCCTCACCTCCCCTCCCTTCCCTCCCTCCCTCCACCGACAGCAAGCGCGCACGCACGCACAACGACAAGTGAACGGTGCGGCCGCGGTGCTCGCTCTCCTTTTACGCACGGCGCAGCTGGCACATGCGGCCACTTTGCGTTCTATGTCATCCGATCTGCCACTCTGCCACTTCAAGAATTCATTCCATAAACACTCTTCTCTCCTCTGTTATTTCTCCCCTGCTCCAAAGTCCAATAATGGCTTTGTCAGTCTGTTACTTGTCATGTTCAGAGAGTCCCGTTTTTGACTCTGTGCTTTTCCCTGCTGTGAAAGCCAAATTTGAATGCATGAGACCCTGACGGGTCCATTTGGTTCCACCATTACATTGCCACCTTTCAATTGTCATCGATTTTACATTGCAGTCTATATTTGCCTCTCAGAGATATATTACTGAATATTCTCCAGTATGTAGTGGCATCTCTTCTGCTTATTCTTGGCATTTTCCTTTATTTATTTTATCCATTAACCACATGCTTATCTCTCTCTTCAACCTGTCAATACTCTGCGTCTATGAAACAGAATCGCCGTTATAATTGTAACAATATAAGCCCCTGTTTTAGCTGTACACAAGAAGTTGTGGTTGGGTGCAAACATCGGTCATGTTGTTGGTAAAAGCCAAGTACTTTGACCGGTGCAAACATCGGTCATGTTGTTGGTAAAAGCCAAGGCAAAGTGTCCTTATTGTATCCACACAGCAGGAGGGCTCCTCTGCAGCACGGTGTTATCTCTCCAGCAAGCCTTAAAATCTGTGGCACTCTGAGTGACCTCTAGACCTGTTGCACATATACACAGAGCTAAACACATTTAAAACTTATTTTGTGTAGCGTTTAAAAGCATGTTTTTGTCCAAAACCAAATGTAATGACTACTTTATAGGCTGTATGCTTAATATGTACACAAGGACAAAATGTGAGGTAGCTCTGCTTACACAATGCTGTACCCCCTCAAGCTGTATATGTTTGATCCCTTTTTTCTACTGTTTATTATTGTATTTTGATACTTGCAAACTGGTCAATTTTCTCCATTTTAGTTGGTCTAGGGAGTGTTTTGGGGCGAAAGAGCGTTTGTTTGGTGTTTTGATGGAAGAAAACGGAAGAAATTAAGATTTTATGAGGTAATGGAGGACGATTTGTAGTAAGCATGCACTGTACAGGTAAGGGCAAATGCAAAACACTCCACTCTTGTGGTCACAGATCAGACTGCACTCTGCTCTCTTGAATGTCAATGTGTACTGCACTAACTGTGTGTTTGTGTTGTCCTGAATAGAAAGACACAACGCTCTGTGAATGAAAGAAATCCAAAGCAATGTGAGACATTAGCCTGTTTGTGTCATTGGATTGTTTCTAATTAGTAGTAGTTAGTACATTAGTGTCCCTTGTTCTCATCAGTGTCTGTCAAGTTTAATGCCTTGCTATTTGACTTTTTTAAGCTTACTGCTGCGACCTCGTTCACCTTATATGTTGCATTTGTACAGGAGAAGTACGGTATTTACTGGTGCATCGTAGTGCGGTGCGTTGTTTTGGCCTAGCTGGTTAGCTTAGCAAGGTCCAACCAAACTTATAGTCTTCTTTAAGATCAAACAACTTGCTATATACTAACATGTGAACAATGACACCATGGCCTGGTTCTATCATTTTGTGGTGTATATTTAACGATTTATATCTTATAAATGCATACACATAGAACAGACTTCACTTACCCTGAGAAGAAGTTACATACAACAACAGCTGTGCAGTGTGCAGTGTAGAAGTGGTCGGTATCCGGTCTAGCGGATACGGAAACTGTCTACATCACAATCCGGATGTAGTAGGCGTATTCTAGTATGCACCAGGAATTAGCGGTTAAGAGTTAGATAATATATATTTTAATTAGAAATACGTTTAATATGTATGGTAACTAGGCTATTTCAAGGTTGTGCCGGCCTGGTCCTCAACAGAAAACCCCTGCATTTAACATTCTAAATTATCTAAGCACAATTATTTATTATTCATTATTATCATTATTATCATTATTATCATTATTATTATTATTATTATTATATACTATTACAACATTCAAAAAGGTGATTGCCTGGCCTTGAAGAGAAAACCCCTGTGTTAAACACATAGATAGATAGATAGATAGATAGATAGATAGATAGATAGATAGATAGATAGATAGATAGATAGATAGATAGATAGATAGTAGCAGCATTTATATGGTGGGAAGAAAGTTCGGTTTCAAAGTAGCCCTGACGAAACTTCAACCTGATGTTTGCACTTTTTCCATTTACGGCCCGTACATCTACATAAACGTTTAGATTTCAATTATAAAGTGCTTAGCCCATGGCCACGGACGTTACAATTATATACGGTGCCTCAAAAATACCCGTATATTCCGTGTTGTTCAATAAAAAGCATTTTAATCCGATTGGCTGCCATTTTCTCACAGAGTTTTAATGTATCAGAGTGCAATACACCTCCCAACCAATAGGGTCACGTAGTAAAAAGCATGGAGAAAATGGTCACCAATCGGATTCAAATGCTTTTTATTGAACAATACAAAAGATACGGGTATTTTTGAGTACCCGTACAGAATTGTAACATCCGTGGCCATTAGGTAATTACTTTATATTTGAGATCTGAACGTTAATGTAGATGTACCGAGTGTAATGGAAAAAGTGCAAAAAAAAAGGCTGAAGTTCAGCCATGACGCCCGTGACGGACACTGCGGAAGTAATCTGACATGACGTCATTGGAAACGTCAAACAAATGTCCCGTTCTCAACAAATACTCATCGGAAAAATACCAAAATAATATGGAAATGCTCAGAATATTGTCAGGTTTTTGTGGGTGGTGTGTGCTCTGGTGCATTTCAACCAAGTCTCTTAGCTCACGTTGTGTGTCAGTCCAATGTATTATCAATGGAACGTCTAAGAAGGCGCAGGCTGCCTTTTGAGGAATTCTATTAATGTCTATGGGTGCCCTGGAAGGCGCATATTATCGTCGAGGGCGGACTTGGACGACACATAGTGCCTTCCTGGGGTTCTGACCAAAAGGCAATATGTGCCTTCTTCGGAGTGAGACTGTGTTGGTTCCAACCTCTACTTTGGTAGAGGTAGAGGTTTGGGTTGTGTAGTTACCTGTCCAAGGTGGACAAGAAATCAAAAATAATTGCTCCATTGATTAGAAATTGAGAATTCAAAATATGCTCCTCATTGACACTGTACAGTGAAACAGCTCTTAAAGTCACTCTTTTAGCACAAACAAGGCTGATTCAGACAATATAGATCAACAAACACAGTACTGTTTTTTTTTTTTAAATCAAAATATCAACTTCCTGTTGATTAACTATTTTTATTAAAAAGAAAACCCGGACTGGATCTGGATCATTGTCTGAATCAGTTTGTTTCTTTATGTGCTAAAAGAGTGACTTTGAGAGCTGTTTCACTGTACAATGTAAGTCAATGAGGAGCATATTTTGAATTATCAATTTCTAATCAAGGGAGCAATTTTTTTTTTTCTTGTCTACCTTTGGAGTTACATCATGGCAAGGTAACTACACAACCCCAACCCCTACCAAAGGGGTCTTGCCCTTTAAACATGTGTGCTATCAATGCCACTGCCTACATAGACTCCAGCAAAGGTATCACGTGACAAAAGGAACAGATCTACAAGCCAACAATGTATGACGGTGCAACGCGTTAGCTTGTAGATCTATTATTTTTGTCACATGACCTCCTGTGTACATTTAGGTGGCACGTATTTCAAGTAATGCTAGACATGTTTTGGGACAATAGTCAATGCAAATTATATCCAAGCATTAAAAAAATTCAGTTAACCCATTAAGACCGGGAAAGCATCTGTGTGTCATTTTAAGATTTCTTTGGCTTTTCAAAAATAGCAGATATACAAGCTCACTATGAGCTTGTCTACTGTATCTGATATTTTTTTGAAAAATCGTGGAAGATTAGTGCACAACAAAACTTGTATATATATATGTTTTAAAGCAAACATTTTAAACTCCGATCTGTGCTTCTGGGTGGTCCCTGGAACAACATTTAGAGATGGGGGTTCGTGGCTAAATACATATAATTTTGTGGGCCCTTGACATGGCAAAGTTGGAGTACCACTTATATACTGTAGCAACATACTGTTAGGATTTAGAAAACATTTCTAGATATTATTTGGCCACGGACCCCCATCTCAAAACGTTTTGTTCCAGGGACCCCCCCAGAAGCAATGATTTGAATTTCAAATGTTCGCTTAAAAAAAAAAAAAAAGATGTGCACAAATGTCCCAGATAAAAAAAAAATGCAGATCTACAAGCTCATAGCGTGGCACAGTGCCGCACTATGAGCTTGTATATCTGCTATTTTGTGACATGATGTTCTTTTTTTAACAGGACCAACCCAGAGTGCGCTATGCGCAATTGAATGAGCATGTCCCCTTCCTCAGCCTGTACTTCGCCGGTGGCGACACAAAACCAGCCCTACGGCTATCCAGGTTGAGTGTGACCGTGCTCATCCATATGCTGCCCCGGGAGAAGGACCATGGATGGAGCCATGAAATGGAGGTGCTGGTGACACTTTACTGGCTGGCCTGTGGGGCGTCCTACAGGATGACACGAGACTCCTTCGGGATGCCAATCTCCACCATCTGCAGGACGGTCCACAACGTCTTGGAGGAAAAGATGACGGAGCTCCTCCACAGAGTGATTCATTTCCCCAGACCCGAGGACATGGAGGAGGTGGGGGCCGAGTTTCGCTGGCTAGCTGGACATCCGGTATTCCGCCATGCTGCCGGTGCCATCGACGGTTGCCACGTCCGAATCGTCCCCCCTAGACTGACACAAAAAAAGTGCTACATTAACAGGAAGCTTTTCCCCTCACTGGTCCTGCAGGGTATCTGTGATGCGAATGGCAGGTTCCTAGATGTTTACATTGGCCAACCAGGTACTGTACATGATGCCCTTGTCACGTGTCACTCTTTTAGCACATAAACGAACAAAGCTGATTCAGACAATATAGAACATCACCAAAGCCAGTACTGTTTACAAATCGAAACTTCCTGTTGATTTTACTATTTTTAATAAGAACAAAACTGTCAAGTCTAGGCTAACTACTAACACAAAGCATTATCCAATACAAAAATTGCCTAGTTAGATAAACTTACAACACTAGAGAAGCAGGCCAACATGGCATCTCTCCTCTGCCTTCTCAACTCTATCCTGGCTCTCCTTGCATGGATACTCCTCCTCTTCAGCCTCTAAATGCGGCATGCCCACAGTCTTCAACTAGTAAAACCAACAGGAAGTTAACATTTTTATTAGAAGAAACAAAACAGTACTGGGTTTGGTGATGTTCTATATCGTCTGAATCAGCGTTGTTTACATTCGTTTATATGCTAATAATAATGTCAATGTGTATGTACAATGTAAGTCAATGAGGAGCATATTTAGAATGATCAATTTCTAATCAATGGAGCTAATATTTGTGATTTATTAATCTTGTCCACCATGGCACGTTAAATAGACTCCAGTAAAGGTGTCACGTGACAAAAATAACAGATCTACAAGCTAACAACATATCACGGTGCATTTTCAATTTGGTCACTTTCACCTCAAAGCCTCGCCGGTCTACTCCACGTCCTGAGCTTCCTTGTGGGCAGGGGGTGGGGCCGGGAGGAAGCCTCGCCGCTCTGTTCCAGGTCCTTCCTCGCGGCCGGGGGGGGATGGCACTGAGAGGGACCTGTCTGGGAACGGTATTCCGCCATGCTGCCGGTGCCATAGACGGGTGCCACGTCCAAATGGTCCCCCCCTAGATTGACACAAAAAAGTACTACATCAACAGAAAGCTTTTCCCCTCACTGGTGCTGCAGGGTATCTGTGTTGGAGCGATTATTTTTGATTTCATGTCCACCTTTGGAGTTACATCATGGCACGTTAACTACACAACCCTAGCCTCTACCAAAGTGGTATTGACCTTTAAACATGTGTGCTATCAATGCCTCTGCCTAGATAGACTACAGTAAAGATGTCACCTGACAAAAAGAACAGATCTACAAGCTAACATATCACAGTGCATTTTCATTTTGGTCACTTTTACCTGGCCGAAGCCTCGCCGGTCTTCTCCAGGTCCTCAGCTTCATTTAGGCCAGGGGGGGGGGGGGGGGGGCGGGAGGAAGCTTCCCCGGTCTTTCCCAGGTCATCAGCTTCCTCCCGGCCGGGGTGCAGTAATTAGAACCCTATTTTCAGGAGCATAAAGACCCACCAACAGGCAAAGGGATAGAGCCTGGTGGTGCCACAGCTGCAGGTGGCGTGGTGCGCTTAGCGACCTCTAGCCCTTCTTCGAAAGCAGAGGAAGCCAGGGAAAGCCAGCCACGACCTAAGAAAAAAATGAAGATATGCTATTTGTTTCGGGAGGAAGCCTCGCCGGTCTGTTCCAGGTCCTCAGCTTCCTCGCGGCCAGGGGGGTGGGGGCGGGGGGCGGGGGGAAGCTTCCCCGGTCTTTTCCAGGTCATCAGCTTCCTCCCGGCCGGGGTGGGGCGGCTCTCCTCTGGATTCCTGACAAGAAAAAATATACGATAATTTAAAGCAATCTGCTTGTGTTCAAGTATGTGTATCAAATATAATTTTATTCCAAGGCAACGTCTCTCTTCCATGTCAAACTAGAAAAAGTGCTCCTCGGAGCACAGGTCTCCGCCAGGTCAGGTAAGTTATTGTGGCCTCCTGGTGGCGCTATAATAGGCCAATGTGAAAAGGGTGGGTGGCATTTCTTCCTCGGCCTAGTGGGAATGTGCGTGCAAATTTTCACGGAAATCGCACGCCGCGTTCATGATTTCAGACATTTTGTTCAAAACGGACCAATCCTGCAAACTTTGGAAGTCAACCTTAGTCAATCAGGATGGAATATGAAATATCGGACAGATGCGTCTTGATCACATGACTATAGAGATACTGTGTACCGATTTGTGTGATGTTTGGATAAAATCTGAAGGATTAATATCCAAAAATGTATTTGACATAAGTCGGCCTCCTGGTGGCGCTGTAAAAAGCAGATGTGAAAAATGCAGTGCAGATGTTTTTCCTTGGCCTCTAGGGAGTAGGCGTGCAAAGTTTCACGCAGCGGGTGCAGTTATAGTTAAAAATGCAAATCGGCCTGTTATAGCGCCACCATGAGGCTGATGTGAAAAGTTTTAAGTGCCATTTCTTCCTCGGCCTAGTGGGAATGTGTGTGTGCAATTTTATGCAAATGGCAAGCTGCGTTCATGATTTGAGGCAGTTTGTTCAAAACGGACCAATCCTGCAAACTTTGGATGGTAACCTTAGCCAATGAGGATGGAATATGGGAAATCGGACAGATCAGGGTTGATCACATGACTATAGAGATGTGTACCGATTTGCATGAGGTTTGGTTAAAAACTGTAGGAGTAATGGGAAAAAATGGGTTTTGCACAAATCGGCCTCCTGGTGGCGCTATAACAGGCCCATGTGGAAAATTTGAGGCAGAGGTTCTGAATTGGCATCCAGGGAGTGTGTGTGCACAGTTTCGCAGCGACCGGGCCAACGGTGCCGGAGATTTGGTGCTAACACACAGACAGGACACACGGACGGACGGACACACGGACACACGGACGGACGGACGGACAGGGGCGAAAACATAGTCTCTTGCCATGCCTTTCGGCCTGGCGGAGACAACAAGTCCATGGATCTATCTATGAAATCTATTAAAAGGTTTAATCGGCAACATATGTAGTAGGGGGTCCCTGCTTCATCTCTCTCTCAGCTATAGGGGTCCTTGGCCTGAAAAACATTTAAGGGGGTTTTAGGGGGTTCTTAGAGTTACTAAAGGGGGTCCGCCAACTCTTTGTTTGATGGGGAACAAGCTTATAGATCTGCTATTTTCGGCTATTGTTCCGAACAATAGCCGAAAATAGCAGATCTATAAGCTCACAACACCTCGAAGAATTGCTGTAGAGGGATAAAGAGCAGACTAAGTACAGAGGCCAACGGTCAAGTTGACTAAGTATTCATAGTACAAGTTGCATCATTTCATTTCATATAATTATATTGTAAATAGTTGTGTGTATGTGTGTATATATATATATATATATATATATATATATATATATATATATATATATATATATATATATATATATATATATATATATATATATATATGGTGTCTTTTCTGTTTTGTTGTAAATCAAATTAAATAATATAATTTACTTTCAAGAATGTGTTAAAATGTAAAAATTTTTGGGGGGGGGTCCCCAGATGAACAGCTTAATCCATTAAGACATGAGGCTGATTCTAAAAAATGTCTTCTAAATCTTATCTTATCTTATCTTTTCTGAAAAACTTATGTTGCTAGATCAGTGGTGCTCAAACTTTGTTCCAACTTTTTTGTTCCAGGGACCCCGAGAAGCAAAGATTTTAGTTAAAAATGTAAATGTGTTCAAATATTTGCATACATTTTCAAAATTCTTTCAAAAATAGCAGATCTACAAGCTCAAAGTGTGGCAAAAAGTGACACGCTGTGAGCTTGTACATCTGCCATTTGTGAATAGCCAAAGTATCAAATATGGTTAAAGTGGTAAAAAGACTGATGCAAATGACACAGATACTTTCCCAGTTGTAATGGGTTAAAGTGCAACATTGTTTTCTCACTCCAAAGTAAACAAACCAACATACAGTATAAGTACACAGGGTATCTGCATATTTCTTTAAGGAACTACTAGACCTTTAAATACCCCTTAAATAAACTAATAAGAACACCATTACTACGCCAAAAGTAAACATCAAACTGAACTATAAGAAATGGTCCAACATTGGCCAAATATTGACCTACGAAAGAGGCAAATATTGTGAAAATAGCTGATCTACAAGCTCACAACGCCTCACAATACGACGCGTTGTGAGCGTAGTTCGGCTATTTTCACAATATTTATCTGTGGAATCAAGTCCAACTAAATGTAATGCCTCAACTTGTACAATTCCAAGTGCTTGTCAGGGTTGGGGGGGGCAGTTCAAATATGATTATTTCACTACATTTTGTCCACCAGTTTCTCAAACAGAGCCAGATATCTCTCTGAGCGCTGTGTGGCTGCCCTTTCCCTCTCCTCTTCTCTTCTCAAGTCCTCTCTTCTCTCTCGGACTGCTCTCGCAAGAAATCCAGCAAATCTTCATTTTTTTCCTTCTTTTTTTCTGGCTGGCTCTCCCTGGCTTCCTCTGTTTCTGATAGGCTAGAGGTCGCTAAGCGGACCACGCCACCTGAAGTGGCAGTGATATTGGATGCAACCACCAGGGGGGCATTAATTGAGTGCTGCCCCCCGAGAGCAGCATCCATCTGACTATACCACTTCCAGGTGGCAGCTGTGGCACCACCGGGCTCTACCCCTTTCCCAGTTGGTGGATCTTTATGCTCCTGAAAATAGGGTTCTAATTACTACACTGTGAAACTGACTATTCACATTCCCAAGTAACACTTTCACTCAAGGAATGCTGCGTCTTTGCAGATGTTCAGATTACCTTGTAGCAATCTTTGAGATTATTCCACTTCTTGCCTGCCTGTTTGCCTGTCATGGACAGGCCTGAAGTCTTAACAAATTCCCTGTGAAAACAACAATACTGACTCACTTCCACTACAATAATAAGAAATCATTAAAGATGGACACTGCCCAAATCTGACACCAACCACTGCCCAGATATATAGGAAATGCTAGAAGCACTCAATACTCACTCCCATCCAGATTTAAAAGTGTTTTTCTTCCCAGTGAAGTACCGGTCATTAGATTAGTCTCCCGCCAGGTAATTTTTTGATTGATTGAATATTTTATTAGGCAAAAAATGTAAAACAGCACAGTTACATTTAAAATACTTTGTCTAACAGGTCCGTTCATAAAAGTCCTTGCGGACTTGTTTCCAATGAGGGCCTTGGTATTCAATTCATAGGCATATATAGTGGCACCACAGTTCAAATAACATTACAAAATAAACAGCAAAAAAAAATAACACCATGTACAACAAAAAAATAAAAAAGAGGGGGAAAAAAATATGTACAAGAACAGGGGGGGGGGGGGTCTGCTGTCTAACGGGAAAATGGTACTACCTCCTCCTTTGGCCTCCTGAAAGGTGATTTTTTTAAGGCTCTTTTAAATGAGCCCAGCGAACTGCATTTTTTTGAGGGATGGAGTTAGACTATTCCAATCCTGGGTGGCAGTGCTGTAGAAGGAGAATTTGCCCATGTTTGATTTATATAGTCAAAAAGTGGTTGAATCAGGGCCCCAGAGAGGGTCCTGAGGGCCTGAGGGTTGACAAAAGAGGAAACTCTGCCCATAAATTTGGTTCTCTGGTTTACTCTTTTGACCACCTTTGTAGCCATGCTTTCACCTGTCAGGTATTTGTCAAGATACAACCCAAATAGGTAATCTCTTCTTTGCTAGAGATAATTGTGTCATCGACTTTGACCTTGAAATCATTTACATCCATCTGTCTGAGGGAATGTTTGGTCCCAAAGAGAATGGATTCAGTTTTCCCAAGGTGTAGTGACAGTTTGTTATCGGTAAGCCAAGTACAGATTTTTGAGAGTTCGGAGCTGAGCGCCTCCTCAACTTGCAACTTGTCCTCTCCCGAGATCAGGAGTGCCGAGATCAGGAGTGCCGAGTCATCAGCGAACAGGAACAATTTGCAGTTACAGGCAGCACTCATGTCGTTAATGTATAGAAGAAACAGTAACGGCCCTAGAATGTTGCCCTGAGGAACCCCACAGTTCACCGGGAGGGATGAGGACATGGTTCCGTTGATGTCAACCACTTGTTCTCTTCCCTCCAGGTAAGATCTCATCCAGTTTAGTGATGTGCAGTCAAAACCAATTGCCCTCAGCTTATTATTAAGTAAAATTGAGTGGTTTACAGTGTCGAACGCTTTTTGGAGGTCCAACATGACCATGCCGCAGTATTTGCCCGCGTCTACCTCACGTTTGATGTAGTCGGTCAGATACAGTAGGCATGTGTCAGTGGAATGGGAGGTTCTGAAGCCCGATTGGAATTCAAACAACAGTTTATGCTCGCTGAGGTAGCTGTTGATTTGTTCTTGAATTAATCGCTCTACAACCTTTGAGATGGAACAAAGGATGGAAACATGCCTATAGTTGCCAGGTTCTAATTTGCTTCCTTTTTTATGCAGAGGGATTACTCTTGCCAACTTGAAATCCTGTGGGACGTGACACTGGCTGATGGAGAGGTTTGTGATTTGGGCTACTATGGGGGCAATGAGGGCCTGGGTTTCCTCATCTGTCCCTTGAAAAATATTGTAATGCTGTATGTTAGTTTAAATGCACATTGGTAGCAATTGTTCAATAATAATTACATGCAAATTTGATCAAAGAACACAAAAGAGGCAGTTAAGTACCACTTTAAAGTTGGATACTAATAGGTTAAATGGACTAATTTACTAATAAAGTTTAACTATAAAGTTATGAATCCTAGGCGATCGGGTTGAGAGACCCGACAGTCCCACCCTGAGCAAGCAATTTTTGCGACAGTGGCAACAAAAAACTCCCCCTTATCTGGAAGAAACGTCAGGCAGACCCTAGGCTCTAGGGTGGGGGCCTTCTGCCTCGACCGTGTCGGGGGGAAAGAAGAGAGAGAGAGGGAGAGACAGAGGAGAGACAGAGAGAGATAAAAGTTTGAAGTTTCAAAGTTTCAACATTGATACTGTTGAGTTCTAATGGAAGCATGAATAGTGATTTGACCTTCATGCAGTACCTCTTATCAACCAGTAGGTGTCCTACCTGACCACACATTGTAAATGATTCAATAGAAGAGCAGGGAGACCTACTTCCTCTGTACCTGTAGTTATAATAGAACTAACATTGTATTCATATTGTATTAACATAATCTACCATACACATGTACTAGTTATAATAGAACTAACTGTATAGACCAATTATTTGTTTACCAACATTGAGACTGGACGCACAGGTGATTGTTTCATGCAATCAATTCCCAACATATTGTTTCAGTACATTCAACCTCCTCTTGTGTGTTGGCTAGTGAGGCACGTCCTAGCGAGACATGACAGAATGGGTTTCATTTGGTGCCAGCCTGCGCGCGCATACTGGTTCTTATCAGTGTGACTTCGTCTGTTAAGGGGTCTATTAGCATTGTATTAACATAATCTACCATACATGTACTAGTTATAATAGAACTAACATTGTATTAGTATTGCATTAACATAATCTACCATACACATGTACTAGTCATAATAGAACTAGCATTGCATTAGAATTGTATTTACATAATCCATACAGATCAAAATAAGTTTTAATCACTACAAAGGTATGGATTGCAGCTTTAAGGAGTATATATATCGTTGCTGTCAGGCAGAAATCTGAAATCATATTTCAACTCATTTTTACATACATTAATGCCCTACTTCATATACAAGTCGGGAAAATATCCGATCTACAAACTCACAACACGTCATGATCAGTTGATTTAGCCTTTTTGGAAGATGTGAACGTGCCTCCACCCGACAGCAACGATATGCAACAGGGTTTGGGAGGAAACATTATCATTCTAATAAGTTAGTAAGTGTGTCCATTAATTCTATGTACATGTACCAAACTTAACCTGCAGTGCCACAACTGATTTGAGTCATTTTTCAGTTTTAGAATGGGTCAAACTAGCAATAAAATACATGTTCTATTGATTGAACTGTAAACTGATTCAGTTTTTGGTGCAGAAGCATCTTCCATAAAAACCCTCATGGTATCATATTTCATAAAAGCAAAGTCTCAATCTGCAATTATTTTCAACCATGAACATACTGTAGATTTAAACGTGGCCGATTTCCAACCTAAATCTCATTCTTCCGATGTCAGTTGTGTGTGTGTGTGTGTGTGTGTGTGTGTGTGTGTGTGTGTGTGTGTGTGTGTGTGTGTGTGTGTGTGTGTGTGTGTGTGTGTGTGTGTGTGAGAAATAACACCTTTATCAAACGTCTATAGTTAAGTAAAGGTAAGGGTTAGTTATAGTTTTACTAAGGTTAAGGTTAGGCTTATAGGCATAGTTTTACTAAGGTTAAGGTTAGGTTTAGGCATAGTTTTACTAAGGTTAAGGTTAGGGTTAGGCATAGTTTTACTGAGGTTTCTCCTCTCCTCTCCTCTCCACTCCCCTCTCCATTATGTTAATTGTGTAGGTGATTTTATTTTGAAGTTTACAAGCGGAAGTCTTCAAAGAGTTGCGCAGAATGCGCACTTGACAGTTGTTGATAGTTTACACAACGAGGACGTTAAGAACGTAACGCTGCTGTAACGTAACGGTAAGGATGTTTTGATTGATTGATTGATTGATTGGATGGATGAATGAATGAATGGATGAATGAATGAATATAGTGTTGTGGGGTTTTGGTTTTATTTAAAGGCTGGTTTATACTTTATACAATGGTGGTGTCATGTGCTGGTTTTCAAACCGAGGTCTGGGGACCCCCGGCGGTCCCAGTAAAATGAGGAACAGTTTAACCACTTTACACCCCTGTGTTACTTATTATTATCCTTTGGTTATTAGAAAATAGCAGATCGACAAGTTCACATCACACTACAACCTGAATCAGCCTAGTTTCTATTTAAGCTATAATGTATCAATGCAACCTAGAATAGACTAAACCTCAGTCTACAGTAAGAGAATAATAAGGTATGATAAATTCCTCCTTTTGTAGACAGTGGAATGAAAATGACATTTTCTAATATAGTTTAAATGCTATTACATAAACATATTATTGTTCTTAGTCTTATTCTTTATTATTCTTATTATGTAGTATTAAAGGTGTAACATAAATGTATATACATTAATAATAACAATAGTATTATGATTAATAATAATAATAATAATAATAATAATAATGATAATGATAATAATAATGATAATAATAATAATAACAATAATACATTATATTATTGTTATTATTATTATTATTATTATTATTATTATTATTATATGATGTTGAAAAGCTGTGACATAAATGTATATTATTATTATTAGTAGTAGTAGTAGTAGTATTACTATTAGTATTAATACATACATATTATTATTATTATTATTATTATTATTATTATTATTATTATGTCATATTAAAGGTGTAACATACATGTATATGAATGTACAACATCTGTCTTGTATTCTGGGTTCAACTGTTACATTTTGCATCATGTGCTGGAACCACTGTTGTACACAGATAAGACATAGAGAGACCTTATCTCTGTGTCTCACTCACTCACACACACACACACACACACACACACACACACACACACACACACACACACACACACACACACACACACACACACACACACACACACAGTTTGTTTTACTACTACACTTGTAAGGACGTCAACATTTTAAGACAGAAATTTTACGAATTACATTTTTATTTAATTGCTATTGCTATTTTTTACCATGTGAGCTTGTACAGTAGATTGGCTATTTATTTTGAGCACAACAAAAAAATTATTTGTTTCTTATGAGAAATAAGCAATGCAGTAACAAAAGGTTAGAAATAAGCAATGTAGGCCTGACGCCATTCTCCATATACATGCATATGCGTGCATTAGTGGTCACAGCTCCTTTAAGTCCCCTCCTTCTGTCCCCTGTATAAATGTCCTGCCACACCTCCATCTCTTCCTTGTGTATTTCCGTATTGGAACGAGGTGGGTGTCTTTTGTTATCTTTTCTGTAAAACAAAATAAGAATTGGAGTTGCAAATGACTTATACAGTGTTTGTTTGATTTTGTTTAGAAAGGAGTCCATGCACTAGAGCCACATTAACTTGGAGACGAGTGTTTTGTGTCTGTCAGAATAAATGGAGATTGTGACCAAAGAGAGTCCTGGGTCCGTCTAAATCCATTCAACACAACGCAGAGATAGAAACTACACCGGTTACACTCAGTGGTGGAAAAAGTACTCTAAAATATATTTTGCTTAAGTAAAAGTATCAATACTGCAATACATAGAAATATATAGAAAATATATAGAAATTACCATTACAAGTAGGTTTTTTGAAAATCGATTTTTTTAAAATGAGAATCGATTCTGAATCGTCCAACAGTAGAATCGCGATTCGTACTCGAATCGATTTTTTCCGACACCCCTAGCTGTTACTGTTCCTTCCATACATTAACGACATGAATGCTGCCTGTAACTGCAAACTGTTCCTGTTCGCTGATGACTCGGCACTCCTGATCTCGGGTGAGGACAAGTTGCAAGTTGAGGAAGCTCTCAGCTCTGAACTCTCAAAAATCCGTACCTGGCTTACCGATAACAAACTGTCACTACACCTTGGGAAAACTGAATCCATTCTCTTTGGGACCAAACATTCCCTCAGTAAAATGAAGGTAAATGACTTCAAGGTCAAAGTCGATGACTCAACCATCACTAGCAAAGAAGAGATTACCTATTTGGGATGTATTCTTGACAAATACCTGACAGGTAGAAAGCATGGCAACAAAGGTGGTCAAAGGAGTAAACCAGAGAACCAGATATATGGGCAGAGTTTCCTCTTTTGTCAACCCTCAGGCCCTCAGGACCCTCTCAGGGGCCCTGATTCAGCCCCTTTTTGACTATGCTTGCTCCTCTTGGTACTCCAACACCTCAGTGTCACTGAAGACTAAGCTTCAAACGTCCCAAAACAAACTGATTCGACTACTTCTCGGACTGGGGCCCATGACCCACCTCTCTCCCACTCACTTTGCCAGCCTAGGTGGCTCAGGGTGGAAGACAGGGTTAAACAACAAAAAATGTGACTGATCTTCAAAATTGTAAATGCAGATTTGCCCGAAATGCCCCCTATACCCTCATATCTGTATAAATACCTCGAAAAAGTCTGGTACCACCCACCCATAAAACAAACATGGGCAAATTCTCCCTCTACAGCACAGCCACCAAGGTATGGAATAGTCTAACCCCATCCCTCAAAAAATGCAGTTTGCTGGGCTCATTCAAAACAGCCCTAAAAACTCATCTTTCTGGAGGCTACCCCCCGCCCCTCCCCTTTTTTGTATATATTTTTTTATTTTTTCATGCTTTTTTTGTACATAGTGGTATTTTATTTTTCTTCTTTTTTTCCTCTGTATTTTTATGTTGATTTTTGAACTGTTTGGTTGCTACTATATATGTTTATGAAATTAATTCAAGGACCCCAACGGAAACAAGTCCGCAAGGACTTTTTTGGTCAGACCTTTTAGACAAAAGTATTATAAATGTAACTGTGTTGTTTTACATTATTTTGCCTAATAAAAATGTCAATCAATCAATCAAAACCAAAAGTAAAAGTACTAAAATATTTGAAAACAGCAGATCTACAAGCTCGCGACGCGTTGTGAGCTTGTAGATCGGCTATTTTCAAATAGCTTAGGTATAAAATAGGGATAAAGTGGTTAATGTATGTTTTATAATGTAATAATTTATATCTGCAAAGTAACTAGTTAGTAGTTACTAAAGTTTTCTATAATTGTAGTGGAGTAAAAGTACAATATTTGCCTCTGAGATGTAGTGGAGTAGAAGTAAAAGTATTGGAAATTGGAAATACCCAAGTAAAGTACAAATATCTCAAAATTGTACAGTACTTGAGTACATGTACTTAGTTACTTTCCACCACTGGTCCTGGGTCTGTCTAAATCCAATCTGGGAACCCAGAACCAAATGAGAAGGAAAAACAGCGCCCTCTGCTGTTTGTACTATCTCACTTGGCTCTGGGACAATGACGACGTAGCACCCGTGCGCAAGGAAACCGGGGTTTTGGTCTGCCTTCAGCGTTTCACTTCCGGTGGTGCGACTATGTTTTCATTCCCACTAACAATATTATGTCTACACTGAACACTAACACCACTTCTCCCAGAGAACATGGATCGTTTTGGTTATAAGCCCACTTGTTTCTATGATAAAAGAGCAAGTTAAAATGTGAATATCTTTTCGTGGTTTTGTCTGCTCCGCGGACGCTATTGTTAAATTAGTTTCGGTTGGTTTCGAGTGGGGAATGATCGGCGGACACGTAAATCCCGCCCACTACATTTGATTGGGTAAAGCGCGGCCTGCTTCCTGATCTGAAGGCACGCCCACTTGTAGCCCAGTGTGTACACGTTATGACGAACCTTCACGACAGATTCCAACGCAGAGCAGAATCTGTTCTTTAGAGATTAGTCTAAATCCATTCAACACAAAGCAGAGATAGAAACTACACCGGTTACACTGTTGTGTTATTTCTTCTAGGTCAGTGATGTTTGGTGCAGTGGTGGTGGGCGTCGGCATGGTGGGCAGTGTGAGGATCAGAGACATGTTGGCACCACTGCCTGGCAGCACTGTCGACAAACTGTGTGTTAAAGGATTCATATCCAGGTAAGATATCTATACACACACACACACACACACACACACACACACACACACACACACACACACACACACACACACACACACACACACACACACACACACACACACACACACACACATCTCTATCTTTATCTACTCCTTTCTCTCCTCCATCCCTTTCCTGTCTTTCTCCCAGTATACAGTCTATTTGTATTACAAAAAGACAGCTGGTACTGGTAAATCTTTAACAGTGATGTTATTATAATTGTGATGTATTTAAATGGTAAATGGTGCATTTATATATCGCTTTTCTCCAAAGCGCTTTACATATATTGTGCATTACATTCACCCGTTCACACACACATTCATACACCGATGGCGGAGGAAACCATACAAGGCACCAACCTGCTCATCGGGAGCAATTAGGGGTTCAGCGTCTTGCTCAAGGACACTTCGACACTAACTCTGTGATTGGTTATAATTGGTGATATAAATGTATCATATTGGTAATAGAGCACTGAAGTCTGAAGGGGGGCGCATGCTACCATTTTCGGTGGTCACCTTATCACCTTATCACCGCGGTGGTGATAGAGAGCGCTCTCTCTATCGCGCTCTCTCTATCGCGCTCTCTCTATCACCTAAAAGGTGATAGGGTGACCACCTCATTTGGTAGCATGCGTGGGCCTTAACAACACTGCTGCTACAGGCCGCTATCCCCCTGGGTCTATTGAAGATCCCATAGGGAAATCTTCTAAGAACTGTGTTCCAAACATAAACAAATGAGCCCGGCAATTTTACTCATATGGATATTAATGATCAACTGACGGTGAAAAAGTACACATCCAAAGAGTAAGAAAGTAAAAACAATAATCTCCAAACACAGACGTTATCAAATATATGTTACTCAATATCATAAACGACACAGAGCCACATACCTGACAGAATCGCGGGACTGATTTGTTTATTTTTGGAACACAATTTTTGTAGTGATGCGATCTATGATTTCCCAATGGGAATTTCACTCGAAAAAAATACTTCGTGACCCAGGGGTATAGCGGGAATAACGTCAGGACTTCGGTACTCTATATAAATGATGATAATGTCTCAGGCGCAGCATGGAACCGAAACAGGGAGTGAAACAGATGTCGTTAGATGAAGCTCTGCGCAGAGAAGACATCCGTGCGGCTTTCGTCTGTACTGAGAACACGACGCATGAGGAGAATGTCAGGTAACGTTCAACATTCCATTGTTTTTATGAGCCGATTCGGTAACACTTATGCATCATAGACATGGTATGCATAGCAAGTGTTACCGTAGATTCTTTGTGCCATCATCACTGTATGTGTGGTGGAAAAATGACTCACATTTTTAGTAAAAGTATCAATACTGCAATATAGAAATACTCTGTTACAAGTAAATGTCCGGAATTCAAAATGTGCTTGAGTAAAAGTACAAAAGTATTGGCATCAAAATGTACTTAAAGTACCAAAAGTAAAAGTAGTCATTATGAAGAATGTCCCATTTCAACTTTTCAAACATCTTTTGAAAATAGCAGATCTACAAGCTCACAAGCGATGCGACGCATTGTGAGCTTATAGATCTGCTATTTTCAAAAGGCCGAAATGTATATAGGGCTGAAGTGGTTAATGTATGTTTTGTAATAATAATCAAAATCTACAAAGTAACTAGTAACTAAAGATTTTAAATAATTGTAGTGGAGTAAAAGTACAAAATTCTCCTCTTGAGATGTAGTGGAGTACAAGTAAAAGTATTGGAGATTGGAAATACTCAAGTAAAGTACAAATACCTAAAAATGTTACTTAAGTACAGTACTTGAGTAGATGTACTTAGTTACTTTCCACCACTGTTTCGAAGGAGCCCACGGTCTCCACAACATGGAACGTGATGTTTCTGATCCTCTCCTCTCTCCTCCTCTTTCTATCCTCTCCTCTCTCTCCCCTGATTCCTCCCACCTCCCCATATGAAAAGAAAAGGCTCTATGGAAGTCGTATTGGAAAGAAATTTGGGCTTTCCATTTGTACACTCAGAGTTACACACCTGTAAAGTGGCTCTGTCCTAAAGGTAATCGTACGGTACGATGGATGTAATTCTCTCTCTTCTCTCCAGGACCTTCTTGCAGGCAGGCAAGCATGTGTGTGTGGAATACCCCATGACCTTGAACTACAAGGCTGCTGTGGAACTGTGGGATTTGGCCCAGGAGAAAGGTGTGTGGAATAGGATCTGGGTTACGTGCTTGAGGGTCCATTTGGTTCCATTTGTACACTGAGTTATGGCGGTCCTTGATATAATTTTTTTTAGTCCTTTATTATTTTTTTTATTTTTTATCACCGGTATTGTAATTGTATAGCAGACGTGAAGTCCACATACCAGCTCTGACAGTGTGATGAAACCCAGTCCGGATCCGGTTCCAAATGTGATGGAAACCGATTGTGGTTCCTCATGTTGGATCCGGTTCCTCCGATTTCTCCGGTTCCAGATCCCAACCGTATGTGCATTGTGGATGTGCACCGTAATGCTGGGACTTTCAAAATTGTTTTAAAAAATGTTAAAATTAACACTAGTTTCCTGTGAGCCCAGCATTCTGACTTTTTTACATCAGGCTACTGGACTTGTGCCTGCATGGCTAAAATACATATCTGGGAAAACAATTATATATATTTTTTTTTACCAGCTTGCAAAGCAGGCTGGTCTCTGAAGAGACTGACCAACTAGTCATCAATATGTGACATATTCTCGACATGTTTTCGATCATTGGCTGTCCTTTAAGCCAATGGGGAGCCACTAGCAGTGCTGCCAGATTTGCGAGAGAAATAAGAAACCAGGTCTAAGCCAATGGGGAGCCACTAGCAGTGTTGCCAGATTCTACGAGAGAAATAAGGAACCAGGTCTATGAAAACAAGCCGCGCATACACGGCACACACACACACACACACACACACACACACACATATACACACACACACACACACACACACACACACACACACACACACACACACACACACACACACACACACACACACACACACACACACACACACTATGGGGCTCCGTTAGTGCCACGAGGGGCGCATGACGCCTCCTGTGACCACATGATTTTTTCTTACGTGTGTGTGTGTGTGTGTGTGTGTGTGTACACGTTCGTTCTGCGCGTGCACTGCACAAAAGCACGCGTTACGCGCTGCAACGCGTTGTGTACATTTACGCGTAGGCTACATGCGCTACAACCTGTCACGTACATTCACACGTAGTCTACTTCCATGCGCTGAAACTTGTCACGTACATTCACACGTATTAATAATAATTTAAAAAAAAAATAATAATAATAATAAGGGTAATAATAATAATAAAAAAATAATAATAATAATAACAATAATAATCCTTTATTAAATAATGATACTGCCCAAGATATTGCCTTACTAATGTAATAATGCAATAAGGGTAATAGTGTAATAATGCAATAAGTGTAATAGGTGTACTAATGTAATAGTATAACAACTCAATAAGGGTAGTAGTGTAATAGGTGGAATAGTGTAGTACATTCACACGTAGTCTACTTCCATGCGCTGCAACTTGTCACGTACATTCACACGTAGTAATAATAATACAAATAAAATAATAATAATAATAATAATAAGGATAATAATAATAATACATAATTAATAATAATAGTAATAATAATAATAATAATAATAATAACAATAATAATCCTTTATTAAATAATGATACTGCCCAAGATATTGCCTTACTAATGTAATAACGCAATAAGGGTAATAGTGTAATAATGCAATAAGTGTAATAGGTGTAATAGGTGTACTAATGTAATAGTGTAACAACGCAATAAGGGTAGTTGTGTAATAGGTGGAATAGTGTAATATTGCATTAAGTTTAATATGTAATAGGTGTAATAGTGTAATAGGTGTAATAGTGCAACGTGTGTAATAGTGTAATAGATGTAATAACGCAATGAGGGTAATACTCTAATAGTTGAACAGGTGTAATAGTGCAATAAGTTAATAAGTGTAAAAGTGTTATAAGTGGTCACATTCACCCAATTCCGCCCACATCCACCCAAACTCCTACTTCACTACACAACTACTTCACTACACTATAACACCTATTGCACTATTACCCTATTGCGTCATTACACTATTACACCTAATACACTTTTTACACTTTCTACACTATTATACTATCACACATATTGCACTATTACACTATTAAACCTATTACACTGTTACCATTATTATGTTATTACACTATTACACTTGTTGCATTATTACACCATTACAATTATTACACTATTACACGTATTACAACATTACCCTTATTCCGTTAATATATCATATAGCAGTCACTGGGTACCGGCCACTGGGTGCCAGGCAACGGCCCCGGTCGACCCGCCAACAGCCTTTTGGTGAAGAACCTGGGCTCGGTCCACCTCTATATTTTCATGGTATGCAGAGACTGACTCACGCATAGGAAATACATTGCCTTTTTCTCCAAGTCCTCAAACCAGCCAGGATGTGGAGTTGCGAATGAGAGGAAAGTGTCTTCCTCCTCCTGCCACTGCCCCAGTTTAGGAGACACCTTCAGGCATGGGAAGACGTAGTCTATATCCTCCTCCCACAGGCCCTCTGTTGACCAGTTCTCCTCCAAGAAGGTGTTCAGGTGTGGAGGAAGACTCATTGACTTCCTTAACGATCTGCTTTAGCAGCCTAGGCCAAATGTGGACCCGCTGTTGTAGGGTCTCAAACGGCACCAGCAAGTGTCCCAGCTTAGTACAACCGGGTTCCCTGAGAAATTTTCTTATGCACACCAAGGACAGAGTTCCGACCCAACGCAAGCCACAGCCACATACCAGTTGTGGCATCAGTGTCTCTAGCAACTTTTAGGAGTCTCCAAGCCTCCAGAATGGACTCATAGAATGGTGACAGCCCTGGCAGATATGCATTGTCCCTCCTTAGTAGCAGCAGCTGCTTGCCGTAGCTTGACGGAAGCTCCTTGTCTACGAAAGTTTTCTCCTCTGGATTGAGTTGAGGGAGCCCTTCCAGCAGATCGGCAGCATAGTGGCTCACACTGCTCTGCTCCAAAGAGATCAGAATAAAAGGAGACCACCTGACCCTGCATCTCCTTTGGGTCCATGGTCCCCCTGCCATCCGGAAGCATAAGAGAAGTCATCTTTCTGCTCCTGCATGGCAACTTCTCAGGTTGAAGAAAGAGCTGGGAGCGTTCATGTCCTTGATGTTGAGGAAATGGTATCTAACCAGGGTTCCCTTCACCCTCTCCTGCATGAAGGCCTTTAGCTCCAGTCTCCTCACCTGCAACAGCACGTCAGCAGCAGAGTCTGGGTGGGTGCTTGTCACATGCTCCAGGTTTTTATACTGTTTCATGCTGTGCTGCTGCCTAAATGCTGGCAGTGGAGTGTGTTGTGTATACTGCTGACAAAACACCAGGATCTGAGCCTTGCCAACCTCCCACCACTGCCTAAAAGAGTTGAAATGACCTCATTGCTCTGCCACACTATCCAAAACTGATTGAAACTATGGCAGAAAGTACAGTAATAACTTCAAATTAATCAGTATCGTACAGTGGTTATCTGTTCGTTCATGCGCGATTTTCAAACGGCCGCCTATTGCCGCCTATTGGACCTCAGAGGTACCTAAACATACCTTTAAAAGTTGACGCCCACAGAATCTTAGCGCCTCCCATTGCAAGGATTAGAACGTTTAGTGTGGCCGTTCAAAGTACTGTTATAAAGAAAGTCCAGTTTCACATATTATGTTAAAATTGAAAATAGCAGATCTACAAGCTTACAACATGTAGCTTAGTTCTGCTATTTTTAAAATAGACAACGTTTATATAAGGCTGAAGTGGTTAATGTATGTTTTGTAATAATAATCAAAATCTGCAAAGTAACTAGTAGCCTAACTAGTTTTCAAACACTGCGCATTGCATCCATCTGTGTGTGTGTGTGTGTGTGTGTGTGTGTATAAAATATATAAAACATATTTTGAAAGTAGCAGATCTACAAGCTCACATTGACAGACAGACAGACGGACGTCTTATATATTATTATTTTTTCTCGCATCACACATACTGTGTAGTATGTATACTAATTGTTTCCTCTTTAAATGAGACAGCCCAGTTAGTGTAGAGGTTAACGCTGATATCCAGTGATTTTACGGCCCGCGTTCGAATCCCACGCGAGGAGCATGCTCGTAACGTAATTAGTGATTTAAACAGTGTATTTTCAAACATTTTACAGTGGTGTACTGGTGTAGAGTAACAAATTTCATTTACTGAAGTACTGTACTGCTCGAGTCGCAAAGCGAGTTAATTCAGCCAAAATCGAATTGTATTCTTTGATCTGCTGGTGCCTGGTGATATAACTTAACTGTCACAACTTGGTATTTATAAACATACTTGTGTGAATTACGGAGAAATCTGAATGAAGTCTTGTTCGGGGAGGCGCTACGCACTTATGGATTATGGATCTCTTTGTGTCAGTCGTGCGACCTATTTTTGGTGCGCAATACCGCCCGCCAAACGAAGTATATACACAATTGAAACCTGAGAGAGAGAGAGAGAGAGAGAGAGAGAGAGAGAGAGAGAGAGAGAGAGAGAGAGAGAGAGAGAGAGGAGAGAGAGAGAGAGAGAGAGAGAGAGAGAGAGAGAGAGAGAGAGAGAGAGAGAGAGAGAGAGAGAGAGAGAGAGAGAGAGAGAGAGAGAGAGAGAGAGAGAGGTGTGGCAGGCCGGCAGCGGACCACGGACTAAACATCTAATAGGCCTATAGGCTACACATGAACATTTTGCAAGGGCTGTTCTGGTATATGCTTTAATTCATCAACGTGATGAAAGCGACCAAATAGGCTATTTCCATGGTGGACACCAGCCTAGGGTTAGACTTGCACAGCAGTTCATTGTCTGTCCATTGTCTGAGAAGCGCAGTGCTGATCCAATAATAAAACTCATAATGACTACAGGCGTCGAAATTAAAACCTGTCCCATCCATAGAAGCCAATCTATAATAACGCATAACAATGATGTAACTGGAAATCTGATTTCCAGTTACATCTATTTATTCCCATGATATGCTCTTGGGATGAATTAAACCCTGTATTTAACCAGGTCAATCTAAATGAGATTAAAGCTTATTATCTATTACATTAACATTGTAAAACGCATATGAAAAACACACCAATGGGAGACAGATTCTATAACACTTTGAATTGTATCAAAATGTGTGAAATCGTTATCTAGGCGAGCAGGTGAGATGTGGTTTCGCAACTTTTTTCTTTCTGTTTTTCCCCTCTCCTTTTTGAGAGAGAAGGATAATTGTTGCGCTCTGCAGTCAGTAACACAGAAGTAATACCTCTATGGCATAAACGCATATGTTTATTGTTGTTGGAAGGGAGCTTGGCGCATTTGAAAACATGGGCACAATTGGACCCGTTGGAAAGCCAGAGCGGCACCATTGATTTGACACCATAAGCTATACTGTACAGCTGTTTATTGCCTTGAAATAGAAGATTATTTAAGAGAAAATACTATAGCCTAGGGCTAGGCCTACATGTTACTGATGATAATATATTTGCAATGATGCTAAATGAAGCAAATTCGTGTCAGATCAAAGCCACGTACGGTGATGCCATGCACCATGCACTCTGCTTAAAAGCCGCTGTTGCTTATTTGCTTTATCAATGGATATTGATAGAATATACAGTGATGAGCTGTACACGAAACAAAAGCTAAGGTTCCAAAGAACTTAAAATTGATTTGATTTGAGAGAGCTCTAAGTGTTAGAAGACACCCACGACCGCCGAGTTTTTGGCACCGACCGCGCCGTGATTGCGTAATTCCTTGCGTAATTCATTCATATCAGGAAATAATGAAAGAATCCAGCCATGGGCCAAATAAACATACAAAGCTTAGATTTCACGGATTCTGGCGTTCTTTTTATTTATATTTTTGGTTATGATCTGACTGAGTATTAGCTAATATAAAAATCGCCTCGAACCTCCGGAAAAAAGACGAGAAGAGTGCATGGCGCGGTGATCAACCAGACCCGATGTTGGAATCATACTGTACAGTTTATAATTGCCTTGAAATAAAAGATTATTTGACAGAAATTAATACAGCCTATATGTTACTGATGACTTGGAATTTAATTTTATTGCAATCAATGCAATATTGATTGCAAAGGACAGGATTCAAGAATGGAGACTTGGAGAGGGACAGCGCACCTGCTGTGCGTAATTGCAGAAAGCCACTTCATAAATTGAATCACATATCAGGAGAGGTAACTGAATTAATTAATACAAATATTTTATGAAGACTTACACATGCATATGAGGCGTTCTGCGCAGGGCAGAGTTATGTCACAAGGGCACATGATGCGTTATGTGCAGAGCACAGTTATGTCAAAGGGGCACATGATGCGTTTTGTGCAGAGCTCAGTTATGTCACACGGGTAGGTGAGGCGTTCCACGCAGCGCGCACCAAGGTGGCACAGCACCCACTCATCTCTCCGCGCCTCGCCTAGTCGCGTGACCAAATAATCATGCGTGCGTTGACGCGTGCCTTTGCTACAGACGCATGAATCTACACGTAGACGTGTTACCCTGTAGGTCAAGATGCAGTGGTTGCACTGTTACGCGTGAACGTGTTCCCATTGTGAGTCAATGGGAAAGTACACTACACGTCTATGCGGTTCTGTGCAACACAAAAAAAAATTACATGATTACAGGACAGGGGGTGTGCTTACGTGGCACTAACGGAGCCCCATACACACACACACACACACACACACACACACACACACACACACACACACACACACACACACAGAGAGAGAGAAAAAAGAAAGCAAGCTGGTGTACATGACTGTATGTCATGTCTTGTTTGTCCCTTGGAGCCCCTCCCTTCTAAAATCTGACAAAAGCTGAGGCCCCTGAACATCCCTTCTGATCCACAATCCACCCCATCCTGCCATGGAAGATAATACATCTAATATCTCTGTCAGGCAGAAATTTTGTGGTAGGGAGCTCAAGCTGGGTACGCTGTCTCATCTTCAGCTGCAAAAACACCAACACCCTGTTGGAACCAGTGGGAGGGAGCCAGTGACCCCCAACGCACACACGCACAGACGCACACATACACATACACATTGGCTTACATTTCTCCATATTTCAACTTGTCTATGTTTTTCATAAATTAATGACATGTACTTTGTCGCACAAGAGTATTGCGTTTCAGGTTGGGGTAAGGATTAGGATTAGACATTTAGAGGTCAGGTATAGGGATTAGAATTAGAGTTAAACATGATTTACTCTTAGTTGCGTGCCAGTGTCGTGCACCGAAACATAGCCGATCTACAAACTCATCAGCATGTTTATGCTTGCGCTTAAAAATGTCACAAAAAACATTTAATTCATAAAAATCACTGTCGTAAAATGTTGATGTCCTCACAAGTATAGTAATACAAACGTGTGTGTGTGTGTGTGTGTGTGTGTGTGTGTGTGTGTGTGTGTGTGTGTGTGTGTGTGTGTGTGTGTGTGTGTGTGTGTGTGTGTGTGTGTGTGTGTGTGTGTGTGTGTGTGTGTGTGTGTGTGTGTGTGTGTGTGTGTGTGTGTAGGGTTAGTTCTTCATGTGGAACACATAGGGTTGTTATCAGCAGAATACAAGCAACTGAAGACAGAGCTGACAGGAAAACAACTGCAGGAGGGAACACTGCATTTCACTGGTGAGACCTGTGTGTGTGTGTGTGTGTGTGTGTGTGTGTGTGTGTGTGTGTGTGTGTGTGAGAGAGAGAGTGAGAGAGACAAATCAGGAGAATATCAACTTTGTTATCGACCTTTAGAGATTTGGGAAGATATCTGAAGAGTCCATATGCAGTCTGACGGACGAGACATAGAGGGCTCTGTCCCTTATTTTTAACTATGCTCTGTCCCCATAAGAGGTTTAAAAACTGATGAACTGAGATTCTATGGGCGCTGTTCACAGGTCGCCCCTAAACCCTACCCTAAACCTGTTAAATACGGATAAGGGAGCTGCGCTGTCCCAAAACGTTATTCTGCACCTGCTCTACCCGTCACCCATTATGCCGACACCATTATTTGCGCGTGGAGGCGTGCCCGTGGCCGTGTTGTTGCTTTATCCCCCACATTGCTATTCTGCACACACACATGGGTACGACTTTGGGAGGGGGCACAGCGGATTCTAAAAGCACCCGCAAAGGGCACACAGACACTGCAATGGCTTTGTGGAGACGCAAAAGCAAAAGCGCGCACCTCTCTCTATTATTGTCAACAAATCTCTGTGATTCTAATTTTACTATAATCAGCAGAAGGAAGGGTGTCAATTCCTTGTGTCAATTATATTTACTTTAAAGAAGACAATTTGTGCATCTGCAATGCAATGCTCCACATTACACGTCAGTTTTGTTCATTGATTATGCAGGAAATAATTAACTGATTACAAAAATATAAAATTCTCTCTAATCAGAATATGTAGGTGATATTTATGTCTATCAAATGTGGTTTTACTGAAAGGCAAGCTTAGACTTAGAAACAAAACATCGGCCCCATGTTAAATCGCCTCAGTGCAGCCACAGAGCGCATGTTGGCCACAGAGCGCATGTTGGAACATGAGCCGTGTTGCCAGCCTTGGCGGGAAATAAGCAACCAGGTCTATGAAAACAAAAAGAAGCGACTATAAGGCCACATGAGCACTTCAAACTAGAGCTTTCATATCCCCTAAATATTTGAGCCTGGCTCGACCCATAATTGACAAATTGGGCCCTGTCCAGCCCGTCAGTCATTTTTCTAAACAAGCTTCTATGTGCGGCCTTTCATCATAAAGTTTAAATATAAAAACATCGAAATTAAACAAATATGTTTAACTCAGCATCAGCTATATTGTCTCAGTTATCTTGGCATATACTTACATTTTTTATAAGATGATCGGATCATCTGTGATAGCATGTTTAGGAAACGTCTCATTTTCATTTTGTGCTGCTGTCTCGTTAAACCCAGATGCGGGTGAATATTATATTATATACCATATATATTATATTATTATTATATTCCCCACGTAAACGCTACGTTCATGTTTACTGCATTAAAGCAGGGGTTCTCAATCTTTTCAGGCCATCGACCCCCAAAAATAGCCATATTTGAACTGGGAACCCCCCCATTTTGTTTGACTCGGTTCCACAGATAAATATTGTGAAAATACCAGATCTACAAGCTCACAATGCCTGGCGTTGTGAGCTCTGTTGTTGTGGTCTCGACCCACAGGTTGAGAACCACTGCATTAAAAGCTCCAAGCAAGTTACATGTCTAGTATGTTGTTGACCACGCAATGTAATGTTTTTGGTTTAGTGTTGTATAGGCTACTCCGTGGCGCGCGCACGCCTCATGCGCCGCTCGATCGTGCCTCATTGTTTATGCTGCCCAAAATAACAGATCTGTAAGCTGTCGACACGCCATGACGCAGCGCGTTGATAGCTTGTATGTCTGTTATTTTGGGTAGGTAGGCGACGCACATTACGCGCCGCAGCAATGTATCTGGGTTTGAGAGGCTATGATTGATGTAAACTTAAAGGAGAGATCCGCCCATTTTAAGTGTTATCTTTGATGTGTCGCTAATCACTCACCATCATTGAAAGGGACGTTGAGTTATTTCAGAGAGTCCCGTGTCGTGCAGTCTGTCGACCCCCTCCGTTGGCATAATGGGAGCCCGTGTAAGAGTGAAAATCGTCTATTATAACCGATGCAAAGTTAGTATTTTCTCTACTACTGCTCATTGTGGAGTCTCATGATACTCAAACGTGCACTGAATGTCGCGAACGAGCTATCGTTCATGCAGAACGAGATGATGCTGGTTGCTTACTTCTTCCACAGACGCCAGGTTCACAAAGTAGTAGAGAAAAAACTAACTTTGCATCGGTTATAATAGACGAATTTCACTCTTACACGGGCTCCCATTATGCCACGGAGGGGGTCGCCAGACTGCATGACACGGGACTCTCTGGAATAACTCAACGTCCATTTCAATGATGGTGAGTGATTAGCGACACATCAAAGATAACACTTAAAATATCCGGATCTCTCCTTTAAAGTGTAGCTCGTTCGGGATTATTGAACAAAGGTGGATGATGAAAGAGAACAGGGACAATATGGATGTAAGTTAACTGCGTCACTTCAGAGGAAACTAAATGGAGCTACTTCAGAGATGTTTACACACCCCTGGAATCCGTTAGAATGGTGGAAATAGAGCAATAACAGCCAAAGTGAGTACATATAGACCTTTCCTAAAACTGGCCAATGTATTATAGCCATATGCTACTGTATGTCTGTGTACCACCGCTCGGCCCTGTGGTCGACCAGCTGGAGGTCCATGGCTGCCTGTAGGAGCGTTGTTGCAACGTAATTAATTATTTGGGAGCAGCCGGTGTGTAAGATTCCAATAGTATAAATATTTTAAATGGCTTTCATATACTATTCCGGATCTGACTAATATGACAAGTTGCTTATTGTGAACACAATAGGCTACAAATTAATATAAATATGTATTTGGATAAAATAAAAATAAAGAAGTTGTATTTTGTTGCCTAGCCCAGCCCAACCCAAAGCCCGACAAATACGTGACCAATTGGACCCGGCAGGAAAACAGGTCCAATGTGGCTTACAATAATCAGATAGGAGAGCATATATTGGATTGGGGATGACGGCTAGCGCAGTCTTCTCTTAAAGGCAATGGCTTCTGGCACGGTGATTGGTTTTATCATTGTAACGCCCAAACCACACCTATGCATAATGTAAGGGGTAGCACAGGTGTTTAGCGGGTAAGGGAGGTGCCCCAGAATACCAAAGTTTGCTGGGGAACGCCTCTTGCCTAGTCCTAAATCAGATATTAGTGTGTTTAGCAAACTCGTGCCTGAATAGGGCAGTATATGTGAATATAGTACGTGAAATCATTATGGATATATTAAAATGTAATAAAATGTGTGTTCCAATGCTCAATAATATCATTTTCCGTCTTGGTTGATGGGGTATGGTTCGGGAATCATGACATTTTGCCATCTGTTATCTCTCCATAGCAGTGTGCAATACCAACATGTACACTGTACAGCACTTATAAACGCACTTAGGGTACCGATAACATAAGACGCACAACCAATACAATGCTCATCCGCATGACGTTGTCAGCCAGGGAGAGGGGAGGGGGAGGGTGGTGGGATGGTCAGGGGAGAAGCAAACCACGCCTACTTAGGAGACCACTTGTAGGATTTATGTACGATTTTGCCTCTAGTGGCTCCAATTGGGATGGTGTATCTTCTTAAATTAACAATCTTTGCTATAGGTTAAGACGAGCACCGCCCATACCTGCTTCTGATTGGTCGAAATTAACCTTTTTGGTGTTCTGCCAAAAAGGGGGTGGGGTCAGGTTCAAATAAGGTTCAATACCCCATCCGGCCAGATGCATTAGTGTGCTGCGTTAAGCGTTAGACGTCATGGGATCAAATCACACTCCCATTGTTTTATTCTTCCCTAAAGCGTGTCGCCAATAATTTGATTAGGGTTAGGCATAGTTTTTGTGAGGTTAAGGTTAGGAATAAGGTTATGTTTAGGCAAAGTTTCAATAATAAACTGCAAAAGTCTCACAAGGCACAACTGCCAATCAAAGTGACTATTGGCCAATCAGAGCGCGTCCTTTCCGGGACTTGGCACAACACTGTCGTAGATTGTAATAACACGGAGGGAGCTCCTTTTAGTTCACACGATAACCTACAGATGCAATTCTCAACTTGTGGGCCATCGCCCACTGGTGGGCCATAAGAATGTTGCAAATGGGCCCCCAAATAATTGGCAAAACACCTTTTTGTTATGATTAAATGACGCACACATACACATCCAAACGCTTTCTCCTTTGTTGAAGTGTCTTTCTTGGAACACATGTCAAATACATGTTTTTCTCTTTTTTCTCCTCCTGTGATGTATAAATTGTCCTCCTCCACATGACAATCCTCTGGGCTCTACAATGGTCCAGTGATACGGCTGTGTGACCCAAATATTGAATATAATATGAATATATGCAATTAGGCTAATGTCGTGTGTGTGTGTGTGTGTGTGTGTGTGTGTGTGTGTGTGTGTGTGTGTGTGTGTGTGTGTGTGTGTGTGTGTGTGTGTGTGTGTGTGTGTGTGTGTGTGTGTGTGTGTGTGTGTGTGTGGTGTGGTGTGTGCGCGTGTCAGGTGGGTCCGTAAACTCCGGCTTTGGCTTCATGGCGTTCAGTGGTATTTCTCGTCTCGGCTGGTTGGTGGATCTGTTCGGGGGGTTGTCAGTGACCAGTGCCACAATGGAGGAGCGTCCGGATGACAGCTACATGAAGATGACCGCTCTGCTGCAAACCCTGGACAGCAGGTGGGAGTGTATTGGGCTTGGGCTTGGATATCTGCTATTTCCTGCACACAATTAAGTATAAATTTAGCATATGTTTCGGTGTGTTTACACAGTCACATTTGAGTAGAATAAGTGAAATTTTGGAAAACTAAGTTGTTGGTTGAGATGCCTCTTTTTCTTTTCTTTTTTGAGCAGCCAATAATTTGTTTACCCTTTCCCCCCGCAATTTAGTCCCTTTGCTAATTAATTCCTCCCCACACACATTTGTGTGTTGTCACTGCTGTTGTATCCTACTGACTCACCTGCCAGTGAGGAGCCCCCACCGCCTTATTTCTACTCCTCCCGCCAAACACTCCCTGGCTGCTGACAAGAGTACATGCAGTGACAAATATCATCCCCCCGCACGGCTTCTCTCCCCAATGGTGCCAAGCACCTCCGAGCGCCTTAGAGATGCTTCTTGTCTGAGCAGTAGAAATGGTGTCTCTCACACAAGAGACCCTGGTTCAAATCCCTGTTAGGACTTAAACGTTACATATTGCAACTTTAACGTGTACATAATGTGTTGGTCCACCCATCCTTTAATGTATATTGTGTTGGTCCGCCCATACAGCAGCTTTAAAGGTCTTAATGTGACATTCATTTTAATTTGTTTTGTTTTTCTGGGGGTTTTATGACCTCAATTACACCCAAAAAAACTGAACTTTGAACATTCAGTGGATTTTCTGTGGTCTAGGGTTGTCTGAATAATTAGGCTAAAAAAAGTGCTGGGATTGGCCCCTTGACTTCGCCGTTATAGTCCCTTAATCCCGCCCCCTCTCCTCCCCGCCGTCGATGATAGACAGGCAAAATCACTCAACAGCGACACCCGCAGACAAAGATTTCTTATTGCAGTGCAGTTGAAAAGGCTTTAGGAATCAGAGAGAAAAAAAACTGCCATGGATCACTGGAGTGGATTTTTCAGTTAAAACATTTTAATACACGTTTGAAGGACCATGATAAAGACTTTTAATGTGTTGTAAAACTGAATGTCATGAAACCTTTAACGTGTACTTAATGTGTTGGTCCACCCATCCTTTAATGTATATTGCGTTGGTCCACCCTTACAGCAGCTTTAACGTGTACTTGTCGTGTTGGTCCACCCATACAGCAGCTGTAACGTGTACTTGTCGTGTTGGTCCACCCATCCAGGAGGCTGACATGGATAGAGGAGCGAGGACCCGGCCTCCCCAGATCCAAGAACATCAACTTCCGCATGGACTCTGGCACGGTGTGCCACATGCCTGCGGCCACCAGGGGCGCCGTGGGGCTCTTCATGCAGGACCTGGTGCTCTTCTCTGGGAAGCTGCTGGGCCTCATGTCCCCTGAAGACCTGCAGAAAGAGAGATGGAGGATTCTACACTGTCTGTGCCTTGCTGAGAACATTCAACGCCACTGTCAACAATAGAATCACAAACCGCATTTAAACATGATTCTCCAGGGGTCTTCAAGGTTTTTCAGGCCAAGGACCTTAGTTGAGAGAGAGATAAAGCAGGGACCCCCACGATATAAAATGTTGTGGCAGATTAAACTTGATCATAGATTTCATAGATAGCTTCATAGACTTGTTTGACGGCACTGTCAATGTGTAGGGTTGTGTTGGATTCATCTTAATGTGTATTTTCAGACAGTTAACCACTTAAAACCTCAAAACTTGTACTTGGTCTGCTCTCTATTCCCTCTACACCAAACCTCTTTGCCAAAGATAGCCGATCTACAAGCTCACAACGCCTCGCTGCGAGGCGTTGTGAGCTTGTAGATCTGCTATTTTTGGCTAAAGTTCGCCTCAGAATAGGGATGCTAGGGTCCAAGTGCTTAATGTAAAACAATTATCCTATCACATAAAGATTTATAGGAACTCTGAGGACCCCTTAGGGGTCCCGGACCCCTGTTGAAGACCTCTGTTCTACATGGTCTCATACCTGGCTGAGACCTCTGTCAACAATAGAACTATAAACACAACATCTAAAGAGCTAGGACACGTTGGTAGAGGTTTGGTTTGTGTAGTTACCTTGCCATGATGTAACGCCAAAGGTGGGCAAGGAATCGAAAATAATTGCTCCAGTGATTTGAAATTGATAATTCTAGCTCAGGAGGATCTCTTTTAGCCTGTAAACGAACACAAACAAAGCTGAATCTGACCATATAGAACATCACCAAACCCTAAACCAACTAAAGTTGTCAAATAAATGTAGTGGAGTGAAAAAGTACAAAATTTTCCTCTGAGATGTAGTGGAGTAAAAGTATAAAGTGCCATTGGAACATTTGTGACAAATGCACATTATATTATTATATGTATCTGCTTGACCTATGGATATTAGTTATATCCTTTCAAAGTAAAAGGCCAATTGTTACACATTCATTGATTTTATTTTATTTATCAATGACGGGGAGTTGAGTAAACCTTTTAACCTTTATACTTTTCACCAGTATTGGGCATAACTATTTGCTAAGTAATATATTACTGTCTGCTATATTATTACTTTCCACACTAACTAGTAGTGTAACTAATTACAATGACCAAAACCGTAATAATATTACATTTATTAATCCAGTTAACTGAGTTAATAAGTTACATAGATAGACTATGATATTAAGCCTAGCATTTATCCTCCATAGTAGGAGGCTGTCGGTGTCGCACACGAAAACATAACAGATTTACAAGCTATCAGCATGTTGTGATGTGACATATTGTTAGCTTGTAGATCTGTTCTTTTTTAAGCATGTATCCTCTCGCAAAATGATGACATAAATATGATTGGGAGGGATTTGTTAGCAAAAGTGATAGAACTTGTAATGCAACTAGTTATTATTTATACCAAGTAATAAGTAAAGTAATATTAGTACTATTTAAAGGAGTAATAAGTAACTAGTAACTCATTATTGTTCCTGAGTAACTTGCCCAACACTGTTTATCACTTACTAGTTTTACATATCACAATACACTCCAATATAGAGATATGTTACTACCTTATAATAACTGCCACACACACACACACACACACACACACACACACACACACACACACACACACACACACACACACACACACAGGAACATTTATGGTGTTTTGTGGCAAAAAAAAAAAAAGGATAAACATATTCAGTGTATTTTATTATTGCGATATTACTGGTTCTGGATATTAGGGATGGGACAATAATCGGTATTGTCATTTATTGCAATACAAAATACTCACAATAATCATGTCACAGAGTTTAAAAAGAAAATCATACTCTGGACCAACCTGAGTTGGCGGTGTACTTGAACTTCAAACTCAATTTTAACCATGTTAGATTAATCAAAAACACCCGTCCTTGATTCTGGTGACTCACCCTGCCCCCCTCACGCCCTCCTAATGCGTGAGGGGGCCGTGTTTTTCCGATTACTTTTTTCATTTATTTTATTTCAATTTTGTATTGTATTTTTTTTTTTTCATTTTCCAAAAAATATATAAAAAATAAATGAAAAAAGTAATTGAAAAAACACGGCCCCCTCACGCATTAGGAGGGCAGGGTGAGTCACCAGAACCAAGGACGGGTGTTTTTGATGAATCTAACATGGTTAAAATGGAGTTTGAAGTTACAATGGGTTTGTATAGGAAGGGGGCGTGTCTGATAAAATGAATATCAAATATCTAAATAATTAATCAAGCAACTTAAAAACTGTCTGGGGGGTTAACAAAGGCCTGAGTAGATGATAAAAAGACCAAAAGTTTTGTGAAAGTGAAATATCCCTTTAACCGAAAATAGCAGATCTACAAGCTCACAATACGTCATATTGTGACGCATTGTGAGCTTGTACATTATGGCTAATGTTCCCCCAGAATGTGTATGCTGGAGTACAAGTTTAACAAAAATGTCATTTTAAGAGTTTTCAGCATTTTTTTAAATGTATTATTGCGATAGTGTTAATCGCAGGGATTTTGGTCACAATAATTGTGACATGAAATGCTCATATTGTCCCATTTCTACTGGATACATAGTAATATGTCGTAACATATCGATTTGAGTTGGAGTTTGTTTGTATTGAAATAAACGGGTTGACTCAGTGCTACAAGCTCTTTCAACAATCAAGAAGGTTTCCTTTGTCACTTTTACTCATCAAAGCAGTTGATGCTGTCCAAAACTGTTACTTTTCAGGAAATTAAGAAAAAAACGTTATTGTCACAGCACAGGGCACAGGTTTACATGACTTGTGTAAAACAGTGGGTAAATGTGTTTTTATGCAGCTCTATCGTTTTTGTTATTTCATAAGAAGAGAAAGGGAAGAAGAAGGGGGGTGGGGACCAAGGGGAAGAGAGAGAGGGATCAATAAAACAACAATTTATCTACGTATTTATTTACACATATATCCGGTTCGGTAAGTACCTGAGCTAAGAGATAAGGTGCGGTAAGTAGCCTACACCTGAGGTAAGACATAAAGGTGCGTGAGCAGCAGTTATTGTACATCAGGGGTCTTCAACAGGGGGGCCGGGACCCCTAGAGGGTCCTCAGAGATACTGCAGGGGGGCCGCCAAATCTTTGTGTGATAGGGACTTAATTTTTTTATTTTTACATTAACCACTTGAACCCTGACATTAGCCCTGACATTTGCCGAAAATAGCAGATCTACAAGCTGATCTAATAGCAGCTCTACAAGCCCTGACATTAGCCGAAAATAGCAGATCTACAAGCTCACAATGCGTCTACGACGCGTGTAGATCGGCTAATTTCGGGGGAAGAGGTGTGGTGTATAAACTGTAGAGGGGAAAAAAGAGCAGACCAAGTTCCGAAGCCAAATGTCAAGTTTCTCAAAGTGGGGTCCGGGGATCTCCAGGGGTCCTTGAGGGAGTTCCAGGGGGTCCCCAGCTAAATGATAGATAGTTAGGAAACAAATTGACCCTTATGGGTCTGTAACTCAGAGTGTTCAAATTTAAATGGAACCAACCATTTGGTTCCATTTATAGACTCTCAGAGTTAAATTAGCATTGATTTTACAATATTAATTGGGGTCCCAGAGATTGAAATGCCATTAAATGGGGGGTCCGTAATCTAATGCATATCAAACTGGGGGTCCTTTAAATTAAAATGGTTGAAAATCACTGCTTGAGCCGAAAAGAAACTTCTCTAATGGGGGTCCGGGGGCATATGTTTTCAAATGGGGGTCCACGGGCAAATAAGATTTAAATAAGATTAAATAAGATTCCGCCTGCATGCCTCCATAGCACATCAGTTATGATTAATAGCCTAAAATGTGCCACCATAACAAACTACTGTACACATCAGTTATGATTGATATAGCCTAATATGTGCTACGTACCAAAGTACTGTACACATCAGTTATGATTAATAGCCTAATATGTGCTACGTACCAAAGTACTGTACAAAACTACACACTGGACTGTCGAGAACTGTGGTGCATAATGCTGTGTTCACACCAAAGGACGCCTTTGTGAAAGTCCATTTGACTTGGCGTTTTTTTTATCCAACTGGGCGTGTCCAAGGAGCTGTCACTCAAGTCTCCTCAAGTGAGCTTTTTCGAGGCGAGACACAAACGGGCTGTGTGAGCAGATGCGCATTATGAAGTCAAAAATGAAAAATAGCAGCTGTAGATGAGAAATAAGTCTATATTTAGTTACTACATAACCTATTTATGGAAAAAAAATCTACAGAATGTTTATAAACAAGCTGCTAGATTACTCAACGAGCCGTCTGGTCACTACCCCCCCATGCTGCTCTCCGTGGAGCCCGTCATTATGGAATGCCAAAGCTGCCGTATCTAGATATAAATACATACATAAATAAATGAATTTATAAAGCAATAAATGCTCAAATAAATAAATAATTGTGCAAAGAAATATACAATTAAATATTGAAATGTATTCATTTATGTGACCATTTATGTATTTATTTATTTATTTATATATTTATGTATTTATTTATGTATTCATTTATTTTTATATTTATGTTTTTATTATGTTTTTAATTATTTATGTATTTATTTATTGATGTATACATATATGTATTTATTTATGTATGTATTTCCTTATTTATTTACGTATTTATTTATTTAATTATTTATTAAAACATTTAATTATTTATTTAAACATTTAATTATTTATTTAAACATTTAATTATTTAATTATTTAAACATTTATTTAAACATTTATTTAAACATTTATTTCATGCCGTATTTCATTGACGGTATGTTAATGAGGGGGCGTGTCTTGCCGTCCCATTCAGGCTTTAGCAATCAAACCCAGAGCGATCAAACACCAAAAAAATAACTTCCAGCCCATACAGCTGGTCAGTGGTCAAATGTATTAATATTTTGTTGATGATGATAACTGCGTTTATGTTCATAATAATTTGGTTTGATTTGATAAATTAACAAATAACAATGAAAGCCATAATATATTTAAAAATATGAAGCAAAACTAAATAATATATAACAATAAATAAATGCTTGGGGATAATCCCCAACATGTTCAAAAAGGAATAGGAAGAAATGTAGACGTTTTTACTCCTACCCCCTTTGTATATATCCTTCCTGATTCATATAAACAATTACAAATTTAAATCTATATCATAAATCCTATGATATCTGTATAAATTAAATATATATTTCAAAAAATCTTATACATATGATATTTACACACACATATTTATTACAGAGAAAACAGAACCGAATGTTTGTGCAATCATCACACAGTAGCCTACTGTTACTGTATGTATATTAAACATATCATATTCATCTGCAGTCATCCATCACACAGTTGTTCTATTAAATAAATGATATTAATGTCTATTATGGCTGTTTTGGACGACTGGGCACCTGGACATCTGGGCACTATGGTACATGTGGGCACCTGTACAACTGGGCACTAGGTACATGTGGGCACCTGGACAACTGGGCACTGGGGACATGTGGGCACCTGGACAACTGGGCACTATGGACATGTGGGCACCTGTACAACTGGGCACTTGGAGAGGTGGGCACCAAAACCATCTGGGCACTAGGGACATGTGGGCACCTGGACAAGTGGGCAATTAGGGGTGGAGACATCTGGGCACTAGGGACATGTGGGCACCTGGACAACTGGGCAATATGGACATCTGGGCACTATGGTACATGTGGGCACCTGTACAACTGGGCACTAGGTACATGTGGGCACCTGGACAACTAGGCACTGGTGACATGTGGGCACGTGGACAACTGGGCACTATGGACATGTGGGCACCTGTACAACTGGGCACTAGGTACATGTGGGCACCTGGACAGCTGGGCACTGGGGACATGTGGGCACTATGGACATGTCGGCACCTGGACAACTGGATACTAGTGACATCTGGGCAACATATTTTGGGGACGACTGGGCACCTGGACATCTGGGCACTAGGGATATCTGGGCACTAGGTACATGTGGGCACCTGGACAACTGGGCACTAGGGACATCTGGGCACCTGGACGAGTGGGCAATTAGGGGTGGAGACATCTGGGCACTAGGTACATGTGGGCACCTGGACAACTGGGCATTAGGGACATGTGGGCACCTTGACAACTGGCACTAGGGACATGTGGGCACCTGGACAGGTGGGCACCTTGACAACTGGGCACCAAAGCCATCTGGGCATCATGGACATGTGGGCACCTGGACAACTGGGCACTAGGGACATGTGGGCACCTGGAGAGGTGGGCACCAAAACCATCTGGGCACTAGGGACATGTGGGCAACTGGGCACCCGCCGTTCTAAAAATGGTTTATGCCACTTTTTAAGGTTAATACCATGGTATGTTGTTTTATATAATGGCATATACCGTATTTTTTAAATGGTATGCCTTTCCAAAACGGTATGTGCCTTTCCAAACCGGTATGCACCGTTCCTGGGAGTGGTATGCTGTTCCAAAATTGGTTTATACCACTTTTTAAATGGTATGTCGTTTTATATATAATTATCTATAATAACACTATTGTAGTGGCTATTTGTCAACATCAATAAAAACTCAAAAGCGACTGAGGCACCAGGCAGCGAATCTTATGCAGATCAGGGGGTAATTGGAATGAGTCCATTGTCCAGACAGGCAGCGAAGTTTTGTGGTATTTATTTAGCTCTCCAAGATGAACAATATAGAAAAAGGATGTTGAAATGTTTGCACATTATAATCACAACACTATAATAATAATAATAATATTATTAATAATACTAATACTAATACTAATAATAATAATTACCATTATTATTGTTATTATTTTATGAATTATGATGAATTATTTTGTATTATTATTATTATGTATTATTAGTAGTATTAATAATTATTATTAACATTAGGCCAATACATGTATCCACACAGCTTACACAGCATTCAGTAACACTAGGTATAACTGCAAAATTAAATAACCCCTGTAGGCCTATTAATCATTAGCCCACAATAAGTGTATAATTGTATTATCTAACACAATAATAATTATTATTGATAATTGAATATTGATTATTATTGTTATTATTATAAAAAATAGGCCAACACATGCATCCACACAATAATGAATATGACCATTCAGTAAAACTGGTATAATTGAAGTAACCTGTTAAATATGTATTAATTATTAACCACCCACTGTGTATAATGAAATCTTACTGCATGTCTTCATACTATCATAAAGGCACACAGTTGCTCTAATCCACACCAAACTGGGAACAAACACTGTTCAGGGGTCTGCCATGACAATAGTCCCAGCAGGGGCCACGTGTGCCCACCACAAGCCCCAAGGGGAACCCATAGGGCCAGAGAGGCGCACCATTGCTCAAATCTGCACAAAATGTGGCAGAAACACTGATCACCATGACAATAGTCACACTAAAAATGCACATAGATGTGGCACCATAACAGTGTTACAGCAGTGTTTGACTTAAATGGCTATAACTAGTAGTCTGTCCGTCTGTCTGTCTGTCTTGCCCTACTCTTTGCAAAAATTGGAATGTTGCATATCTAGTATTGGCAATTTAATCAAGGAATAAAATAACCAGTCATTTTCTTAAATTTGTCGTGTGTAAATCAGCGGGATTAGGGCCTGTGTGTGTGTGTGTGTGTTTGTTTGTGTTTGTGTGTGTGTGTGTGTGTGTGTGTGTGTGTGTGTGTGTGTGTGTGTGTGTGTGTGTGTGTGTGTGTGTGTGTGTGTGTGTGTGTGTGTGTGTGTGTGTGTGTGTGTGTGTGTGTGTGTGGTGGTAGTAGTTAACTGTTAATGGTCTATCTACCTGGCCTATTCATCACAATTCAGCCAACTTGTATAACACGCCCCAACACACTTTACACATTAATGTTGATCATGTTGAATGCAAATTAAGAACCTGCAAATTGCTCAATCTCACTCTCAGCTAAGAGGGTTCCTCACAGTTTTTTTTCACTGTCTTTTTTGCTATGTTTTTAATGTTGTTACTTGCTTTTCTTTTTTTGCTGTATTGTTAATCATTTGTACTGTTTCTTTAAAGCACACACAAATAAAATGCATTAGTATCTAAAGTTTTTAGATAGATAGATTTTAAAATAGACAATCTACAAACTTGTAGATCTACTAAACTTTAGGCTATCATTTCTCAAATATCATATCATAGCACGCATATTGTATTATATGCAGTAGCACCTGAAACGGACATTATAAGCTATACAATGATAATTTTCTCTTTATGACACATGCCTACTATACTGTTGACATTTCCACAAGATCAATAGCATCCTCTACAAATGTATGTAGTAGGCCTAATACACAATACACCCTAATCTAATCAATTGGAGTTTTGTATTTTAATGGGAATACTGTTCAGTGGTTGACAGTTAAGTACATTTACTTTAGTTTAGTTTAGTTTGACTCCACTACATTTCTAGGAAGGAAGGGACTCTTGGGACCCAAACTGCATATCAATCATTTACAAAACACAAAAGTATACCCACACATTATTACTGTCATTTATTCAATCAGACTGCCTTTGTATATTATCTCTAGTAATATTACATAAGTGTAGAGGGGACTTCAACGTTTTTCCAGGCGAGGGACCCTCGCTGAGAGAGAGATGAGGCAGGGACCCCCTTTGCTGAGAGAGAGATGAAGCAAGGCCCCCCTTAGCTGAGAAAGAGATGAAACAGGGACCCCCATAGCTAAGATGGAGATAAATCAGGCACCCCCTTACCTGAAATATTATTATCATGGACACAAAATACAATACATAATGCATTTGCAAAGATTAGGGCAAGACAGACAGACAGACAGACAGACAGACAGACAGACAGACAGACAGACAGACAGACAGACAGACAGACTACTAGTTATAGCCATTTGAGTCAAACACTGCTGTAACACTGTTATGGTGCCCATCTATGTGCATTTTTAGTGTGACTATTGTCATGGTGGTCCCCTGATCAGTGTTTCTGCCACATTTTGTGCAGATTTGAGCAATGGTGCGCCTCTCTGGCCCTATGGGTTCCCCTTGGGGCTTGTGGTGGGCACACGTGGCCCCTGCTGGGACTATTGTCATGGCAGATCCCTGAACAGTGTTTGTTCCCAGTTTGGTGTGGATTAGAGCAACTGTGTGCCTTTATGATAGTATGAAGACATGCAGTAAGATTTCATTATACATAGTGGGTGGTTAATAATGAATACATATTTAACAGGTTACTTCAATTATACCAGTTTTACTGAATGGTCATATTCATTATTGTGTGGATGCATGTGTTGGCCTATTTTTTATAATAATAACAATAATAATCAATATTCAATTATCAATAATAATTATTATTGTGTTAGATAATACAATTATACACTTATTTTGGGCTAATGATTAATAGGCCTACAGGGGTTATTTAATTCTGCAGTTATACCTAGTGTTACTGAATGCTGTAAGCTGTGTGGATACATGTATTGGCCTAATGTTAATAATTATTATTAATACTACTAATAATACATAATAATAATAATACAAAATAATTCATCATAATTCATAAAATAATAACAATAATAATGGTAATTATTATTATTATTATTGGTATTAGTATTAGTATTAGTATTATTAATAATATTATTATTATTATTATTATTATTACCCTTATAGTGTTGTGATTATAATGTGCAAACATTTCAACATCCTTTTTCTATATTGTTCATCTTGGAGAGCTAAGTGGCATAAACCATTTTTAGAACGGCGGGTGCCCAGTTGCCCACATGTCCCTAGTGCCCAGATGGTTTTGGTGCCCACCTCTCCAGGTGCCCACATGTCCCTGGTGCCCAGTTGTCCAGGTGCCCACATGTCCATGGTGCCCAGATGGCTTTGGTGCCCAGTTGTCAAGGTGCCCACCTGTCCAGGTGCCCACATGTCCCTAGTGCCAGTTGTCAAGGTGCCCACATGTACCTAGTGCCCAGATGTCTCCACCCCTAATTGCCCACTCGTCCAGGTGCCCAGATGTCCCTAGTGCCCAGTTGTCCAGGTGCCCACATGTACCTAGTGCCCAGATATCCCTAGTGCCCAGATGTCCAGGTGCCCAGTCGTCCCAAAAATATGGTGCCCAGATGTCACTAGTGCCCAGTTGTCCAGGTGCCGACATGTCCATAGTGCCCACATGTCCCCAGTGCCCAGTTGTCCAGGTGCCCACATGTACCTAGTGCCCAGTTGTACAGGTGCCCACATGTCCATAGTGCCCAGTTGTCCACGTGCCCACATGTCCCCAGTGCCTAGTTGTCCAGATGCCCACATGTACCTAGTGCCCAGTTGTACAGGTGCCCACATGTACCATAGTGCCCAGATGTCCATATTGCCCAGTTGTCCAGGTGCCCACATGTCCCTAGTGCCCAGATGTCTCCACCCCTAATTGCCCACTTGTCCAGGTGCCCACATGTCCCTAGTGCCCAGATGGTTTTGGTGCCCACCTCTCCAAGTGCCCACATGTCCCTAGTGCCCAGTTGTACAGGTGCCCACATGTCCATAGTGCCCAGTTGTCCAGGTGTCCACATGTCCCCAGTGCCCAGTTGTCCAGGTGCCCACATGTACCTAGTGCCCAGTTGTACAGGTGCCCACATGTACCATAGTGCCCAGATGTCCAGGTGCCAAGTCGTCCAAAACAGCCATAATAGACATTAATATCATTTATTTAATAGAACAACTGTGTGATGGATGACTGCAGATGAATATGATATGTTTAATATACATACAGTGACAGTAGGCTACTCTGTGATGATTGCACAAACATTCGGTTCTGTTTTCTCTGTAATAAATGTGTGTGTAAATATCATATGTATAAGATTTTTTGAAATATATATTTAATTTATACAGATATCATAGGATTTATGATATAGATTTAAATTTGTAATTGTTTTTATGAATCAGGAAGGATATATACGAAGGGGGTAGGAGTAAATACGTCTTCATTTCTTCCTATTTCTTTTTGAACATGTTGGGGATTATCCCCAAGCATTTATTTATTGTTATATATTATTTAGTTTTGCTTCATATTTTTTAATATATTATGGCTTTCATTGTTATTTGTTAATTTATCAAATCAAACCAAATTATTATGAACATAAATGCAGTTATCATCATCAACAAAATATTAATACATTTGACCACTGACCAGCTGTATGGGCTGGAAGTTATTTTTTTGGTGTTTGATCGCTCTGGGTTTGATTGCTAAAGCCTGAATGGGACGGCAAGACACGCCCCCTCATTAACATACCGTCAATGAAATACGGCATGAAATAAATGTTTAAATAAATGTTTAAATAAATTTTTAAATAATTAAATAATTAAATGTTTAAATAAATAATTAAATGTTTAAATAAATAATTAAATGTTTAAATAAATAATTAAATAAATAAATACGTAAATAAATAAGGAAATAAATACATAAATAAATAATTAAATGTTTTAATAAATAATTAAATAAATAAATACGTAAATAAATAAGGAAATAAATACATATATGTATAAATCAATAAATAAATACATAAATAATTAAAAACATAAATAAAAACATAAATAAAAACATAAATCTAAAAATAAATGAATACATAAATAAATACATAAATATATAAATAAATACATAAATGGTCACATAAATGAATACATTTCAATATTTAATTGTATATTTCTTTGCACAATTATTTATTTATTTTAGCATTTATTGCTTTATAAATTCATTTATTTATTTATGTATTTATATCTAGATACGGCAGCTTTGGCATTCCATACGTCATAGCAGCCCGATCACGGCGAGCACATCTCGGTGGGTCCCTGTGCTGGAAATGACCAAAGCGAACTTAATAATCTCAATCAGTGGCGGAGCGTCCGGGGAGGCCAGGGAGGCGGCCGCCTCCGGGCCCGCGAGCCTGGAGGGCCCGGGCCGTCAGATCACATGGACGTGCGCTCCGCCTCTCCGCCTCTCATTTAAAGCATTATCATCATTAAAATAATATTGAAAATGTTATGTTGCGTGTTGTTGGTTTATTTTCACTCACAGTAATGCAAATATACAAATGAATCACAATCGCTTCCATTATCTTATCTCCAAATGTATTTTGGTTAAAATTGTCATCAACATCTGCCAAAAAAGCCCCATGCCACCCGTGACCTGTACGTCATCATCAATCACTTGTCAACACAAGCCAGGACACGTTACGTTACGGCTTACGGCACGGGCCCGGCTTAATCATGAGCGGAAATGCATATAAACACAAAAGTGTTTACACAGGAGCCAGATTAACAGGTATGACTGTCGGTGTCACTCACTGTCTACAAGAAACTTAGTTATTAAATTGTTTATGGTTCTTATAGTAGCCGCCGAGCCCTACTTAAGAGTCCTTCTCTCTGTCTCTTAGTGAAGATGATGATGATAGGGACTCAGCAGCTGCTAGCTGCTCCTTAGGAGAGGATGCGGGCCCGGTGTTGGACCAGCAGCTCCCCCTCCCCTCACCCACACTGCAAGTGGAAGAAGTGGACACTGGGGGTGAAAGCAGCAGATCTTCTCCTCCCATGGGTGAAATTGAGACCATGGATGAGGACAGCACTCCCCTGGAGTGCTTTCCGACTGATAGGGCCAATTTCTGTGAAAATGTTGAGGACGCCAACACCAAAAGATATGTCCTTAAAATGCAAACCCAAGGGTCCATTCCCCACCGATACGGACAGTCGTTCTTTTTCGGAGAGTTATTACACCTCCACCACTAAAGTTGGGATAAAATTGCCACGCGGTTGTGCTATTCACCAAAATTAGACCACTGTTACTGTGAGCCTTGCTGGCTTTTTGCCAAGCGAAATGCACCCCACTATAATAATGCATGGGTAAATGGAATAAACGCCTGGAAGAATCTCTCCAACAAAATTGAGACGCATGAACCTTCTCAAATACATATTGATGCATGCATAGTATACGAGCAATGGAAATGCAACAGTACAATAGACGCTGACATGGAGAGGTCTGTGCGTAATGCAGCCCTGTTTTGGAGACAGGTCTTAGAGCGCATTGTAAATGTAACACTCACTCTTGCTTCATGCAACTTGGCATTCAGGGGGCATAGGGAGGCTATAGGTAAGGGAAATGCTGGCAACTTTTTGTCAATAATTGAATTATTGTCTCGCTATGACCCTGTTTTGAAAGAGCTAATCAACCGACCAGAAGGGTCAGTGAAATACCTCAGTCACAAGATTCAAGATGAGATTATTTACATATTGTTTTTGCTGAATCAGGTTTCATTAATGTAATTAAAAACATTTGATTGATTGAAATTTGTATTAGGCAAAAGAATGTAAAACAACACAGTTACATTTATAATACTTTTGTCTAAAAGGTCCGACCAAAAAAGTCCTTGCGGACTTGTTTCCGTTGAGGTCCTTGGTCCTTGGTCCATCTACAACAAGCATTGTTGATGTGCGGGCAAAGCTTTGTAAGCATGACACAAGAGTGTTGAATTCAAGTAGAGGAATCCCTGTGTAGAGAAGACAGTCTTCATCATCTTTTAGGAGATCCTCTGCAACAGACTGTGAGCTCTCAGGGGATGGTTCAGTCAGCTCGCTAGATGTCCTGGTAGGTGGAGCTTTGGCATAGATGTGGTCCTCCATTCCTGGGTCTGACGACTGTGTCTGGACATCATGTGAGCTCTTTGCCACGGAATGTGGCTCCTCTGAAGCCTCCATTGCAACTGGCTCGTCGTACAGACATATTTAATTAGTGTACAATGAGATGTATTGCAGTAGTTGTTATCGATTGAGACAGATGTAATTGTACATGTTTAACACACCACCATGCTTAAGGCACTGAATTAAACATACGATTATGACACATTGTTTTTTGTTTTTTGAAAAAATAAAAACTTTGTTTATTGCATCTTTTTTGTCTTTAAGGTTGTACCGTCACCTTCCTAAAATAATGGCCTACATCTTACTTTTTGGGAAATTATATTTTTGCCTAAAGAGTTGTTTGTGGCTAGAAATAGGCCATTATTTTGGCAAGGTGCATGGAGAAGAAAAAAAAACAAGCGCTGTGCGTGGGTGTGACACACACACACACACACACACACACACACACACACACACACACACACACAGTGACGTTACAAATGACAGATTAGTACATGTGTTTGTGATCATAAATGCGTTGCAACTTTTTGTTTGCGATAGGTTGAATCGCTTGCGACACAAATAAATCACAATGAGCCCTGCCGTGGACCAGGCCAGGTCAGATTTGTTTTAATGCCTTGTAGAAATTAATCTTACCCGTTAAATGTCTCTGAACGATACTCTCCTCTGGAGGTCTCTCACCCAACAGCAGCGTTGGATATGGGTTGTCCCGTGTAGGTCTCTTGTCCACGAAGTGAAATGAACATACATACACAGCTTTGGGAGTTTTTTTAAAGTTCAAGTTTCTTAGCCAACTTCTTTTCAAATCGGATGCGATGGAATTTTGACGTTAAGCGAGAGAAAAGCAGAGATAAAAGACTTACTAACAAACGTTCTTGGAGTCAGAATCGCTAGGCGACCTGTGAAGCTGCAGCTACGTTCTGCTGGCAAATGTAAACACACTGAGCCGCTACTTCCTGCTTTCGGTCCGTCCGCAGGATGTTTCCCACACAGGATTTTTGCTCCAGTAAATTCCCGCGGAAACAGGTGGATAGAGAAAAACTGATTAAGTCTGTCTAAATGCCGTGGACAGGGATATGATGGTGCTGCTAATATGAGTGGTGTGTATTCAGGCGTACAAGCAAGAATTGCAGAGAAAGAACCACTTGCCCGGTATGTCCATTGCGCTGCTCATAATCTCAATTTAGCACTCAATGACTCTGTTAAAAACCTCCCTGGAGTAAGACAGTTCTACGACACTGTAGAGGCGTTATACAACTTTTTCGGTCACAGTATCAAGAGATGGGCTTTGCTCAGTGAGGTGATGACGCCAGAGAGCAGAAAAATAACAGTGTGTCCAACTCGCTGGCCCTCTCACCATGATGCGCTTGTTGCGTTAAGGCACAGATATCGAGACATTGTAAAAGCCCTTTTGAAAATAAACCTCACCAGTGACAAAAAAGATGAGCGCGATGACGCAAGTGCACTAAAGAATGCAATCAGTAGCCTACATTTTTTATATTTTTGGTCAACATGCAAAGCAAGATTTTGGAATGTATAAACGCTGCCTCACAGTTAATGCAAGCGAAACACACTGATATCCTCAAAGCATCTACTCTGCTGCAGAACGCCATCAGTGTTCTGAAGGAGTACAGGGAGCAATTTGATGAGGCCAAATCCACAACACTTGCTCTAGCAACTAAATGGGGCAGTACAACACAGTTCGAAACAACCAGGGCGAGAAAAGTTAAACGTTTCTATGATGAACTTTCTGAAGACAGTCGCCTTACTGACGCAGAAAGCAACTTTCGGATAAACGTTTTCAATGCCTTTCTTGATATCATCATACAGCAACTTTGCCAGAGGTTCACCAGCTTACATGTAACTGCAAATATATTCGAGGCAATTCACCCCAACACACTCTTGGAAGCTCAGGATGATGAGTTATACCAAGCTGCCCGACGGCTTAGTGAGCACTGCAGTCGCGACATAGCCCTCAGCTTCCCTGACCAGCTGCTTTCTTTTAGAACGTGTTTCAGAGACCAGATACCTAAACAAAAGACTGTTGTGGATTTAGCTAAAATGCTCATTGTAAACCACCCAGCAGTGACCTCTACATTCAGTGAGGTTTGCACAGCCTTCATATTATTTCTGACTATTCCTGTCACTGTAGCAACCGCCGAGCGCTCATTCTCCAAATTGAAACTGATTAAAAACTACTTGAGAAGCACAATGGGACAGGAGAGACTCACTGGACTGGCCGTGTTGTCAATAGAGAGTGAACGGTCAAAGAAACTGGACATACAAAAGATAGTCGATGAGTTTGCAGAGCGCAAGGCTCGTCGAGTTGCCTTCAAATAGTGGTGAGTGGACCTCACCTAGAAGGCGTGAAATTGCATTCTTGTTGTAGGCTACTTGAGCTCATGGGCCAATTTTTTTCTAAGCAGTTCACCATTCTAATATTTGTTTTATTTAATAGGCCTATTTATATTATTTTAACTACAGTGAGTGTTGTTCATTCATTAGTCTTTTTTTGAAGTGGGTTCCAAAAATGTCATGGCACCACCGCTGTCCATGACAGCGGTGGTGCTGAACTCTTACAAAATGCTGTGATTTGTTTTTTGTGTGACAACAATGTAAGAATGCTTGTAAGCGCCGCAGTTGCGGGAATGTTTGTTGTAAAGCGATTCAATAAAACTGAATTGAAATGTAACGTCAAGCTTTAATTTATTATGTAAAATGAATGTACATTTTTGGAAATTATATTTTTTTATAATGCATTTGTTTATGCGTGCGTGCATGCAAAGGGGGGGGGCCTGAACACTGTGCAGTGCCTCCCGGCCCGGCTTTGAGTTGTTCCGCCACTGATCTCAATAAAAAAGCACAAACTAACTACTTCACAAGAACAATGTTGGTGTAATTAGGAGATTCGACAGGGAATCTATATTTTATATACACAAATTAACAAGTTAAAAGAAAAAATCATGTGGCAGTATTTCCTGGTTTTCCGCGGACTGTCGGCCCCATCCTCCCCGTTCAGCTGCTGTTGTCTCACCGCAGAGATGACAGCGGGAGCCCCGGTGCCATGGTCCTCGCCTCTCCCCGGGGAGAGGGGGGCTCGCAGGATTGATATGCATGCATGCCTGTTCATAGCTAAAGTAGTAGCACTTTAATTCATAGTTTGTTGCTTCGCTATACTGGAGCGACATTATATATATATATATATATATATATATATATATTATCCCCAGGCCGAGCTGACTGACACACGCACACACACACACACACACACACACACACACACACACACACACACACACACACACACACACACACACACACACACACACGTAACTTGAGTACATGTACTCAAGTACTGTACTTAAGTACTTGAGATATTGTTACTTTACTGGAGTATTTCCAATTATTTTACTTCTACTCTGCTACATCCATCCCAGAGGAAAATATTGATTTGACAACTTTAGTTACTAGTTAGTTACTATGTGGATTTTGATTATTATTACAAAACCACTTTAACCCTATATACATTTGAAAATAGCAGATCTACAAGCTCACAATGTGTAATGTTCATATATATATATATATATATATATATATATATATATATATATATATATATATATATATATATATATATATATGTGTGTGTGTGTATGCTATAGGCCTATCAGTTATAATTATAAACGATCTATCTATCTATCTATCTATCTGTCTATCTATCTATATCTATCATATGCATAGGCCTATATTCTGATCTATGTGATTTATTTATTTATTGGTTCATTGATGCCTGAACGCAACAAACCAATTGAAATGATTCCCTCACAAAACTTTCCCTCACTTTTACTTTTCGCGGGCAACAAATGGTATAAATAAAGGGGTTTTCAAGACTCATGTCATAGCGACAACATGGATCATCAGCAGCGGATCAGACGACGGAGGCTCTTGATCATTCTTGCCGCTCTGGAAGATGAGGAAACGTGGGAACGACCCCTGCCCCGCCAGCGCTCTGAGCGGTCTGTGTGGGTCCACAGCATCCTCCAGACCCGTTTTGAGCGGGGTGAATTTCACACGCTGGTTCGGGAGCAAATGCTGGATCGAACTAGCCTGGTAAACCCCCCTCCCTCCGGAAATCTCATTTGCATTTGGTTTCAGGAAGGAGGGTCTGGGATTGCTCACAGAGTAAAGCTGCCCGAACCACTGCGCATACGAACCAATCAGCGGCTGCTAGGGGCGGGATCATCCAATCACCTGCCTAGTAGCTTGAAAAAATGAAACTCCGTCTGTCATCGATTCTGCGCCCGGAGTCTCAGATGCAAGTACGCTGTGAAACAAAATGTGTGTCGCAAGCTTCTTCCATTTGACGGAGTGAGGTTAGGATCGAACCCGCTTCCAAGAAGCTTTCAGGCTTTCTGTGGCCCAGTTTGAGGAGCTGTTGGCGAGAGTGGGACCACGCATAGCGAGGATGGACACAAACTACCGCCGAGCGATACCCCCAGCTGAACGGCTCGCAATTTGTCTTCGGTGAGATCTCTTTTATTCTAGCAACATGCAAATAAGTATAGTTATTTATTTATTTTGCTTATAGCGTATTCTAGAACCCAGTGAAGTGCTATTACGTTTTCTGTATTATTCTTCTGTGGTGGAAATCAACAATGTACATGTTGACTACTGTGTTCAGGTCAATTTAGAGTAATTTTACCTAACTTGAGTGTTTCCATTTGTCGATGATTTTACTTCTACTTCTTTATTCTAGCAACATGCAAATAAGTATAGTTATTTATTTATTTTGCTTATAGCGTATTCTAGAACCCAGTGAAGTGCTATTACGTTTTCTGTATTATTCTTCTGTGGTGGAAATCAACAATGTACATGTTGACTACTGTGTTCAGGTCAATTTAGAGTAATTTTAACCAACTTGAGTATTTCCATTTGTCGATGATTTTACTTCTACTAGGCCTACAGTAAAAAAATAAATACTAAAAAATGTTAAAACTATTTGCTACATTGAGGAAGCAAATATTGTACTTTTTACTTGTGGTGCATTCATTTTAGTACAAAACAAAACAAGATGACCTCTTGCTCTATATAATAATAATGATAATAACAATGATAATAATAATAACTAAATCTTTTTCAATTGTGTTTTCAAGCTTCTTGGCCACTGGAGACAGCTACCGGACCATAGCTGGCAGCTACCGTGTGGGCATCTCCACTGTGTCTGGGATAGTGCCAGAGGTTGCCAAAGCCATCTGGGAGTGTCTGGTTGGTGACTTCATGGCTGTACCCACCACAGATGACTGGCGTGCCATCGCTGCTACCTACCAGCGACGTTGGAACTTCCCAAACTGTGTCGGAGCCATAGACGGGAAGCATGTCGTCATCCAGGCCCCCCCGGCAACCGGTTCACAGTTCCACAACTACAAGGGGACTTTCTCCTTGGTCCTCGTCCGTCGTGGATGCTGATAAAAACTTCCGGGTGGTCGACGTCGGCAGCTATGGAGGTTCCAGCGACGGTGGGATTCTGGCACACTCTGCCTTTGGTCAGCGTCTGGTGGATGGCACCCTCTACCTCCCTGAAGACGCTCCGCTTCCTGGGGCAGAAGACTTGGGCCGGCAACCCCATGTGATTGTGGCAGATGAGGCCTTCCCTCTTCGCCGCAACCTCATGCGGCCATTCCCCGGGGTTCACCTCACCAGGAAGCAGAGGGTCTTCAGCTACCGGCTGTCCCGTGCCAGACTGGTGGTGGAGAACGCCTTTGGCATCCTGGTAAGCCAGTGGAGGATGTACCATCGGGTCATTCCCCTCCACCCAGACAATGCAGATGCCTGCGTCAAGGCCACGTGTGCCTGCACAACTTCATGAGGAGACGCACCAGCCGTGGACCTGCTGCTGCTCGACCACCAGTTGTGGACCTGCCCGGAGAGGCTCCGGGGCTTCGTAGGCTTGGCAGAGTGGGCAACAACAACGCTGCACGAGAGCCCCTCTTCAGGAGAGAATGCTTCACCTCGTTCTTCTCTGGAGTGGGTGCTGTTCCTTGGCAGGATGACGTGGTCTAGTCCAACACAAAGGCTTTTTTAAGAGCCACCCCCATATTCCAATGAAAGAGTATAATTCTACTAAACATATGAAAACCCCCCTTTCCTAAAGAAATTCCAGTGAGTAACAAGTATGCACAAGCACATAAAAGGGCCACTCGTATTCAGATGAAAGAGCAGGTAATTCTACACCAGTACATGTCAAACTTTCCTAAATATGTAGAATATGCACGGCCTTTTTAAGAACCAGCCATTTTCAAATAAATGTAATATTTTGAGTATTCCTGGCACACTGAATAAATTGTTTGGCAGAGGGAATCACTGTGCAATGCAGGTATGCAAGAACATGTTTAATAACAATACAACAATATCAGCTGCATTCAAGTACTGTATAACAATTATGAGGTATTTAACAATACTTCTACTCCACTACATATTGTACTTTTACTCCAGTGCAATCATTTGAAAAGTAAAAAAAAAGGAAACTAGAGAAAGTGCTCCTCGGAGCACAGGTCTCCGCCAGGTCAGGTAAGTTATTGTGGCCTCCTGGTGGCGCTATAATAGGCCAATGTGAAAAGGGTGGCATTTCTTCCTCGGCCTAGTGGGAATATGCGTGCAAATTTTCACGGAAATCGCACGCCGCGTTCATGATTTCAGACATTTTGTTCAAAACGGACCAATCCTGCAAACTTTGGAAGTCAACCTTAGTCAATGAGGATGGAATATGAAATATCGGACAGATGCGTCTTGATCACATGACTATAGAGATACTGTGTGATGTTTGGATAAACTCTGAAGGATTAATATCCAAAAATGTATTTGACATAAGTCGGCCTCCTGGTGGCGCTGTAAAAAGCAGATGTGAAAAATGCAGTGCAGATGTTTTTCCTTGGCCTCTAGGGAGTAGGCGTGCAAAGTTTCACGCAGATCGGTGCAGTTATAGTTAAAAATGCAAATCGTCCTGTTATAGCGCCACCATGAGGCTGATGTGAAAAGTTTTAAGTGCCATTTCTTCCTCGGCCTAGTGGGAATGTGCGTGTGCAATTCTATGCAAATGGCAAGCTGCGTTCATGATTTGAGGCAGTTTGTTCAAAACGGACCAATCCTGCAAACTTTGGATGGTAACCTTAGCCAATGAGGATGGAATATGGGAAATCAGACAGATCAGGGTTGATCACATGACTATAGAGATACTGTGTACCGATTTGCATGAGGTTTGGTTAAAAACTGTAGGAGTAATGGGAAAAAATGGGTTTTGCACAAATCGGCCTCCTGGTGGCGCTATAACAGGCCCATGTGAAAAATTTGAGGCAGAGGTTCTGAATTGGCATCCAGGGAGTGTGTGTGCACAGTTTCGCAGCGACCGGGCCAACGGTGCCAGAGATTTGGTGCTAACACACAGACAGGACACACACACGGACGGACGGACGGACGGACGGACACACGGACGGACGGACAGGGGCGAAAACATACTCTCTCGCCATGCCTTTCGGCCTGGCGGAGACAACAAACAAAATAAATAGCCGACCTACAAGCTCACCAAACAATAGTGCAAAAAAAGCCTTGCCACAGGTCAGAGGAGGCCAACATTTTTAACTCAAATCTTTGCTTCTGGGGGTCCCTGGAACAAAACTATTTTCAGATGCCGGTCCATGGCCAAATACATACATTTTGGGGGTCCTTGACATGAAAAAGTTTGAGAACCACTGATATATTATTGCAATATAACTTCCTTCAAAAAACTGTAGAACACATTTGTGGAATCCCCCAGAATAGTAGCCTGGTTCCAGCCGAATCTGCCTTTGCAAAATCGCATCGCACTTTAGCCCTCGGCAGATTAGGTCTGGCCCCCCTCCATAGAGATTCCATTTCTCTCCCTCCGCAGTGGTGTGGAGCCAACCAGGGCCCAGTATCCAAATGTGGGCGGGCTTATCACCTTATTTGGAGCAATGACGTACAAGGAAGCACTGCTCTGATTAGTTCGTGAACAAGGAAGCACTGCTCTGATTGGTTTAGGTCTAACCAATAGAGTCCGTTTGGATCTTTTTGTAACCGCCCCTTGGAAAAAAATCTATCGTTGATAGGGACCAGACTAATATCCACGCAGTGTGTCGTGTGATATTGTCTGGCCACGCGAGGCTACCAGAATAGCAGATCTACACGCTCATAGCGCGGCACTCGGTGCAGCGCTATGAGCTGGGAGGGGAGGCGTAGTGTGTACTGGGAGGGGAGGTTTAGTGTAGCCTGGCATTGGCCAGACTGATAACGTGGATTCACTCTCACGTTCCTCCCCGGTGTCAGTCTGGACTTCGGCGCAAGGGAGCAAGTATAAGAAATCATCAATGGGTTTCAACTGCTGTCCGTACAACAGTGAAAAGCATCCAAATCATTTTCTGATTTCTCATACTCGCTCCCTATGGGCCGAAGTCCAGACTGATACCGGGAGGAACGTGAGAGTGAATCCACGCAATCAGTCTGGCCAATGCCAGGCTAGGTGTAGTGTGTTTCGGAGGGGAGCTGTAGTGTGTGTTTTTTTTTTACAAAAAAAAACACACTGCAGTCCTTGCTCTCCCAGTTCCTTGAACAACTGATCGTTCACTGCCTGCAGTATGTTCATTTTCACCACAGCCTTCCCCCTGGCCGACAGCGTCTTCACCGTGTGGGCAATGCCCAGAAAGTAGTAGTGCTCCCCATCCAGAGCCTGCGGAACAGTGTGAGGGACAGAGGGCCCAGCGGTCCCTGGGCCCTCTGGGACTCTCATGCCCAGCGGACATGACTGTGGCAAATGCCCAGGTCTTAATGGGCACATTGGCCGAGCCACTTGTGCTGCAGTCCTTCACCAATTGTAGGTGCTTCTTGTAGCCCTCTTTCAGGGTCTTCCACCTTCTCATGCACTCTGCCACTGGGGAAAAACACAAAATACATGTCATGTGACGTGACCTGAGTAAAGCAGCAGCTACATCATATCAAAATAACAATTATAACATGCATTGTAAAATTATGTATTTATTCATATACATTTAGACATTACAGTGTGCTTGTTATTTGCCAAGTGAACTAGACAGTATGGACAACTAAGTAATGTAGAACTGTAACCGTGCATGCATGTACATTTATGCTTTCAGGTGTCATGCTTCTATGTTGTCCAATAAATGCTTATCTCTCTATTATCCAACTATAACTAATGCAAAGGACTGAGGGCTGTGATATTACACGTAGGAAAAATGCATCTCTCGCTAAGATTATGCATGTTGTTTTTAGTGCATACATTGCCTAACCTGACGCTTCCAGATCCAAAGAAGCTTTCGTCACACATTTGTTTCTCAGCTTGAGAAACTAGTTACTCAATACCGCCCCCGTCTGGCAGAGTCAGGTTATACATTGCCAGCTACAGACAGAGGCGTCAATTGGGTATGGCAGGCTATGGCAGCTGCCATACCCTGGCTCCAGAAAAAAAAAAATATATATATATATTATAAAAAAAAAAAAAAATTAAATAAAAAATCAATCCATGAATGTCTCTGTCTATCTGCGTTGATTATTCTGTTATTACATTTCAGTAAAATAACTACCAATGCAAAATGATTGCTTTCACAGGGTATTTCATTCTTCACAACTGCTTGTATCTCCCCTATAGATGGGTTTCCGCGCGACGTCATCACAGAGCAGAGTGCGCAATCTGCGCATGCGCGGGGGAGAACGAACCGGAAGCGCCATTCACTCTATTGTTATTTTCGGGATTTAGATAGGCATAATGCTGCTATTACAGGCATAATAGGCATAATGCTGCTATTATATACAAACAGATCCAACTTCCGACAAATCATTTTTATTGAGTAAAGAAGATATTACAAACTGCATAATTTAATCTACTTTCATTAAACCTGGTGAAGACCATTTATTTTAATGAATGTACAATGGCCAGAGCTGCTGCGGGTAATAGCGCCCTCTACAGGCTCATCCCGCCACTGCGCGCGCATCATCCTCTCATGTTTATGTAGCAGGGCGGTATGCATTAATATATAATATAGCCAACTACGCCACCTGGGGAGTTGCACCCCAGGAAATATTATTATTCTATGTAAACCAACCACCTGAACATATATTACTCCTCACCCAAGTTCGTTGTACATAAATGATCAAGGGCAGAAACAGTGTTTTAGGTCAATGTACAAAAAGCTTTATTGTAATATAAAAGTGTAATCTCATCAACAATAAAAGTAACACAACATTTAATAAGCTAAAAACAACAGGCAATGCACTTAATGATAAAACCTAATTGCCTATAGGGCCAGTGCTGGGGGTTTAAGGGGGAGAACGAGCAGGCCGGCTGACCCAGAGGAGGGGCACCCCAATATGGAACAACAAACAACTAAAAGGATTTCACACCAGCACAGCAAAAGGGGGGGATGATTACCACCAACCCAACTGGGCAGCCGTCACCTGCTCTCTCACACCGAGGAGTCCCCAGCCACAGGCCTGTAAGACAGGAAATACGGTTTAGGCAGTGCAGGGAAAATAGAGGTAACTGGATTATTTAAAATAGTACTTGTATTAGGTGATAATATATATAATATACTATAGTAGGATGCCGTCTGTAGGCCTAGTCTCGCCAAAATAAACCAAACAATAAGCAATAATACTAAATAAACAAAGCAATAATGCTAAATAATAAACAAAATAAACAAGGAGGCTGGCTGAGAGCCTGAGTGTGGACGTTTGTCAGAAAAGAGTACTTCCACAGCCGTTTAGGAACGGGGGGAAGGGAACCTCAGCGTGGAGCGTCAGTGTTAGTAAGGCGTGGGTGATTCAAACCCCGCAAAGCAGCAGCAGGTATCACGGTGCCTGAAACGAGAAACTGCCGTGTCAATTCTACCAATTTATAATACTAATATTCATTAAGACAGGAGCAGAGAGACAGACAGCAACGTACCGCTATGCAGCAAAGGCGGAAGCCAAGATGGCCCGCTTGCAGCGGCGGACACCGGTAGAATGAACTGTAGTAATAATAATAATAATAATAATAAAGGCCATGATTATTATAGTGCCTGCCTGACATAGAATTAACTTGTTATACTGCGGAGAAGGAGGACCACCAACGTACCCGTTGTGCAGCGTGAAGCAGCACGCACGCCCGGCGCAAAACACCAACAAGGGTGGTAGACACACAGAGGCTACAAAGGACACAAACGGTCATGGTCAAGTTCAAGACCATGTACTACGCAGCATAAAGTAAAGTGCATTAACAGCAAGATGGAGAGACATACCTGCGCTGATGCGCGATGCAGACAGGCCAGCCTGGACTGGTAACAGACCAGTGTGGAGAGACAGACAGCTAACTGTGTTTGGAGGTGCATTGCTTTAATACTGTTGCCAATCAGCCCACTGATGAGTGGGCGGAGGATGGGCAGAATGGGAGCCAACGCCCATCCTGCTACAATCCTTCCCCTCCAATTGCATCGTCGGCCCGACGATGATTCACACAAGTTTCATCCAAACCCTGATTCCAGGGTCTATACAAGGCTGAGACAGCATTCAATGCCGAAACAGGAGTGGGGACCGGTCCTCTATCCACTGCCTGTGGAAGATGGAAAAGGTTGGAATGTTGGCCAGCTGTAGACCTTGAAGTTCGGCGTTGGACGGCCTCGCCACTACTGGATGGGTCATCCGGTTGAGAGACCAGTGATCTAGAGAGTGGAAGTACCCTGTTGGACTCGACTAAGTCCACAGGCACGACCGCAGATGGTTCAAGAGCCGCCAGCACAATGGGGACCGAATCACCATCGGGAGATTCCCCATACTCTGGACTCATCTGTGGATCACCGTCTCCGTTACCGGATGGTTCGTCCAAACGAGGAACAGAGGGTCCTGAAGGTAAGGCTATTAATACAGTAGGGTGCTCATTCAGATTAACAGGCCCAACCGAGGTGTAATCTGGTTGGCCAGAAGGACGCAGGGGAGTCCCTGCTAGAAATGGATCTGCAGGCAAGGCCAGATGGGACTGGGGCATTACTGGGGGCAGAACAAACCAGTCACCCGCGTTCTGGTCTTCGCCCACCAAGGGTGGCGACCTCTCGACCCGTTGGTCAGTTGGGGAGGTCCCGACCGGAGACTCTCGCCCAACCCGTTGTTTGAGGAAGGTGCGATGAACCTGCTTCACTCTGCTTGGTTGACGCACCGGTGCAATGGTGTACCTAGCACCACCGGGCTTGGGAGCTCCAACTACCCTGCGGCCATGATGTGCTTCTCGGCAGTCTGCCGCAACCTTCAAACGGTCCCGGGCCCCCTCAAAAGCCATCTGAAGCCGGGTCTGATGTTCAATGACCCAGCCATTTACACTACCCACTGCCGGTTCAAGGACCCTTCCCCACGGGAAGTCCACAGGTAGCCGCGGTTCCTGACCAAACAACAGGAAATAAGGTGTCTCACCCGTGGCCTGATGGGGAGTATAGTTATAGCAGAAGAGCATCTGCGGAAGGCAGTCAACCCAATCCCGCTTATGGGAAGTGGGTAAAGTACGCAAAAGATCGTGTAGAATTGGATTTATGCCCTCACCCTGTCTGCTGACAGCAGGATGGTAAGGAGTAGTGCAGGACGTCTTGATTCCATAAAGGCTGCAAAGCTGTTGGAATAGAGGCGCTTTGAAATGCCGGCCCTGACTTGAATGGATTCGACCGGGGACTCCCAGTTTGTAGACCCATTCGTTCACAAGAACATGGGCAACAGTGGATGACCGTTGATCCCTAGTGGGGATGGCCAGCGTGTATTTGCTAAACACATCAGTTATAACCAATACGTTCTCGACCCCTGTACCAGAATGCTCCAAGACGGTAAAGTCAATGGCCACAACCTCATTGGGCCGGGAAGCCAGTAAGGGACCCAGGTAACTTCTTGCAGGTGGTCGGGTGTCCCTTGTATGACCTGGCAATGCTGTAATGGTGGCCTGAGTAGGGACAGTTGCTGGCTCTGGTGGAACTGCTATGTGTACCGGGTAGAGGGGAACCCGTCGACCCCTACACTTCCTGGCTAAATGTCCGGGTTGCTGACACCTCCAGCATATTACAGGACCAGCACGGGGGGGGGGGGTGACGAGTACTTGGTACGAGAGCCACAACCTGCATTAGCTGGTTCAATTGATCCTGTTGCCCTTTTAGCATCTCTCTTATCGCACCCAACTCTGAACCCTGCGGCGAGTCACCGCTCGCCGGGTGTGCCCTGCCGTGAATCACACACTGGGTACCATGCGTCGATGGAACGGAATCGTTGCCACGCGTTGTACAAACGGGCCTGCCTGCCCGTTCCCAATGAACAGCCTCCTCTCTAATTTCCAGCAGCGTCATGGCGGGACGACAGCGTACCAGCTGCTTCAGCTCCCGTCGAAGGGCTCGGTCCATGACGTGCTCTATGAATTGATCCCGCAACACAACCTCTGCATTAAACATGCTGGCCGGAGCCCGCTGTTTGGCTTTCTCCATCAAGCTCATCAGAGCGAGAGAGAATTCTTGCAATGTCTCTCCATCCTGCTGTTTTCTGCTGTAAAATGCCTCCTGTAACACTACGTAGGACTGTGAACACCCATACAGGTCTTTTAAAATGCCAATGATGTTATTGGGATCCTCCCTCTCCGCAGCAGGGCGATATTTTATCTCCTCTCGTGCCTGTCCCTCTAGATGGTCAAATAGGAAGAAAGCTTGGTCTATGGCCGAGAGATAGCGAGTGCGCATGCAAGCCTGTGCCTCCTCCACCCATTCATTTATACTTACACCAGACTTGCCACTGAAATATGGGCACTTTCTATCTCGCGGCACAAAGACCAATCTTCCTGGTGAAATAACCCTGGCCCCACCCAACGGGGGTACCGGAGAAGGTGGGACTGACACGTCAGAGGGAACTATACTAGTACCTGGCTGTGTATCTCTCTGCTCCTGTCTTAATGAACAACTATCTGCCCTTAGCTGAGCCACTAGCTCCCTGAGCTCCTGCAGCTCAGCCTCCATAGCGGGGACAGACAATTTCCACACTTACAACCAAATTGAAAACACGACCCAGGCACTGAAGTGGAAACCAGGGACCCCGTTTAGGCGACCAATGGGTCCTCTCACGTCCACTGATACCCACTGCTGCTTTGCTTTGCCTTAAAACACAAAAGAAACAAGTTAACAGAACCGAAAAATACAAAAATAAAACTAAACACGTCTCTGCCTTTGATCTGTACGTCCTGCCGACTACGCCAATTTGTAGCAGGGCGGTATGCATTAATATATAATATAGCCAACTACGCCACCTGGGGAGTTGCACCCCAGGAAATATTATTATTCTATGTAAACCAACCACCTGAACATATATTACTCCTCACCCAAGTTCGTTGTACATAAATGATCAAGGGCAGAAACAGTGTTTTAGGTCAATGTACAAAAAGCTTTATTGTAATATAAAAGTGTAATCTCATCAACAATAAAAGTAACACAACATTTAATAAGCTAAAAACAACAGGCAATGCACTTAATGATAAAACCTAATTGCCTATAGGGCCAGTGCTGGGGGTTTAAGGGGGAGAACGAGCAGGCCGGCTGACCCAGAGGAGGGGCACCCCAATATGGAACAACAAACAACTAAAAGGATTTCACACCAGCACAGCAAAAGGGGGGGATGATTACCACCAACCCAACTGGGCAGCCGTCACCTGCTCTCTCACACCGAGGAGTCCCCAGCCACAGGCCTGTAAGACAGGAAATACGGTTTAGGCAGTGCAGGGAAAATAGAGGTAACTGGATTATTTAAAATAGTACTTGTATTAGGTGATAATATATATAATATACTATAGTAGGATGCCGTCTGTAGGCCTAGTCTCGCCAAAATAAACCAAACAATAAGCAATAATACTAAATAAACAAAGCAATAATGCTAAATAATAAACAAAATAAACAAGGAGGCTGGCTGAGAGCCTGAGTGTGGACGTTTGTCAGAAAAGAGTACTTCCACAGCCGTTTAGGAACGGGGGGAAGGGAACCTCAGCGTGGAGCGTCAGTGTTAGTAAGGCGTGGGTGATTCAAACCCCGCAAAGCAGCAGCAGGTATCACGGTGCCTGAAACGAGAAACTGCCGTGTCAATTCTACCAATTTATAATACTAATATTCATTAAGACAGGAGCAGAGAGACAGACAGCAACGTACCGCTATGCAGCAAAGGCGGAAGCCAAGATGGCCCGCTTGCAGCGGCGGACACCGGTAGAATGAACTGTAGTAATAATAATAATAATAATAAAGGCCATGATTATTATAGTGCCTGCCTGACATAGAATTAACTTGTTATACTGCGGAGAAGGAGGACCACCAACGTACCCGTTGTGCAGCGTGAAGCAGCACGCACGCCCGGCGCAAAACACCAACAAGGGTGGTAGACACACAGAGGCTACAAAGGACACAAACGGTCATGGTCAAGTTCAAGACCATGTACTACGCAGCATAAAGTAAAGTGCATTAACAGCAAGATGGAGAGACATACCTGCGCTGATGCGCGATGCAGACAGGCCAGCCTGGACTGGTAACAGACCAGTGTGGAGAGACAGACAGCTAACTGTGTTTGGAGGTGCATTGCTTTAATACTGTTGCCAATCAGCCCACTGATGAGTGGGCGGAGGATGGGCAGAATGGGAGCCAACGCCCATCCTGCTACATTTACAAACAGGAAACCCATCTATTCTCCCCTATCTTGTCAAATGGTATATTCCCAGGCCCAGCCTGGGAATCCCAGGTTCAACACAGGTGCAATGCATTATTGTTAATTAGCAAGCAGCAGAGGCGCGTTTTTTCAATAGCAGACAGGCTGTTTTATTTACTTGTGAACAGTGAGTTAAAATGAAATGGAAGCAGACCTCTCTGCATGCATTTTTTGGTAAAAAGACTGACACAGCAACCCCCGCAGCAGACAAGCCGTGCGGCCGAAAAAGGGCCCCCCCAAAAAGGGGCCCCCAAAAAAAAATTCGAAAAAGGGGCTTCGCCGCGCTTCGCCGCGCTTCGCCGCGCTTCGCCGCGCTTCGCCGCGCGCCCCAGATAGTTAACCCTGCCATACCCTAGCTATTACTGAACTGACGCCACTGGCTACAGATGGAAAATAAAATATCCATAATGCCAGCCATCTGAACTGAAATACAGTGATTTATTCTACTTTAAGTTCAGTCAGATGCAATTGTACTTCCACAAGCAGTATATGGCATTACAAGCACTTGGATGCAGATAGTAGGCCATTCATTGATTGATAGAATTGATCAGTATATTGATCAGCATTTTTACAGATCAAACCTCCAAAATATTACAACTTTTCATATATAATAATCAGGTAACATGTTAGCCCTGAGCACTTGTCTACTGTACTTAAGCACCATTTTGAGGTACTTATTATTATTTTCAATACTTCTACTTCTACTCCACTACATCTCAGAGACAAATATTGTACTTTTACTCCACTACAATTATTTGAAAACTTTAGTTAATAGTTACTTTTCAGATATAAATTATTATATTATAAAATGCACGTTAACCACTTGAGCCCTATTTTATACATAGGCCAGAGGTCTTCAACAGGGGGTCCGGGACCCCTAGGGGGTCCTCAGAGTTACTACAGGGGGGCCCCCAAATATTTGTGTGATATGACATTTTTTACATTAACCACTTGAACCCTAGCATCCCTTTTAAGAGGAGAACTTTAGCCAAAAATAGCAGATCTACAGCTCACAAGGCGTTATTTTTGGCAAAGAGGTATAGGTGCAGAGGGAAAAAAAGAGCAGACCAAGTTGAAAAACAAAAGAGTTTAATCTACGACACAATTTTATACATAGAGGGGGGCCCTGCTTCATCTCTCTCTCAGCTAGGGGGTCCTTGGCCTGAAAACGTTGAAGACCCCTGACATATAGTAGGCTATTTGAAAATAGCCAATCTACAAGCTCACACGTGTGAGCTTGTAGATCTGCTATTTTCAAACATTTTAGTACTTTTACTTTTGTACTTTTACTCAAGTATATTTTGAATTCCTGACCTTTACTTGTAACAGAGTATTTCTACAATGCAGTGCTGATACTTTTACTTAAGTAAGAAATGTGAGTATTATATATTTAGCATTTTTGCTAGTATTTTAACTCACCTTCCTGGGCAACTATTGCAGCTACCTTCCTCCATGCGTCCATCGTCTTCAACTTGTTTCTGTAGTCGACAAGTGTTTTGTCGTACAATATGGGGTATCGACTCACTGCAAAGATCAGCCTATCTTCCCACTTCTGCCTCCTCGCCTTTTTTAAGGCTTTTCTGCCTTTTTTGCCACCTTGTTGACTACCATGTCCTTGTTGACTCGCCATTCTGTCTTTCTTCACCAAAAACGTCTCCACAAAGGGGGTGTGTTCCGATGGGGAATCAGACAGCTGTTTCCCTGACACCCGACACCACTGTCCTAGTGGCCTCGGGTGGTCAGCACACAAAGTGCATAGCACACACACTAGTGATGTGCGGGTCGGGTTTTTTCATGACCCACCCCGCCCCGCCCCGCCACGGAACCCAACCCGCCTCAACCCGCCCCGCGAACCCATATATAAATCTATGGCTCAACCCGCCCCGCGACCCGCGGTAAAAAAAAAAACGGTAAAATCATGAAGGAAAATAATCTTCAAGTATACACCCCAAGTGTATTCAAACTGTTTTATTGTTATTATTCTTATTCTTATTAGGAATAAAGACAAAACAAGAGCATGTGATTTTTTATTTTTTTTGCGTGTGAGAGTGGCTGACCCGCTCACCCGTAGCCCGCATAATTGCCTCTGAAATCCTGACTCGACCCACCCGCGCCGCGGGTTGACCCGCGGGTCCCGCGGGTTACGGGTCGGCCCGCTCATCACTAACACACACACATGCCGTTCTACGTTAGGGAGAGATCTCCACTTGCTCGCCGAGAGCAGGTCAGAGTGATCAGTTGTGATTTGTCGCCTTCTCGGTGATAAAGGTTATTATTAATTCATCATGACAGTATGTAGTAACTTTAATATTCGTTTTATGTGGGTGTGTGTAGTCCACTTCGGTGGACTTCAATGGTCACATAGGCTGCAATACCCCGCTCCGCCCGGTGAGAACCGGGACCGTGGCGGATCGTGTGACAGTCCTCTCCCCGGGGAGCAAGGCTTCTCCCCGGGAGAGCTAGGGTGAGAGGCCGTGACAACACAACCGATTTTCACCCCCTCCACGACTTGTTGGTTGTATATCCTTTTATTTCCGACCATATATATGACATGTTCTTGCCAAATCACCATTAATATTACAAATACAGCCTTTATTTAAAAAAATAGATTTTTCTTTCGGAAACCGCGTCTCCCTGTCTGCTGCGCCTGCGAGCAGGCAGGCAGTGCGAGCAGAGGGCTGACATTATTTTTTGGCTGAATGCGCTTGTCCCCGCCTACTCAGATCATGCTGTGCTCTGATTGGCTAGAATTGAGCTTTAAACGCCTACAGTTTGAAAGGCTTCAAAAGCAAAAGCTTCAAAACTCGGGTCTGGGGAGAAATAAAGCACGCTTTTCCATTTAGGCGTTTAAACGCTCATGAAAAAAAATAAAATGCCAATTTGCATAGAGGTAACATTGAAAATAGAAGCCAATTCATTGTTCAGAAAAACGTCGGTGTGAACACAGTAGAACAGTGAGTAAAAGCTTAAATAATGACAATATTATACAGGTAATACTAGTGATGTTTGTACACAATGTTTTAATTTTTTCCCCCTACCATTCTTTCTTTCTTTTCGTTCCTTCTTTCTTTCTTTCTTTCTTTCTTTCTTTCTTTCTTTCTTTCTTTCTTTCTTTCCATTTAATTGCCTGGAGAGGGCTAACTATACAAATTAATCCAAGAAAAGATTTCATTTTCAGATATATTGTTATTGTTATTGTGATTATTGCAATATAAGGAATTCATTAATTACTTGAAATGTTACTCGAAGTGGATATTTGATGAGGTGCGTTCCTTGAAAAATGGCCTATTTCACTTTCACTTTCATGTGTCTTGAATCTCTAGAAAATATGAATAGGGCAGGCAAGGCTGGTGTCACTCCGCGGCTGCGGCTAGCCCCGCCCCCGGTCGGTGGGGTCTACATCTCCCTTCACTCTGAGGTTCGCTAATAGTAGCCTGCTAGTTGGTGCTCTTTCAGCAGTGTTTCACAAAAATGGGAATGAATTGTTGTATGAAAACTGTTCCACGGCTTCTCACCATCGACGAGTTTAGAATAAAGGGGCTAAAATTTACAACTGACTAACTTTTCACCGCATTCCCAAATTGAAGCCAGCCAGGTCTCCCGACGTAACAAAGAGACGATGGGGATGCATGGCTTGGTTGTCTGACAGTGACAGCCCAGATGACAGATAAAGACGTGGAAGAAACACGCAAGATAGCACACCTCAGGATCCATGTAGAGAGGGTTATAGGCACTATATACGCAACAAGTACCATATATTAAATGGTAGGGTACCCATCACTCTGATGCATACACCTAGCCTGGTTCCAAACAGGCTGATAATCAGGCTAGCATAAACCAGGAGTGGGCGAGGACATGACAATCCTTGACAAAGTTGTCTGAGCGTGCTGTGATCTGACTAACTTGTGCACCAGTGTGGTTCTGAAACTATTTTTAATAGTACGGTCCTTCTACATAGTAAAAGCACACTGGGCGAAAAGAGCCAGAATCCCCAAATATCAGTTTTTTGATTCTCGCTAGAATACGGAAATTTCTGATGCATATCCTGAGTTTTGTTGATATGCAACATATCTGGGCAAATATTAACCTAATATACATCATGAAGATAATATATTGTACTAGGATATGAGCAACACTTTAATTTTGTCATGTATGTGTTCCGTAAATGACCTTAGATCATATCTGGATATATCTGTTCACAATATTCTTCTAGAATACTGATTAAGTCTATGGCATATCTGGATGTGTCAGATATTGAGTTCATATATCACTTAAAGTCATATCTTTACTCTGGAACCACTAAAGAATACAGACCATTTCCGATGCATATTGAAAGTTTTGTTGACATAAGCCATATTCATACAAATATGGATGAAATATTCATCTGCTTGTCATACACAATGTATGAATATGACGTAACGCAGTATATAGGAATATAATGACACCCTATTTCGAGTAGAATAATGGCAATATATGTAGCATATATCATCATCTTTTGTCATATAAAACATATTTACTACAGATATTGCCATTGGACCTGTTTTGGGTGAGATATTTAACTGATATAGATAGGTCATGAAAATGGACAGAATCTGGTGATTTATACTGGGCAAAAAGGGCCTGAATCCGAAAATATCTCATTGGATACGTCACTGGATTTTATGTAGAATACAGAACATTTCTGATACATATCCTGAGTTTATTGATATGCCATATTTGGTCAAATATGAACCCAATATACATCATGAGGACATATATTATATAAGGATACCAGCTACATCTTATTTGTGTCATCTGTGTGTTCCAAATATCACCTTATATCCTATCTGGACATATCTGAGCACAATTTTTTTTCTAGAATACGGATCAAATCTATGGCATATCTGAATGTGTCACAAATACAGTCTATGTTAAGCTCATATCACTTAAAGTCATATCTTGACTCTGGAGCCACTAGAGAATTAAGTATACCGGAATATATTGATACCCTATTTTGAGTAGAATAATGGCAATATCTGTAGCATATATCATCACCCTTTGTCATATATAACATAATACCAAAGATTTTGCCATTGGGCCTGTTTTGGGTGAGATATTTACCTGATATTGATAAGTCATGAAAATTGACAGAATCTGGTGATTTATACTGGGGAAATTGAGCCAGAATCCGAAAATATCTCATTGGCTACGTCACTGGATTTTATGTAGAATACAGAACATTTCTGATACATATCCTGAGTTTATTGATATGCCATATTTGGCCAAATATGAACCCAAGATACCTCATGAGGACATATATTATATAAGGATACCAGCTACATCTTATTTGTGTCATCTGTGTGTTCCAAATATCACCTTATATCCTATCTGGACATATCTGAGCACAATTTTTTTTCTAGAATACGGATCAAATCTATGGCATATCTGAATGTGTCACAAATACAGTCTATGTTAAGCTCATATCACTTAAAGTCATATCTTGACTCTGGAGCCACTAGAGAATTAAGTATACCGGAATATATTGATACCCTATTTTGAGTAGAATAATGGCAATATCTGTAGCATATATCATCACCCTTTGTCATAACATAATACCAAAGATGTTGCCATTGGGCCTGTTTTGGGTGAGAGTTTTACCTGATATTGATAGGTCATGAAAATGGACAGAATCTGGTAATTTTTACCAGGTGAAATCCCAAAATATTTATCCAGAAATATCATTAGATTTTCTGTAGAATACGGACCATTTCCGATACTTATCCTGAGTATCTGGTCAAATGTGAACCCAACATACATCATGAGGACATATATTATGTCAAAATACCAGCTACATCTTAATCTGGTGATTTCTATTTTCTTGATTATCTTGAGAATATGGATAATTTCTGGAACATATTTGAAGTTTTGTCGGTAGGCTCCACATTTGATAAAATATTGACTCAATATATGACTTTGGGAGGTATATAAAACCTTTTCATATGACACATATGTTATTCTTGTCATATTATGTTTTGATACAAAAATATTAAGATATTCGTATTAATTTGTGTAGAATACTGACAGTATCCATAGCATATCACTAAGTGAAAAGGTCCAGAATCCTTAACTTATAACAATGTATATTTCCTTGGATTCTCTACAGAATACGGACCAATGCTGATGCAAATGAGTTTTGTTGATATGTGCCATATGATATCTAGTCAAATATAGACCCAGTATCCTACAGAGGACATAGTATATTATACTAGGATTCCAGCTACATCTTATTTGTGTCATATATGCGTTCCAAATATGACCTTTGGTCTGGAAATGTCAGGTTATGGTAAAGACTACTCAATGTCAGGTAAATGACAAGTTGTTACACACAGCCATGATCAAATGAGAAACCTCCTCTCCTAGTTGATCTAAGCATACTGTGTACGCAGTGCATAACCCAAAGTCTGCAAATACTTTCAGTGCTCACATCCCCGGGTATGGACTAGTACTGTACTGATTACATCTATGGCATATCTTTGTGTGTCACAATTATCTTGGGTTCATATTATGTAAAATATTTAACTGATGTATAAGTTATGCAATGGGTCGAGCTCAAGAGCTTTAAGTGGATACAGTCTGTCTCACAGGTAGGGTCAAAATGGGATGGGGCTCACAGAGCCCAAGGATCCTTACCAGGGAAGCTAAGCATGCAGATCTGTTGTTTTTACCTTTCATAAACAACACAGAGGCAGCAAGCTTGTACATGTCCTTATTTCTGTATGCATTGCAAATGATTCTGCTTTGCTGGTAACTGGATAAAAACAGAACATCTCTGGGTAAAGACTAAAGACCCCCAGAAAGTATGCAGTTGAATTGGCTATGGGACAGCAAGCTGTCATTATATTTAGGGAAGTCTGAATGTTGATCAAGGCATACATTGGACTCTATCAGCGTTTCTCTTGAATTTAATGGTAGGTATTAGGTAAGTGTAAGCATTCAGTTAATCATCTTGGACGTGAACGAGACCAGTGTATAATCAGTGAGTCTATGGCCCTCTCTTGGTAAGGACCATGCTAAGTGATCAAGGCCTCTAGCAAGAACATCAAAGTTCCTTGATAAGTTCCATGAGGACACTAGCTTTGTATCCTAAATAGGAGGGCTAGTGTATCTATTCTGAAATGATAGAAACTGAGAGGACAAGTAGGGATAGGCCTATATTCCTCTAGTGGGGGGAGTAATGGAACACAATCCCCAATGCAGGCCTAAACTCGGGACTGCAATGGCGAGACAGACAGACAGACAGACAGACAGACAGACAGACAGACAGACAGACAGACAGACAGACAGACAGACAGACAGACAGACAGACAGACAGACAGACAGACAGACAGACAGACAGACAGACAGACAGACAGACAGTGTGTGTAAACAAAACACATACAGTGGTTGAGTACACAGTATGATGCTTTTCAAACATACAAAATAGGTGCATGCCGCTTGTACAAGGTGTTATTTTGTTGCACAAAGTATACAGCAGCATACTGCTTTGAAATAATGACCTCGGGTCTTGAACCCAGACTCCATGATTAAAGGCTTGTATACATATGGCAAACTGTTGACTATGCAAAGGTCTTGACCTCAGCTGTCAGGTATGGTCATTGTTAAACATCTATGGGGGACTATGGAAATGGGGGCAATTATCACCCATTTAATGATAAACGCACGCACGCACACGCACACACATGCGGAATATATTAATGTAATGAAAAAACTACAATTCACATTATAGATGTGACAGAACTTGTTACAGTGTATATATCAGCCCAACATACACTTGTTTTGGGGAAAAGTGGCACAGAAAAAAATAAATAAATCCTTTTAAATAAATATGCAAATATGGGTAAAATACTTAAAAAATTGGAACAATATATGGCAACCAGATATTAAACATAATTTACTGTATTCATCAATGCCTAACACAAATAATCATGCTTGAAATAAGTTAAAAAAAACGACATCATACAACAGACATCATATATTCATTGACAGGTTATATAAGCAAATGATCAGCTGTAATGAAATCTGATTTAAACACATTTTAATGCCCAAACTAACTGAATATATTGCATATCAACAGTGAATGAATGTAGACGCCATGTTGTAGTTTCTGAAAAAAACGACACATACAGCGTGTCAATGGAAAGCACTTCCAAAATTAACTACAAGTCCCACAATGCATTGCAGACGTCTGTTGCTTTGTGGGTGCATGCCCGCCAAATTTCAGTTTGAAAAAACGAAATGCGATTGGCTGTGTGCTAAAGTGCCATGACGTTGCAGGCAGCTATTGGCTCTTGACTCATTGGAGCAGCAGTGAACCTTGAATGAACTCTGAGTGCGCGCAGTCAGTAACTCTCATGCAGGATGCAGGCTCTGTGATAGCTGAAGTGATTTAGGTTAAAACGAACTGAAATAAAGGCACTAAAAGACTGTTGGACAAGAAAGTAAGTTTCTACAAGCTGCTGATATATTTGTGGAGACTTTTGGAGACTTTTGGCATGCACAGTCACAGAGGTTGGAGCAGTGAGATAATATTACAGGTAATGCACAGCTTTTATATTTTCTCATGAAAATGCAGTGGTCCTTCATGTCAAGGACCCCCAAATCCAAAATAGAGGCTATTTGGCTGCAGACCCCCTTCTGAAAATATTTGCAACCTGAGCTTGTAGATCTGCTATTTTCAAATAGCTGATGTAATAGGGTGGTTAAACTGTTTTTTTCATGCTATATTAACTAATATAGCTAGGGAACCCCCTCAGAAACCTCTGGTGGTCCCTCCCTGGACCCCACTTTGATAATCTACTGTGTATTTTTACTTAATTAAAGGCATAGGGGAAGTGATTTTCTTTGGTTAAAATAAGTGTTAAATAGCTCTATATTGTGATAGTACTCATTGCTATAGAGTGTTTGTTCAGTAACAGTGTTAAATAGCTCTATATTGTGATAGTAGCTATAGTGTTTGTTCAGTAACAGTGTTAAGTAGCTCTATATTGTGATAGTAATCATTGCTATAGAGTGTTTGTTCAGTAACAGTGTTAAATAGCTCTATATTGTGATAGTACTCATTGCTATAGAGTGTTTGTTCAGTAACAGTGTTAAATAGCTCTATATTGTGATAGTAGCTATAGTGTTTGTTCAGTAACAGTGTTAAGTAGCTCTATATTGTGTGACAGTAATCATTGCTATGGAGATTTTGTTCAGTAACTGTTAACCAAACCGAAATGCCGATCTACAAGCTTGTAGATCTGCTATTTTTGGCTAATGTTCCCCTCAGAAAAGGAATTCTAGGTTTCAACAGGTTAAAAAAAAAAGTTCCTATCACACAAACATGTGTTGGCCCCCCTGTAGTAACTCTGAGGACCCCCTGTTGAAGACCCCTGCTATACAGTACCAATGATTACTATCACAATATAGTACTTTAACCTTACAAATTGTTTGTTTTAACCCAAAAATATCACTTACCCTACCTTTAACCAAAATGAGCTGTCATCCAATCTCTTATGCTATTTCTTGTTTGTGTCTACCTTTTGGTGCAGAGACAGGTAATTAATAGAGATAGTAATAATCTGGGCAAATGCAAACAGTGAGAAAATAAGGCAAATACCATTACAATTGACCTTTACTAATGTAATCTAAATTATTGTAGCCTACTGTACACTGTGCCAATTGTGGCTGTGTTAAACCATCACCAGTGAATATAATGACTCAGTACTATGAGTATATTTACACTATCAAGTGTGAATATGAATGAATAGTCTTGTCAGTGCAACTTAACAGGCATCTGTTACATTTCTGTGATGTCATGTCATAATAATTTATTTGACTGTATACAAAGATTAACGCGTTGATACACAATTTAACTCAGAGATACAAATGAACCATAAAGCCTGGTTTATACTTTGTTGCACAAGGTGCCTGTATTAAAAATGGCTGGTCTACAAGCTCACAATGTGTTGCATCACTTGTAGATCAGCTATTTTTTTGTGACACCAGCGCACACCTATGATGGGGCGTAATTGAGTCCATTTATTGGTACCATTCATACACTCTTTATTGCGTAGTCTTTACATGGGCCTGGGGGCCAGACCCAGCCCCTGGACCATCTCAATCCAAAAAAGACCCCCCAAAACATGTCAATTTTAAAAGGCAGCAGATTTTGAGAAAAATCATTTTACTCATTCCAAATTGGTGGGCTACTAGTATTTACAATTTTAATCCATACTTGCATTCCACTGGTGAAGGTAGCTGTACAGTATGTACTCAAATGGTCAATATCAAAATGTTTATAATCGTGAGACAGTCTGCCTTGAGTCCATATATTTAACATAATGGTGACCATTTTGAATTTAGATGACCACAGACATGTCAGTAGGCAGAGATCTCTGATCGTCTGGCTTTCCCAGACTATATTTGTTTCTAAATTATTATTGATATGTTTGACCAAGCATCCAATTATAATTAACATTATCTGCCTTCCACAGCACATAATTGCCTTGGACACCACTGCCCACTGACCTTGGTCTGGTCTTGGTTTTTAAATGCATCTGTTTGTGTGTGTGTGTGTGTGTGTGCGTGTGCGTGTGCGTGTGCGTGTGCGTGTGTGTGTGTGTCTGTCTTCAGCTTCCGAACGCTTCATAAGGAGGAGGTTACAACTGCTGTGATCCAGACAATAGAGGATTTCAGACACCAAAGTTGAGCCTCCACCAACTCCAAAGTAAGTTTTATATCAGGCTGTTAATCTGAGTAGTAATATGACCTTAAATTGGTTGTGATTTTAACAATTTGATGACCTGGCTTACCTGTGATCCTACTTTACTGAGGCACTACACTGTCTCTCTGCATGTATGTGATGTCTTAATATAATACACTTAGAGTTCATAACATGGTATTTGTGTTGTAATTTTCATTCACTAGGAGGCAGTGAAAAGATGGAGCTGGACGGGACCGGAGGACATAAAAAAGACGAAGACCCTTACCAGCAGGACAGATCGGGTGAGTTATTGCCCTGCTCTATTACTGTTGCATTTGATTGATCACGTGTATTATCAATTGGCTTTTTATGTAAGGGATAATTAACAGTGAGGTGGTCATTACTGAGAAATACGCTAACAGGGTGATGCAGGACTTGAATAAACACACTTGAGTGAATCAAAGATTCTCTGTCTGGTGGACATATTTTATTTCCTTCCCAAAAAGTGGATTTTACACAAAATGTGGGGGTCTGAGAGGCTTCCCACCATAGACAATAGGCTTTCAGCATCATGAAACTGCCTTTGTTTAAGCGAATATCAAAATCATACTTATGTTTACTCAAGTGTAGTGATCATACTTGCAATGGTTCCCAAACTGGGGGTCCCCAAATGATTTGGAGGGTCCCCAGATGATTACCTTAGTGCAACATTGTTTTCTCACTCGACAGTAAAGAAACCAACATACAGTAAAATTGTATACAGGGTACCTGCACATTTATAAAGTTACAATTTAAGGACTTTTAAGACCTTTTAATACCTCGATAGCCGATCTAAAATGATTAGCTTAATGTGCAACATTGTTTTCTCACTCAACAGTAAACACACCAACATACAGTGTATACAGGGTATCTGCACATTTATAAAGTTACAATTTAAGGAATTTAAGACCTTTTAATACCAAATTGGCCAAATATTATGTAAAAAATAGGCAAATATTGTGAAATCAGCCGATCTACAAGCTCACGCCTAGCAGTGCTAGGCGTTGTGAGCTTGTAGTTCGGATATTTTCACAATATTTATCTGTGGAACCGAGTCAAACTAAATGTAATGCCTACAATTCCAAGTGCTTGTCAGGGTGGGGGTCCCCAGTTCAAATATGATTATTTTGGGGGGTCAGGGCTGAAAAGTACAGTTAGACTGACACCACTGTATTAATGTCCCTACAGACCACCGTCCGTTAAATCTATAGAAGCCTCGGAGAGAGATGGCAGGTCCAGCCGGAGGACAGGTATGTTCCCCCCCCCCCCACCTCTGAAATGCCTCTGTTTGTGAAATAACATAACACTTTTGTATCATGTTATGCTGAAAATATCAGTGCCCATACCCTAGGTGGGGTTGGCGAAAGGGCCTCTCTGTGTGGAGTTTGCATGTTCTCCCCGTGTCTCCTAGGGTAGATACCCTCACAAAAACATGCAGTAATCCTGGTCACTATACTGCCTCCCCCTGGCCAGGGGCGCCTGATGGAGGGGAAAGGAACTGGTTGGAATAACGTGTTCCTTCCACGCGCTACGTCCAACCAGGGAAACTCTCCCCTGTCAGGTGATAAGAAGGTCAGTTGGCTCTCATGCATTGAAGGAGGCATGAGCTCGGCCCTGGCCTCCCTAGGTTGGCAGAGGGAAGGTAGTGCCCAGGATTACATAGACAATTGGCACTGGGTGTAAAACTTACCTTGCTTACTGCAAGTCGCTCTGGATAAAAAGCGTCTGCTAAATACCTACATTGTAGATTAGTGTTGATTTGACACTGTTAAAGATAACAGATGGCACACTAACCATCTAATATTGCAAAATGTTATATTGTTGTTTTTGTTAAAAAGGTAAGTTTTCTATTCAAATGGTAATTTCTATAGTGTTTGCTAAATAACAGGGGTCTCTTCTTGCTCTCAAATAAACAGAAAATAAATGTTCATCAGGAGAGTACCCCCATTTTGTTTGCCAGTTTACATTTTGTCTGCTCATTTCTTTGAGCAGACAAAATGTAAACTATCTGTGATCACTATCCTTTTGAGATGCCTTACTATAATACATTTAGAGTTCATAACTTGGTATTTGTGTTGTAATTTTCATTCACTAGGAGCCTGCAACAGGGCTTATGAGAACATCAAAGCCGCTCAGAAGATGGAACTGGATAAAGACCCTTACCAGCAGGAAAGATCGGGTGAGTTATTGCCCTGCTCTATTACTGTTGCATTTTATTGATCACGTGAATTATCAATTACCTTTTTTATGTAAGGGATATAACAGTGAGGTGGTAATTACTGAGAAATACACTGGAGGAGACAAAGCAGAGGGGTCATACAGTCCAAATGTTTATAGCTTGGGTTGTGTAGCTGCCATAATATAGCTCTGGTCCAGAGCTATATTAGTAGTAAAAAATAAACAATATACTAGTTTCACTACTCGCCAAAACAAAAACATGGGTTTCTGATCTTAAAGGTAGGGTAAGTGATATTTTTTGGTTAAAACTAAAAGTATTTTGTTAAAAGGTTAAAATACTATATTCTGATAGTAATCATTGCTATAGAGTGTTTTTTCAGTAACAGATGTCTCCCTGTCTCTCCAGCTCTTTAATAAACAGAAAATACATTTTTCGGTAGGTGTCAAAATCTCAGCCAATCAGGAGAAAGTACAAATTTTTTAGCTTAATTTGTATAGTGTTCCAGTTCCAATTTTGTCTGCTCATTTCTTAGTGTCATCACTTCCATTTCACATTTCACTTGTTTAATCTGTATCCTAATCTGTATCCTGATTGAGTTCTCTGTCCTGGTTGGATAAAATTGAACTGAAACGAAAATGTATTTTCTGTTTAATAAAGAGGTGGAGAGACAAGGAGACTCCTGTTACTGAACAAACACTCTATAGCAATGAGTACTACAGTATCACAATATAGAGCTATTTAACACTTATTTTAACCAAAGCAAATCACTTACCCTACCTTTAAGCCTATTCTACAGATCTGTCATAGCATTTTTTTATTGTCCAGTCCAGATCGGTGGCACACTTGAGTGAATCAAAGCTTTTCTGTCAGGACGTTTTATTTCCTGGCCAAAAAGTGCATTTTACACAAAAGGTGGGGTTATAAAAGGCTTCCCACCATAGACAATAGGCTTTCAGCATCATAAAACTGCCTTGTTTCAGTGAATATCAAAATCATACTTAGGTTTTCTCAAGTGTAGTGATCCTACTCTCAATGGTTCCCAAACTGGGGGTCGGGGACCTTTTAATTACTTTAGTGCAACATTGTTTTCTCATTCGACAGTAAACAAACCAACATACTGTTTAACGCAGGGGTCTTCAACGTTTTCAGGCCAAGCTGAGAGAGAGTTGAAGCAGGGACCCCCTCTATATTGTATAAAATTGTGTTTCAGATAAACTTTTGCTGATCTTTTTTCTGGCTAAAGTTCTCCTCAGAAAAGGGATGCTAGGGTTCAAGTGGTTAATGTAAAAAAAATAAATCATATCAAACAAAGATTTGGCGGACCCCCTGTAGTAACTCTGAGGACGTCCTCAAGTTGTGAGTTTGTAGATCAGCTATTTTCACAACATTTATCTGTGGAACCGTGTCAACTAAATGTAATGCCTCAACTCCTAAAATTCCAAGTGCTTGTCAGGGTGGGGGGTCCCCAGTTCAAATATTATGAAGGGGGGTCACAGCCTGAAAAGCTTGGGAGCCCTTGTCATAATGTACACCTGTTCATTTTACAGTCAATGGAAAATGCACTGTTCCTGGTCCAGAGGTTAGCGAGAACTTTCTAATGCTCGGGACTAGAGCTAGCCATAATATAACCCTCATACTGTATTTACTTATTTAGTTTTGTTGATCGCTTTAAAAGTCTAACCTCCTCTTCTCATCTGTTACACAGCTTTTCAAGAAACGGGTCAAGATTGGGCAGAAGGGAGGAGAGAGAGAGGACTTGGACTACCTCAGTGGTGCGGACGCGAACTTTGTCGAGAGTGATGAAGACAAGACTGCCTTTAAAATAACTTCACCAAAGTGGCGCGCCGGACGGCTGTCCAAAATAATGGCTTCATGTCAAACTGCCCTGGATGAAAACCGAAGGAAGTGTGTGGAGCCGAAGTCCAACCGTGTTCGCACAAACTACGAACTCTTCACCAGACAAACCCCCCTGCTGCAGAGGGCAAGCATCACTATCTGCAGGAGAGTGAGAAGGAAGAAGGCGACACTGGAGTGTAAAGCCTTTTAGTTATACACTAATCCACGGAGCGCTGCCCTGTAGGTAGCGCGCCATTGCTGCGGTGTCAGACTCAGTCAGCAGCTGTTGCGGTTCTGTCCGTCTGTTGACGTTACTCTTTACCTGCTTGGTTTAATTACTAAATAACTATACATCTTTGTAAAGTTAGTGTTAGTAAAAGTTAGTAAAAGTTAGTAAAAAGCAGGTAAAAGACTCAAGAGTAACGTCAGTGACTGCAGCTGACTGACACCGAGTCTGACACCGCAGCAATGGCTGCGCCACCTACAGGGCAGCGCTCTGTGGATTTGTGTATAGGCTACTGGACTCCTAAGCTTTTGGAAGGGAGTATAAATGGTTCCAGTTCAGTTTACTTTGTTTGATTGGCTTAGCGGCAGATTTGGACTGGAAACACGTGAAGGTGTCATTATGTTTCTGGTTCAAATCTGATGCTGAGCCAATCAAACAAAGCTATGGGGAACTGAACTGGAACACGAAACATTTATGCACCCTTTCAAAAGCTTCGGAGTACAGTTGTGCACAGTTAACGGTGGTGTGTGTGGATGTTTTTATTTTAATACTGTTTTTAGGAGTACAGTTGTGAACAGTTTAGGGTAGTGTGTGTGTGTGTGTGTGTGTGTGTGTGTGTGGATGTTTATTTTAATATTTTTTTAGCATCACTCACACCCCGTTCCGTTTAAAAAGTCAGTTCAGTTCTCCAGAGACTTCTGCCCAATCTTGACCCGTCGTTCCTACCTTGTTCCTAGTTGTGTGGAGAGGGAGTTTGGAAGTGCGTGTGTGGAGAGAGGGAGAGTTTGAGGTGTGTGTGTGGAGAAGAGTTTTGAGGTGTGTGTGTGTTTTGGAGGTCTTGGCCCCAGCTCTGTTAAAAAATAAATATTGCTCATTTGAAAGTGATTTTTTGTTGTCATTTTTAGCTTAATATTTATCTTCAAAGTAGATCGGCCATGGTTACAGGCCGTATCAATACAATAACCTGACATAATATGCAAGTGGTGTTTGGACTTCAAATATGGTTACAGGTCGTATCAATACAATATCCTGACATAATATGCAAGTGATGTTTGGACTTCAAATATGGTTACAGGTCGTATCGATACAATATCCTGACATAAAATGCAAGTGGTGTTAGGACTTCAAATATGGTTCCAGGTCGTATCGATACAATATCCTGACATAAAATGCAAGTGGTGTTTGGACTTCAAATATGGTTACAGGTCATATCGATATAATATCCTGACATAAAATGCAAGTGGTGTTTGGACTTCAAATATGGTTACAGGTCGTACTTCAAATATGGTTACAGGTCGTATCGATACAATATCCTGACATAAAATGCAAGTGGTGTTTGGACTTCAAATATGGTTACAGGTCGTACTTCAAATATGGTTACAGGTCGTATCGATACAATATCCTGACATAAAATGAAAGTGGTGTTTGGACTTCAAATATGGTTACAGATCGTATCAATGCAATATCCTGACATAAGCTGCAACTGGTGTTTGGACTTCAAATATGGATAGTGGTCATATCTTGACATTGGATATGAGTAACTAATCATCTCCACATATGACAGCTGTCCATTTCTGATGAGATATTTTAGACACTGATTAGAATTATTTCCCGAATATGGCATGTGGTAATATACAGTATCTGGGATGATACACTCCATATTCTATCAAGAATAAAAGTGGTCCCACATCCGTAGTTGATATGCTCCGACCATGAAATATATTTCAAATACTGTTCGGAGAGTATCCCATTTGGATATCATCATATTTGCATCATATCTGGTAATATTCGGGCAACGATATCTAGGGATTCTTGGGTTTTTTGCGCAGTGGCAGACATGAGGTTATGCTCTGTAGATACATTATCTGTTCCCTTTTTATGTACATAGTAACCTGTACATGTTTTCAAATAAAATACATAGTCTTTCTACATAAAATGATTATATGCAAATAGAACCGCATTCTTTCACATGGCTAAAATGCATAGGCCATTCTATCATTATGCAGTGCTTTCATTTAATGCAAATTTAACCGAATCCTGATGATGATGGCTCAGGTCACCAGTTGCCTCACCTGTTAATGATCACATTATAATATGGATGGGCAGAGACCATTTTACTCCTCTTTGAGCCTGATGAGGTTCCTTTTTTATACACATAGTAACCTGTAAATGTACCTTGTTTTCAAATAAAAGACACCTTCATATGACGTTGACTTACAGTGGTTACTTTGTAGATTTTGATTATTATTACAAAACATACAGTAACCACTTCAGCCCATACATTTCGGCCATTTGAAAATAGCCGATCTACAATCATTATGATCTTGTAGATCTGCTATTTTCAAATTATTAAACATTTTATACATTTGAAAGTTTGTTTTTGCAGTTGGCTTTTAACATTGTTGATGTAATTCTTTGTATGTGCCGCTGTGTGTACAAGCTATATAGTAGTGTACCCTGTTGGATGGGTCTGTAGACTGGTAGTGACCCAACCAACATGGTGCATCTTGGCCACGCCCCCCAAATCACTCCCCCACCCAAGCGAACTTTGCCAGCCCTATTGAAAGTCACTGATAAAGTGACCTCTAAATCAGGGGTCTTGAACAGGGGGTCCGGGACCCCCCTTGGGGGTCCTCAGAGTTACTACAGCGGGTCCTCCAAATCTTTGTGTGATGGGATTCTGAGGGGAATGAGGGGAACATTTGCCAAAAATAACCGATCTACAAGCTCACAACGCCTCGCGCAAGCTTGTGGATCGGCTATTTTTGGCAAAGAGGTTTGGTATGTAGGGAAAAAAGAGCAAACCAAGTACAAAGCCAATGGTCAAGTTTTATTGAGGCTTTAAGTGGTACAAGGGTAAGTGATTTACTTTGGTTAAAATAAGTGTTAAATAGCTCTTTATTCTGATAGTAATCATTGCTCTAGAGTGTTTGTTCAGTAAAAGGAGTCTCGGATGTCTCTCCAGCTCTTTATGAAAATGCATATTCAGTGCTCTCTCCTGATTGGCTTAAATGTTGTCACCCACCTGAGAATGTATTATATTCTGTTTACTAAAAAACAAAAACAAAACAATACCCAAAAATATCACTTACCTACCTTTAAATGTCTGAAAATACACATTAACATGAATTAATGGAGAAGCTAATTTGTAAAAAATAAATAAAAAAATATACAATAAAAAAAAACATTAATTTATGCAACATTGTGCTGTCAAACAAGTGTATGAAGCTATCTATGAAATCTATGAAAAAAAGTTTAATGTGCAACACAAATATACGATAGGGCGGATAGGCTATGTAGTGGGGAGGGGCTGCTTCATCTCTCGCTCAGTTGGGGTCCTTGCTGGGCTGAAAAACGTTGAAGACCCCCCCTGTTCTAAATATTTAGGGTGCGTTCGGAAATACAGCACTGAGCGCACTGGCCAATACAAACTAATAGGCGAGTGCGCTCCGGTGTGCAATATCCGAACGCACCCTTAGACATGCACACACTTTCTATTTCTATAAGCGGGTCTCGTGGTCTTTCCAATGTGGATTTTATTTTGAAGTCTACAACCGGTAGTGCTGTAGTTTCCTTCAGTGGTTCAGCTGACGCTACGAGTCGACGAAGCTTAAAGTGACGTTTAGAAATGGTGAGAAAACTTAACACTCATTTAATACTAGACATCTTTACATTGATTTACTAACCATCATAATCAATACTAGCGTTAGATCAAGACTATCGTGTATTTTATCGAGTCTGACTTTTACTTTCGTATTTACGAGAGTCTCAGTGACCACCCTCCAGTTTGCCCTAGAATGTCACCAGTAAAGCCTGTATTTCTCCAAACATGTACAAATGCAAAATATAAGGTGCTTAGCCGCTTTCCCCAAATGTTAACTAGGTTTCCGGAGTATTCGTTCAATGTATTAGGCCATATTTTTTTTAATTATTTTTTAATAGAGAAGTGTTTTAATCCCGTCTTTGGCTGATTCTGTCGGAAGTTCCCAATGGGCGGTAGTGACGCATTTGGTGAAAGCCAGAATTACACTAAATGTAAACAGGAAATAAACGAGGGGAGGAAATGGCGTTCGGCCACAGACGAGATTAAAACACGTTTTTATTGAAAAGTATGGACTAATACATTGCACAAATACTCCGGACACCTAGTTAACATTTGTGGCAAGCGGGTAAGCACCTTATATTTTGCATTTGTACATGTTTGGAGAAATACAGACTTCTGGTGACATTCCAGGGCCATCTGGGGGGTAGTTGCCAAGACTCGTAGAAATGAAAATGTGAAAGTCGATCAAATACATCTACGAGAGTCTTAATCTAAGGCTAAATCAATACTAATATTCATAGACTGTTCAGTAATCAGATCATTCTATAGAACCTTCGTGTGAAAGGTGTTTCTGCATCATATTGTTGTTTGAGAAACAAAGCCTCGTTTCAAACAATTACAAACGGTTTGTAATCGGTGTCGCTTGCCTAAAAGAACAGATCTACAAGCTCACAACTTGTCAGACTCATCCCCATACACACGATGGAGTTAAGTCTTAAATGTCTAATTTCAGTGGTTAAATAATATAGGAATTGACACCGATAGTCTGATACTGATAGTCTAAATACTTGTACAGATTTAGATCTATACATAATGTATAGATCCTTGTAGCCTTGTATACAGGTACCTGTAGAGAATTTAGATCTCTATTTAATGGCCTTGTGCAGTGGTGGAAAAGGTACTCACATTCTTTACTTAAGTAAAAGTATCAATACTGCAATATAGAAATACCCTGTTACAAGTGAAAGTCCAGAATTAAACATTTACTTGAGTAAAAGTACAAAAGTGTTGGCATCAAAATGTACTTAAAGTACCAAAAGTAAAAGTACTTAAATGTTTGAAAATAGCAGATCTACAAGCTCACAATGCGTCGCAGCTTGTAGATCGGCTATTTTCAAATAGCCTATGTATAAAATAGGGCTAAAGTGGTTAATGTATGTTTCATTATATCATAATTTATATCTGAAAAGTAACTATTAACTAAAGTTTTCAAATAATTGTAGTAGAGTAAAAGTACAATATTTGCTTCTGAGATGTAGTGGAGTAGAAGTGAAAGTACAAATCTCTTTGCCGAAAATAGCCGATCTACAAGCTCACAACGCAAAGCTTTTTGAACTTGTAGATTGGCTAATGTACCCCCCGGAATAGTGCTGCTAGGGTTCAAGTGGTTAATGAAAAAATGAAGTTCCTATCACACAAAGATTTGGCTGCCCCCCTGTAGTAGCTCTTAGGACCCCTAGGGGTCCCGGACCCCCTGTTGAAGACCCATGCTGTAGATAATTAGATTTATATTATAGCCCAGAGGCTATAAACCTGTACTAGAGAATTAGATTCATAATGCACAAGCTCTAGAATCTACAAATCTCAATACAAAGACGATCTACAAGATGTCACTATTTTTGTCTGAATGTTCATGTGGTTAAAATGATATTTTCATCTTGAGCCCAGAATCTATGAGATAAGGTCCATTTATAAGACATTCAGGACAGTGCTTTTATACAAAGGTTTAAAATTGTATTTTTTTTTTATTACTATTAAAATGTTGTTACTTGCCTATACCAAGCCCCCAGAGTTGCTGAGAAACATTGAAGCCGCCACCCCAGTGGCCAAAGCTGGAACTGCAGGCGGGGAGAAATACATGCACGAGCAAAACATACTGAGAGATATTTATATATATAGATATAAATATGTAAACATATTATACATAAATACATATGCATTTACATATACATAGGCATCTCGAGTGTATTTAAAAAATATCTCGCGTTCAATCCTTGACACACGGTCCTGCCGTAGAACGCAAAAAGGACACTAGTGCGCATGCTCATAACTCTATGTGTGGTCAAAAACGAATCAATAATTCTACTTCCGGCAGGCTTCCGGGTGCTTCAAAACGCCAGTGAGCACATTCATTGAAATGATAGCTGGGGGTGGGGCAATCCGCCCTCTAGTTATATTATACCTCTATGGTCTATACATGTTTCTGTGGCTCTGAGCCCGGGCCCCAGCTACATCTTAGACATGCTTGAGTTGTTCCCAAAGTTGAAACAAAACATGGTGAAGCAGCATTTCACCATATGCACCACAAACCTTGAACAATATTCCAGGTTACATTAGACAATCTCCAACCATAGCTGTTTTTAAGTCCAAGTTAAAAACATGTATTTAACTTTGCTTACTCTACCCAATGATGGCTAAGAACAGCTAGGTCTTACCTGGGCTTTGCATGAGCTGTGCTCTCACTTTGTATTCTTTTTTGTATCAAAGGTGGGAGTATGTGTTATAATGTATATGCTGATTATGCTCCTTTCTTATTTCAATTGTATCTATTACATTCTCCATTTCCTTTTAAAGTGCATTGTTGCACTCTGTATTTTTATTCTGTATTCTGCCTTGCCTTGACATGCCATGTTATCTATAGACACATGCTAGGTTCTTGGTTTACCTGGCTGGTATCCTATAGCTTCAATGTACAGATTATTAATTTGATAGTATATCGGTAAGACTGGTGCTAGGTTCATTGTTTATGTTTACCTGGTATCCTATAGTTTCAATGTACAGATTATCATTTTGATAATATATTGTTTAGACTGATGCTAGGTTCATTGTTTACCTGGAATCATAGATTACTGAGGCACTACACTATCTGCACTTTATATTGATCATCAAAAGGAGTTAATATAGCACCAAAGTGAGTACCATTTTTAACCCTATACATTGGCTATTTTCTTATTCTTGAAAAAACACTGATGATTCACCCTGCCTTATTGCCTATGTCCTCAGCCTATCAGAATGCTTGTTCAATTAAAACAATATTTTCTGTCTAAAATTATAAAAGTGATTTTGGAATGTAACAAGCATTCCGATGAGGACAATGAAGCAGCAGTGGTAGGAGAGTAGAGTTAGGCAGAAATGTCAATTTGTAATCTCTCTCTCTCTCTCTCGCGCTCTCGCTCTCGCTCTCTCTCTCTCTAGGCTACAGGGACAGATCAGGTAGTAGGCGTTGGACTGGTTTGCTTCAGTTTGCTGTTGTTTACATATTATTCCGTCTGGGTCATTGTTCTGGTGAGTCCACACAATTATTATATTAGGGTTTATTATACGTAAACATTATGTTATTACACAAGCATATCATATATATCATAACAGTAAGCAAAAACCCCAAACAAGTTATTACCTAATTGTGTCATTGTTACAAAAAACTTTTATCTTTCATATTACAAGTCATAATCCCAATTGTTTCATGAGCTACACATAGTAATTGGGGATGTCCAATATTATCGGCCGATAATAGCATAGACATGTAATATCGGAAAATATCGGTACCACTTTAAAAAAAAAAGGGGGGGGGGCTAGTGCAAGTTACAGGAGTTCTTACTGTATGGTGTGTGTGATATGAAATGTTAGCTTATCATAATCACAGTAATCCTTAATCATATTCCATCATATTCAAGGGCTTTTGGAGAGAAATGAGACAGACTCCAGTCACTTTCAGTTTAGAGCACTGCAGAGGGCAGGTGTGTGTGTGTGTCTGTGTCCAACTGACAAGGCAATTATGTTTTTGCACTGTCAAATAGGCCAACATTTAACTTTTACTAGCGACCCTCTCTGGGCTGGCTTCATATTTTGTTCAAATTGCTGTTAATACGTAGGCTACACTTGGTTGGTAAAGTCCAGATATGAAGAATATAGGTCCTTACACACCGGGGCGAATTCTTCATGCGAATAAATACGTTTTTTTTTAAAACCTTATAAAGTCAATGCAAGCGTCCACATCAGTTTCGCGAAGCGAAAAAGCGTCTTTTAATTATTCGGAACGAGTCCGAATTTTGCGTATATTCGCATATTCGCCGGTGTGTAAGGACCTTAAGGCTATGAGATTAGTGGAATTTATATTCATGCAGTACCCGTAGGTAGCACTTGCCGTAGCACTTGCCGTAGCCTCGACAACCTTGCAGGCTTATTCAAAGGTGAAACATATAACTTAGATAGCATGTTATGTGGACAGATGCCAGGTCATTGTTGACCTGGCATCCTATAGTGTTTCAATATAGAGTTTATTGATTTGTTTTGTGTGGATATTCTACGGTTAGACCAGGGGTCGGCAACCCTAGATGTTTAATGAGCCATTTTGGACCAAAAAAAATCATACAAAATATGTCTGGAGCCGCAAACAATATTTAAGCCTTATAATGAAGGCAGCATAGGCATATTAGCCATATAAAGTGTACATTAGCCTATAAAAATTACTAGTTACTTGCAAATAGTAAATGAGCATTCATTTTAATGTTGTCAAAATATTCCACGCAGCAGGATCAGTGTTGCCAGATTCTGTGAGAGAAACAAGCAACGAGGTATATGAAAACAAGCCCAAAAGAAGCGACCAGTTTCACCACTTGAGCCCTATTAAATCAGCTATTTTCAAAAATAATCTTGAAAGCAAGCCCAAATAAGCAACTACACTTCAGAAACAAGACAAAAGAAAAGCAACCAGCAACTGAATATTTACAAGCGACTTTGCAGGAAAACAAGCCCAAAGTCGCTTATAGTAATCAGACATGGCAACACTGAGCAGGATCAGCGCACACCACAGGACTTACTTGATAACTTTTCATTGCAGAGCAAACATTCAGGAAATCTATCTGAAGTGGCAATGAAAGCAAATGCCTCTGTCCACGAACTGTTAAATCCTCTGTTTTCCTCAGCTATCTTTCTTTTTTTGCCTTTAGAATCCATAGCGTAGCAGTGAACCACACACCCACATGTTTATATGGCTGGCTGGCGCCGTGCCGAAACGTGTGTCGCAGGCTATGATGTAATTCTTAGTTGACAGAATTGTTGAAACTTAATATTTATTCTACACATTTTTACAACATTGGAAAACGTAAGAATGTTTGTGTCACGTTTGGCCTCATACAGCAACCATAAATTAAAAATGTTATGTTAAAAAAATGATATATATTAATGATTTCTTATTTCTTTGTAAAAATGTGTAAAGCTTCAGGGAGCCACTAGGGAGGAGTTAAAGAGCCGCAAGCGGCTCCAGAGCCGCGGGTTGCCGACCCCTGGGTTAGACTGATGATAGGTTCTTGGTTTACTTATGTATTATGATCATGAGCTACACATCATCATAATAATAATAATAATGATATTTTATGTTTCAGCCCTTCGTGGACAGTGATCATGAGCTCCACAGGTACTTTCTTCCCAGAGAGCATTCAGTCATCCTTCCTGGAATCGCTGCTGTACTTGGTCTTCTCTGTATAGGTGAGTACACTGCTGGAAAGTAACGAAGTACATTTACTCAAGTACCTTATTTAACCCAGACCTGAGGCCGATCCTACAAATGCCTTCTAAATCAGTAGTTCTCAAACGTTTTTGTGCCAAGGACCCCCAAAATGATACAGACCCCCCCCCCCCCCATCTGAAAATGTTTTGTGCCAGGGACCCCCAGGAGAGAAGATTTGTGTTATTTGTGTTTATTCCTAATGTACTCACCCCTGTGCCAGCGATTTGCGTGTTTTTTAATTTTTTAATTTAGTAATTTTTTAATTCAAATAAATTGTCTGAGTGCTGTTTTAAACACATAATACAAATCTGCCACTAGAGAGCAGCAAATAGACACCTTGATCAGCTCGCTGACTCGCTCGCCCCCCCCCCCCACACAGAGTCAAATACGTCAAACCGGATGTGACGTGTTCTCAGATTCTCCGATCGGCCAAAAGTACGATGTGATACACGACGGCGATGACTGTTCGTCACCCAGACCATAGATTATAGAAGTGGACCTCTCTGTTAGTTTTTTATACCGTGTGAAAAAACGTGTTTTCCCTATTCTGGCCGAAAATGACTGGGGGAAAAAAAAGAAAACCGGAAACCGGAAACATGAAACCGGATCCCAGTGTGGGTGAAGTAAGTGGAACTCGAAACCTAGAATGAAAAATAAGCAGAATAGCGCGATCAGAGATATAAACCCCAATTAATCACTAGATCGCATTAATGCGATCTTGGCGGACAAGCACGCTATTTATTAGATCGCCCGCGATTGGCGGGATATGAGTTTAAAAAAAAGAATCTAAATTAGCAGATATACAAGCTCGTAGCGCGGCACGAAGTGACGTGCTGTGAGCTTGTACATCTGCTATTTTTGAGAACCACTGTTCTAAATCCTAAGAGTAAAAAAAAATTTGCTATACTATAGCTCAAATCTAAAATGACAGAGATGCTTTCCCGGTTTTAATGGATGAAGTACAACATTGTCAAACCAACTCTTGTTCCTATCTTTTCCACGGTTCTGTTTGTTTTTAAGTCACAGACGGAAAGAGATAGAGACGGAAAGTATAAAATCATAAGATGTCTGCATCTGGGGACGGCTGTTCTCAACTTTTTTTTTAACCCTTTAAGACCCAAACACATCTGTGTTATTTTAAGATTTCTTTGGCTATTAAAAAATAGCAGATATACAAGCTTGAACTTGTAGATCTGCTATTTTTTTTAAAACTGTTCGGATTTAGAAGACATTTGTAGAATCCCCAGAAGCAAAGATTTGAGTTTCAAATGTTCACTTTAAAAATATATATATTCAAAAATGTGCTATATTTGAATAGCCCAAAGAAATCAAAAAATGACAGAGATGCGTTCCTGGTTTGAATGGGTTAACTGCCGACCCCGGAAAAAAACTTGACCAAGTCTCGCATCCCCCCGTCCGTCCGTCCGTCCATCCTTCCCAACTCACCCATCTAACAACATACACACACACACGAGACAAATGCACGTGCCCGTGCACTCACTAGGGCACGTCACGATTATGAAATTGTACTCGACGATTAATAGGTGCTAAAATAGTTGCGATTAACGGTTGATTTGCTATTCTGTGGTTGAACACTGCAGCATTATGAATACAAATTACATTTCTGTTTAGGCTTCGTAAACAAGGGTGCACCGGGCAGAAGTAACTTGCATAATTTAATGACCTTATACTTAAAAACAATTTAAAACATGAATAGTGGAAATAGCCAATATAGTTTTGAGCTTGTAGATCTGCTATTTCCACTATTTTCCAACTATTTGAGAAAATATATGAACATTTTTCAACATGGTAATGATTATGACGGTTTTGAAGATTATGCAAAAAATAAGTGATTATTTCAAATAATTGCGATTAGGCGATTATGTAATAATTGTTACAGGCCTAGCACTCACTGAACAAACGCATGTGCAGCGCGCACTATGGTGGATAAAATTCATATAACAGTCATTGTGGTATTTATTAATTGAATGTATCAGTAGATGCAACAATCATCACCTGTCCTTCCTTGTCAAACTCCTTTCCTTGACAAACTCCTTACAAACAGCCGACTCTTGCAAACCTATTTCAAACATGCCGACTATGTGTGAGTCAACATAAGGAGTGACCATCTGTTGTTACCTCATGTGTACTTCTCCAATGTACTCAAAATGTACTTAAAATATCTAAAGTAAAAGTACTAAAATGTTTAAAAATAGCAGATCTACAAGCTCACAACGCGTCGCGATGTGATGCGTTGTGACCTTGTAGATCGGCTATTTTCAAATAGCCTATGTATAAAATAGGGCTAAAGTGGTTAATGTATGTTTCATAATATAGCAATTGATAATTGCAAAGTAACTAGTAACTAAAGTTTTCAAATAATTGTAGTGGAGTAAAAGTACAATATTTGCCTCTGAGATGTAGTGGAGTAAGTAAAAGTACTGGAAACTGGAAACGGTAAAGTCAAAATACCCAAAAAATTGTACAGTACTTGAGTACATGTACTTAGTTATTTTACACCACTGACCGTGCGTCCAAGTGCACAGCTCTTCCCCCAGCTCCAGTAGCCAGTGGCCACGCATATTCCTCCTCCTCTTCGTATTTATTCAAATTGCCTGTAAACAGAAAGATCCATCCACAGTCGCAGGGCTGTCGAGAGCCACCGTTTTACTTCGCAGCCACAGAGTAAAAGTTACGTATTTCACTTTCCGTTGTTGAGTATGAAAGATTCTTGAACCTGGAGAAATTAAATGGATGGAGCAAATTTAAATTGTTGTGCTTCCACTGAAATATGAACTGAGAAAACAGAATTCAAGTTATTAATATATATTGTGTGTGTGTGTGTGTGTGTGTGTGTGTGTGTGTGTGTGTGTGTGTGTGTGTGTGTGTGTGTGTGTGTGTGTGTGTGTGTGTGTGTGTGTGTGTGTGTGTGTGTGTGTGTGTGTGTGTGTGTGTGTGTGTGTGTGTGTGTGTGTGCGCGTGTGCTGCACAGGGGCTTTCACTGGAGTTGTCATGTGGAAGAACCGAAAACCAGAGAAGGTGGACTGAACCAAATGCATTCCATTGACCTTCGCCCAATCAAATGCTCGGAAACAACCACCTTCGCTCAATCAAAAGCTCTGAAACAACCACCAGGTGTCTGTGGCCTCAGACTGTGTCTGTGGGCCCTTTTAGATCGTCTTTTTATGTGTGACACCGACACGCTGCAAACTACAAATGAGTCTTTCCCCCCGGATGGAATCTGTTTTTTCTAGCAGTGCTGTTGAGGGCTTCATACCATGATGAGTGTAACCCCTTAAGAGCGGGAACACATCTCTGTAACCACTTTAACCGTTATTTTATACTTTGGCTATTCAAAAATAGCAGATATACAAGCTCATAGCAAATCTTTGAATATATATATTTTTTTAAAGAAAACTTTTTTTTACTCAAATCTTTGCTTCTGGGGGTCCCTGGAACAACTTTTTTTTTCCATATAATTTTGGGGGTCCTTGACATGAACAATATAGATTTGAGTTACAAAATATGTTCGCTTTGAAAAAAAAATATAATAATAATAATTGTAGATCTACAAGCTCACAGTGAGCTTGTATATCTGCTATTTTTGAATAGCCAAAGAAATCTTAAAATGACACGGCATGCGTTCCCGGATTGAATGGGTTAAACTAGGGACTGAAAGCATGCAGTATTTATGACAATGATCACTAAGGTAATGCATCCAAGTGTAAAGTCTGGTCAAATACCCATAGACTTAAATGGAATGAAAATGATTCTCTGCAGCCAGCAGGAAGGGGATATAGTGACACATTTTAGGCCATTAGTGAGAACTGCAGTGTTTTTATTATTACCACACTGGCAGGAAATAATTCACGTCACACATTACACACAGATGGTCATTATGGGATTTTGAGAGGATGGGACGTTTTCATGAGTTTATTTTAGAGCAGCATTGTGGCTTAGTCTGTTGCACAAACCAGGTGAAAGGTCCTTTTATTTGTAAAGGAAATAAACGCGATTATGAAATGAGTTTGGACCAGTGAGTGATAATAGTTATTTTTTGTATGCTGCAGATGCTTGTAACATGAAGACTTGGACCAATAGTTCACCCAAAACACATGTTTCCCTATCAATTACTCAAGCCTTGAATTCATGGAGATGTTTTGTTTTTGTTTGTGTTTTTTCGTTTCCTGTCTGATCCAATATTCCAGGTTTTAATTCATTGTAAGTAAATAGGAGTATATATAACTATAGTAACTATATAAAAATATTAAGGTATGAACTCCATACTTGGTGTAATCCAGGGAGGAGTACTACTCTCCAGCTTGTAAGTGAATGTTTTAAATAACGTTTTGCCCTTGTTACGTTTGTCCTCCTATTTACTTCAATTAATTAAATATTGGAATATTGGATCAAAAGTTTGACAACAAAATCTCCATGAATTCAAGGCTTCATGGGGTTAGTAACTTTTACTAACTCACGGGGTTAGTAATTTTTTGGGTGAACTATTCCTTTTAATAGGTGAAAATAAGCATAATGTTATAGTGATATTTAGGAGAGAGACACCAGATCTGGGTAGTTTGTTGGTTCATTAATACGTAAATGGTGGAATTTGATCAAGTTATCATTTCTGTGATTTTTTTTTTTACAATATACTTAACTGAAGTACATAGTTTCTGTGTAACCACCTGGATTCACTTGTCTTCACTCTCTTTGAGTTAAACATCTTTTCTTATCCATCAAAAAGTTAATTGTGTTTATGTTTATTCATTTATTTGTTTAATCAGTTAAATGCTCTCTGGAACTTTAATCAAATCAAGGGGTTTCAAATTGATTAGAAAGCTTTGCACTGCTTTGCGTAAAAACATATGGGTCAAAACATGGATAATGCCAGGGTTACTCAAAGTGGGTGCCGCAGAATACTAATTTATCAATATCACTTCAGTTTAACCGCTTAGACCCTCTATACTTAGTCAAACAGACCTGAGTTGCACTGTACTTGAAGAGTTCCTTTTTCCCCCTTCTACACCAAATCTCTTTGCCAAACATAGTAGATCTACAAGCTCACGTTGTGACGCGTCGTGAGGTTGTAGATCGGCTATTTTTGGTGAATGTCCCCCCCCCCCAGAATAGGGATGCTGGGGTTTAATCGGTCTCAACAGACTGATTTGTGCTTTATACTTATTCCAGAGCTGCTTTTGGCTTTCAGTTTTAATACATGGAAAACCTTTTGGGCATCTTAAGTTGTTGAAGCCCTCTAACAACTAGCCTGTGGGTACAGTATGTCCCATGCTCATGGATTAAAGTTCTCAGTCGCCACGACTGATTTCAGTCATTTGGATTCCATAGAAGCCAGCAGCATGTCTTCTATGGATGTTGCGCAGCAAAAATAGCCGATCTGCAAGCTCTCAATGCGTCACTGCAGATAGGCTATTTTCAGTTATCATTAAGATTAGAGCATTTGAAGAAGTCAAATTAGCCATTATGTTAAGAAGCATCTTCCCTAAAATCTTAGTAATAGTGTCTGATAAATCCATATTAAAGCAAATGTTAAAGCCTCAATCTGTGATTTATTCACCTGGTTGACAGCAAGGAATAATATTACTAAAACATCAACTCTAGTGTGTGTCGCACGTTAGGACACGTTAGGTCATACAAACATTTTCAGTTGTGAGATTTTATCTTGCTTTGATCCATGCCCATGCTGCCAAATATAAAAACAAATAGTCTGCACCTATAGACCCCGGCCTTAACAGACGACGTCACACTGGTTACAAGGGTCATACTGGTTGCGAATGAAACCCATTCTGTCAGGTCTCGCTAGGGCACGCAGCACTAGCCAACACACAAGAGGGGTCACCTCTGCATCCAGTCTCAATGTTGGTAAACAAATAATTGGTCTATAGCCCAGCTCTGAGATGGTATGTAGGAGTGGTTGGTATTTAATGACCTTGGTAATAAAGGCCTCCTCTAGGCTCCTCTACACACACACACACACACACACACACACACACACACACACACACACACACACACACACACACACACACACACACACACACACACACACACACAAATCACTTTCAACCCAGATTTGTCTCAAACAAGGGATTATTTGTTATACTGCTATGCCACCAACATGTAGAATGCTCTACCAACAGTCATACAAAAGTGTGAATCCTTACTCTCCTTCAAAACCACTCTAAAAGAGCACCTATGTGGCTGCAATTCGGAACTATACCCTGTAAAAAACTACCCTCCCCCCCACCGTACATATTTTTATTTTTGATTACTACGTTTATGTTTTTGCATAGTATTGTATATTTGTCAGTCATTAAATGTTTCGATGAATTGAGTACACAGGACCCCAATGGAAACTAGCCATACTGCTTTCTTGGGTATAATCCTCTTAGCAGACCATGTATTGAGCTGTAGGCCTATACTTACCTTTTTTGCAAACTGCTTATAAATCAATCAATCGTCTTCCTTCATTCATTCATTCATTCATTCATTCATTCATTCATTCATTCATTCATTCAATCAATCAATCAATCAATCAATCAATCAATCAATCAATCAATCAATCAATCAATCAATCGTTGAGTATTCATGCCTTTTATTTTGAAGGCCGGAAGTTCCTACTTCCATTGTTCCCGCTTGTATCTTTTGACGCGCCTGGCGACGTCATCAAGATGCGACGGGACTCCGTGTAAACCTCTATGGTAAACCTCCATCGGATAGGAAGGTAAAAGAGGTTAAATGTATTTATTTATTTATTGAATGTTTCATTCCCAGTTTATATGCATGTGACATGTTTAGATCAGTGGCTCTCAAAAGTTTTCATATCAAGGACCCCCAAAATGATGTGTATTTGGCCGCGGACCCCCATATAACAATATGAAGCAAAGATTTGAGTTACAAAAGTTCGCTTTAAAAATATATGTATATTCAAAGACTTGCACAAAGTTTCACTATTTTAAAAAAATAGCAGATCTACTGCTACTACTGTATTTGTGAATACCCAAAGTACAAACGGTTAAAGTGGTTGAAATTATTCTGATGCTATATTAACACATTTTGCCCCCCCCCCCCCCCCCCCCAACACAGTGACTTTCAAATGTCCACGTTGAATCAATTTATTTAAAGATCAGTGATTCTCAAACCTTTATATATCGAGGACCCCCAAATTCATGCGCTGTGGACCCCAATGTGATAATATTTTGGGGGACCCCTATAAAAGATCTGTGTTATTAAAAGTTTTAATTTTGTATCCACATTTTCCCCCAAAAAAATCATGACTTTTGAAAATAGCAGATCTACACGTTCGCAACACGTCACAAAAAATAATTTCTAAATAATCTACAGAGCCGATGTGTCAATATAAGTGGTGGAGGACGTTCTCTCTCTCTCTCTCTCTCTCTCTCTCTCTCTCTCTCTCTCTCTCTCTCTCTCAGGTTTAGGGGGGTCTTCAAAGTCTTATAGGCCAAGGACCGCTTAGCTCAGGGAGAGATGAAGCAGGGCCCCCCCACAATATATTTAATAAAATTGTGTTGCAGATTAAACTTTTTCATAGATGTCATAGATAGCTGCATAGACTTGTTTGACAGACACTAACTATGATTATTATTTCATATGTAAATTATTATTATTTTATTATTATAATTTCTATTATGTTGGATTCATGTTAATATTGTAAGACATTTAACCACTTAAACACTTTGAACTTGACCTTTGGCTCTGTACTTGGTCTACTCTTGTTTTTCTTTCTACCTCTTTGTCAAAAATAGCAGATCTACAAGCTCACCGCGGCGTCGTGAGCTTGGCTAACGTTCTCCTCAGAGTAGGGATGCGAGGGTTCGAGTCGTTGATGTAAAAAGACCCCCTGGGTTAAAGTGTGTGCGTGTGTATGTGTGTGTGCGTGCGTGCGTGCGTGTGTGCGTGCGTTCCAGCAGTGATGTGGGTGTCTACCAGTAAACTACAACAGTTAGCCATCTTCACCACCATCCTGACGGGCGGAGGTGTGGGAACCATGTATTACCTCATACAGAGTGAGTACAGTACACAGAACCATGTATTACCTCATACAGAGTGAGTAATACACTGAACCATGTATTACCTCATACAGAGTGAGTACAGTACACAGAACCATGTATTACCTCATACAGAGTGAGTAATACACAGAACCATGTATTACCTCATACAGAGTGAGTACAGTACACAGAACCATGTATTACCTCATATAGAGTGAGTACAGTACACAGGGAACCATGTATTACCTCATAGAGTGAGTACAGTACACAGGGAACCATGTATTACCTCATATAGAGTGTCAGTGAGTACAGTACACAGGGAACCATGTATTACCTCATACAGAGTGAGTACAGTACACATGGAACCATGTATTACCTCATACAGAGTGAGTACAATACACATGGAACCATGTATTACCTCATACAGAGTGAGTACAGTACACACGTTCTGGGCTGGCTGAGGTAGTGTTATTCCCAGTGGTGGAAAAAGTACTCAAATGTGTTTTACTTAAAGGGATATTTCACTTTCACTTTCACAAAAAAACGTTGGGTCATTTTATCGTCTACTCAGGCTTTTGTGAGCCCCCCAGACCGTTTTTAAGTTGCTTGATTCAGTATTTAGATATTTGATTTATCAGACACGCCCCCTTCCTAATACAAACCCATTATAACTTCAAACTTAACAAGTTAGATTAATCAAAAACACCCGTTCTTGGTTCTGGTGACTCACCCTGCCCTCCTAATACGTGAGGGGCTGTGTTTTTTCGATTACTTTTTTCTTTTTTTTTTTTCTTTTTTTTTATTGTATGAAAAAATAAAATAAAAAAACACGGCCCCCTCACGTATTAGGAGGGCAGGGTGAGTCACCAGAACCAAGGACGGGTGTTTTTGATGAATCTAACAATCAAAAATGTTGAAGTTATAATGTAATAATGGAGTTTGAAGTTATAATGGATTTGTATAGGAAAGGGGCGTGTCCGATAAAGTGAATATCAAATATCTAAATACTGAATCAAGCAACTTAAAAACTGTCTGTCACAAAAGCCTGAGTAGATGATAAAATGACCCAAAGTTTTTTTTAAAGTGAAATATCTCTTTAAGTCAAAGTATCAATACTGCAATGTAGAAGTACTCTGTTACAGGTAAAAGTCTGGAAAACTTTAACTCAAATCTTTGCTTCTGGGGGTCCCTGGAACAAAAATATTTTGAGATGGGGGTCAGTGGCCAGATACAATTTTGGGGGTCCTTGACATGAAAAGGTTTGAGCACCACTGATTTACCACTGATATAGAAACATATGTTTTTCAGAAAACTGTTGGGATTTAGAAGACATAAAAGACATTTGTAGAATCGGCTTCAGGTTTTAATGGGTTAATAATAAAACATGGACAAACGTTGTGTGACCTGCTGATCTGTAAAGTGTTGAGTCAAATCAAATAAAACAGAGCCCCCGTCACATGCACCAATCTGCATTGTTAGGCGACGGTTTCTGTTTGTGTCTGACATTGATTGAATACTTTACTATCAGTTTGCTAATAGTACAGTGGTACGATTATACAATGATGGACAATTTTAAAACTCATTAAGACCTGAGGCCGATTCTAAACATGTCTTCTAAATCCTAACAATTTTCTGAAAAACAAAAATTTTTGCTATATCAGTGGTGCTCAAACTTTTTCATGTGAAGGACCACCCAAAATTATATGTATTTGGCCGCGGACCCCCATCTCAAAATATGTTGTTCCAGGGACCCCTAGAAGCAAAGATTTGAGTTAAAAATGTTGAATGAAAAAAATATATATATTCAAAGATTTGCAAGCTCATATCGTGGTACGAAGTGACACACTATGAGCTTGTATATGTGCTATACTAAAATCTAAAATGACACAGATGCTTTCCCGGTTTAAATGGGTTAATATAAGATGGCGTAATAATATATATTGTGACAGGCTTAGCTCTGTGTGAATGTTATGGAAAACTTTACCGATACCATTTTTTCCTTCCCGATACAGATTGTGATACCCATAGCTTGCGTTGTGAGCTTGTAGATCTGCTATTTTGCCATCGTGCGACTAAAGTTCTGAAGTTTGGTCATTATTCTCCTCCCTGTTCTTGCACTTTCGTCTGTCCAATCAGAGAACTTCAGTAAGTCGGATTACCACCGATTGGCTGTGGAACAGCTGGAGGCGTGTCCCGTTGCCATGGAAAGCCTGGGAGCCCCGCCTCTAAAAGTGCACAACATCCACCTTACAGACAGAAGCAACCGGGTGGACCCCCATACTGCCCAGGTACCCCACACACACACACACACACACACACACACACACACACACACACACACACACACACACACACACACACACACACACACACACACACACACACACCCACACCCACACACACACATATATAGTCTCTGTCGGGTGGAAACCGCATATGTCCAAAACTGTTACTTTTCAGTATTCAAATTCAAAAACAGCAAAAGTAGCAGATCTACCAGCTCATTTAAAATAAGTGTCGCGATATAGTGTTAGTAATCATTGCTATAGAGTGTTTGTTCAGTAAAAGTGTTAAATATCTCTATATCGTGATAGTAATCATTGCTATAGAGTGTGTGTTCAGTAACAGTGTTAAATAGTTCTATATCGTCATAGTAATCATTGCTATAGAGCAGAGTCCTGCAACGGGCGGGGTACCCTTGGATACCCGACGAGTACCCGCGTTTGACGGGTGAAAACGGTGGGTGGGTAACATGTTATGGTGAAAGTCAGAGAGCACTGTTTCCGCCCAAACTCACTTGTGTAACTTAACACAGCACAACGGCATGGAGCACGCCGGTCAGTTATCTTAACTCACAAAAACACATTGAACATCCTGTTCAAATTCTGTACACCTTCAAATTAAAACCATCTGACAATGTAAACGACACATGCGTACTGCGTATATGCACATTCGAGCGAGGGGCTAAAGCTCGCTCCTCTGTTCTTCACTTGATTTCTGAACGAACCTGACCACTGAATGTAGCGCTGTTGTTGAAGGCTGCTATCTTTTTCAACACATTTCATTTAAATTGAGTGACTGTCTGTAGGCTATTTACATATTACTCTGCGTGTAATCACGGGTATACGGGTGGACAACGGGTCCATTATTTGACGGGCGGGTCTAGTTCGTATTTTGAAATAATCACGGGTGACGGGTCGGTCTACGGATCTGATTATTAGAGTGTTTGTTCAGTAACAGTGTTAAATAGCTCTATATCGTGATAGTAATCATTACTATAGAGTGTTTGTTCAGGAGTCTCCCTGTCTCTCCAGCTCTTTAGTGAACAGAAAATATATTTTCAGAATGGGATACCAGTTTTTTCCCATCAGGAGAGAGAACTCATAAAGGATACAGTATACAGTCTAAACAAGTTAAATTGGAAGTGATGACACAAAGAAGTGAGTGCATTTTAACATAAATGGGTACTCTCTCTTGATTGGCTGAAATTGGCAACCCACCTTAAAATGTATTTCCTGTTTGCTCAAGAGCTGGAGAGACCTGTTACTGAAAAAAACACTATAGTAATGATTACTATCACAACATAGAGCTATTTAGCACTGTTACTGAACACACACTCTACAGCAATGATTATCACAATAGAGAGCTTTAACCTTTTAACAAAGAGATAAATACAAAAACGTTTTAACCAAAAACATATCACTTATACTACCTTTAATTGAAAACGATGTTACGACAGCATGCCTTTAAACTAGCCTTTTATTCATTCAAATAAGTTCCAAACTGCAGCTTTTATACACTGTGTGTTCCATCTGATAAAGTGTGTGTCCAGTTGGCTGCCATTACGATCTCTTTGGGAGAAGAAATGATGCAATCATTTTGTATCTGAACACAGTACAACCCTCTGTTGATTTAGCTCAGAACAGTGTACAAATATAACCAATATAATAATCAATTTGGGTTCCATCAATACACTATTCTGAGGTAAATGAACAGTGCATATGTTGCAGTGAAGGTATAGGTATCTTATAAAGTGTAGTATGGATTATTATGATATGATGATGGTTGTTTTGTGTTGCAGATAAAAATCCCAGTCACAGGAAGTAAGAATGGAGGTTATATTTATACTGCTTCAACCAGAGACTCTAATACCAACAGGTTAGTATATTCTATTCAACTATAGAGATAGGGATGTGTCCAATATTGTTTTTTTTGCCGATATCCGATTTTTATCTGTTTTACTGTAACTAGAGACTCTAATCTCAAACAGGTTAGTACATTCTATTCTATTCTATTCAACTAGATACTCTCAAACAGGTTAGTACATTATATTCAATTCTATTCTATTCTATTCTATTCTATTCAACTAGAGACTCTAAAACCAACAGGTGAGGGCACTCTCTTATATTCTTTGTGATATAGTGTAGCCTATCTGTTCCAATGGTCAAAGCCAAAAACACAATTCAATCGTTACTCAGTTATTTGTATGACAATTAATCGTCAAGTAAAATGTCATCATGATTGTGACGGAACTAAGTAAGGAGATCACATTTAAATCTCTCCCTCTCTCTGTCTGTCTGTCTGTCTCTCTCTCTGTCTATCTCTCTCTCTGTCTATCTCTCCATCTCCCCGTTTCCCTCTCTCTCTCTCTCTCTCTCTCCCCCCCCACCCCCAGGTGGAGTGTGAAGCTGGCGGTCTTGAAGCTCAGAGAGGGACAGACCGTCGATCTAATGACATCATCGCGTGACACGATAACATCATCAACAGAACCCTCAGAGCATGATGCACACAGCTGGCGTTAGTTATTTTGATGCATCAAAGGCCGACTTTACGCATTTTCGACCTAACGTTAGGCAGGTTTTTTTTTTTTCAAACAAGATTTAAATCTTTGTTATTAAAGCGAGAACTATGGCCTGCAATCTCTATTAGCTTGGATTCCCCATCGATGATGTCACTGGTAGGCAGGTTTCTGAACTGTCCACAGCTCTCCTCTGAGACACAGACCGAGTAGGGAAAAAATTGTACCATAATCCTGAGCATTAGTGAGGACCAATTATACAAAGTTGAAAGTGGATGAAGTCGTCCTTTAACAAATTTGACTGGGGACCCCCCGGACCTCACTTTGACAACCACCAACGACTGGCTTGTGACTATAAATAACTACCTTCGATCCATTGGAACACAGGTTGTCTTTTTTTTTTCAATTCCTGAAAAGTAACAGTTTTGGACACACAAGATTTCCACCTGACAGAAACCAAACGGCCATAACTTCCTTATTGTGTTAATAAATTATGTGATTATTCATTGGATTATTGTGTCCCTCATATTTGTATAGCAGTCGTTCTCAATCTGTGGGACGGGACCGCCAGGGGGTCCCCACATGATGAAAAGTAACCAACAAACTATACTAAAAAGAACTGGCCAAACATTGGCCAAATTGTCAAATAATAGGAATCGCAAAAAATATATATATATAGCAGATATACAACATAGCGCCTTGCAACGCGAGGAGTTGTGAGCTTGTAGATCTGCTATTTTCACAATATTTATCTGTGGTACAGAGATAAACTAAATAATGCCTCAACTCAAGTGCTTGTCAGGGTGGGGGGTCCCTAGTTCAAATATGATTATTTTGGGGGTCGTGGCCTGAAAAGGTTGAGAACCACTGTTTTATAGCAATGTTTCTAAAAAAGAAAAACATATAAAGGACCCCCAAATTAATGTGTTTGGCCCCAGACCACCCATCTGAAAATACGTTGTGCTAGGGACCCTTCATACAAGATTTGTATGAAGTCTGACTGTGTTCTCCAGGCAATCATACTTTTGAACTCCAGTCTCCCTAGATAGTATGAACTTGGGAGGTATGCATTCCTATGCATTGGATGAGATGAACTCTATAGATGAATTTCATGCAGTTTTTATACTTTTTTTATCTGGTTATGCTTGTATTTTATGACATGAATTCTTTTTAGGATTTATTTATTTAGATTGCTACAGTATATATATATTTTTGCACTATTTATTTATTCTTTTATGATTTTTTGCTGTCTTTAACTAGGAGAAACATAATTTAGATTTTTTTTAATTTATCTGACGCTTGCAGATGGAAAACAAATGACATCTTGGTGTTTAAAAACATTTTATTTTTAACCATTAACCACTTTAGCCCTATTTTTTACCTAGGCTATTTGAAAATAGCAGATCTACATAAGGATAATTCCTTTTAACAGGATGTTCATGAAAGTCCTTGCGGGCTTGTTTCCAATGAGGGCCTGTGAGCAATTAGGGGTTAAGAGTCCTGCTCGGGGACAAATTTCATTTCATCGACACATATGCTGGCGTGGTCTGGAATCGTACCTGGGGCAACCAGGACCTCTGGCTCCCTAGGCGGGCTCACTAACCACTCAGCTATGGCCGCTCCCTAAGCTCACATTGCGACGCGTTGTAAACTTGTAGATCTGCTATTTTCAAACATTTTAGTACTTTTACTTTTGGTACTTTAAATATTTTTTTATACCAATACTTTTGTACTTTCACTTAAGTACATTTTGAATTACGGACTTTTACTTGTAACAGAGTACTTCTACATTGCAGTATTGATACTTTTACTTAAGTAAAACATTTCAGTACTTTTCCCACCACTGATAGTATTATGCATTATCATGTTAATTTTGTTGGGTTGTGATGTTGCGTTTTTCATTTACTGTCTTCATGCATGTTTTTGGATTCTGGGCGTTTCTTTTAGCGTTTTCATTTCTTTTAGACCAGGGGTCTTCAACGTTTCTCAGACCAAGGACCCCTTAGCTGAGAGAGAGATGAAGCAGGGATCCCCTACTAATTGGCATAAGGACTAAATTGGGTAGAACAAATCCTAAAAAGAATATATAATGGTCACCGTGAACAATTAGATGCGTGTGTGTGTGTGTGTGTATATATATATATATATATATATATGTATATGTATATGTGTCACAGGGAGATTGAAGAACCAGGGAGATTGAAGACAGAGCGCTCGTTTTTAGGCACGGGGCGGGGCTTTGATGCGACGCGGACCTGTCTTTTGTTGTTCCCCCCCACGTAGCAACCAGGAAGCTACGCTAGGGGAACGCTGAACATGTGTTCACACGCACACGTGATAATAGTTATTGTCCATGACGGAGGCACGCCGACTCAGCAGAGCTTGAGGCCGAGGAGGCGCGCCCTCGCGCCTCCAGGCGCGAGTGCCCGTGCTGACCGGCCGATGCTCTGCTGAGTCGAATCAGCGGGTTTCCCGTCCGAGTTGTGAACCGATAGGGACAGAATAGTTCTTTTCATGGATCTCTGTGTGTGTGTGTGTGTGTGTGTGTGTGTGTGTGTGTGTGTGTGTGTGTGTGTGTGTGTGTGTGTGTGTGTGTGTGTGTGTGTGTGTGTGTGTGTGTGTGTGTGTGTGTGTTTGTTAACAGTCATGCTTTCAATAAACCAAATTGAAAGCATGAGTGCGTGCGCGCGCGTGCGTGTCAGGGAGAAACTAAAACAAAAGGCAGAACACAAAAGTATTTTAACAGTCATGCTTTCAATAAACCAAATTGAAGAAAAAATCCCGGCTTGCGTGTGTGTGTGTGTGTGTGTGTGTGTGTGTGTGTGTGTGCACTTTAGTTGGGACGCCTGGCTCGTGGCTCCCTCTAGTGTTGTTTCTAAATTGAAAGCATGAGCGCGCGCGTGTGCATGCGCGTGTGTGTGTGTGTGTGTGGTTGCGGCCATATATGTGTGTGCACTTTAGTTGGAAAGCCTGGCTCGTGGCTCCCTCTAGTGCTTTTTCTACAGAATTGCTCGTTGGGTGGTAAAAACGAGCACGCTTTCTTCAATCTCCCTGGTTCTCAAATCTCCCTGTAACATATATATATATATATATAGGCAGTGTATATATATATATATATATAGGCAGTGTATATATATATATATATATATATTTTAGGGTTTGCTGCTTTAGGTAACGAATATATCGATATCGTTCATGTATCGATACGATACATGAACGATACAGGTTAATTTAGAACGATACGATACGTTTCGATTCAGTGATTTAGTCGATACGATACATGAACGATACAGGACAGGTTAATTTAGAACGATACGATTCGATTCAATGATTTAAAATCGATATAGTAACTATTTATTTACTCAAAGATTCTGTGAGAAAAATAAATACCTGGATACTGGATATAAACCCCTCTTTCTCTTTTGTCTTCTTAAAAGTACTTAGTATTGATAAAATTGATTATTTGCATTGCAAAACGATTCGATACGATTATTTGCATTGCAAAACGATTCAATACGATACAAAAGGCAAACGATACGATATTTAGCTGTTTGCATATTGATATAGTAGATGTGTAGGCAGGGGTGGAAAAAGTGTAATTTTTTTTTTTGTAAAAGTATCAATAGTGCAATGTAGAAATACTTTGTTAAGTAAAAGTCGGGAATTCAAAATGTACTTGAGTAAAAGTACAAAAGTATTAGTATCAAAATGTACTTAAAGCACCAAAAGTAGAAAGTACTCATTATGCAGAATGTCCCATTTCACAATGTCATAATGGATAAAACTTTTTTTTAAATAGCAGATCTACAAACTCACAATGCGCGACGCATTGTGAGCTTGTAGATCTGCTATTTTCAAATGGCCGATATATATAGGCTGTAGGGCTGAAGTGGTTAATGTATGTATTGTAATAATAATCAAAATCTACAAAGTTACTAGTAATTAAGGTTTTTAAATTATTAGTGGAGTAAAAGTACAATATTTGCCTCTGAGATGTAGTGGAATAGAAGTAAAAGTATTGAAAATGGGAAATACTCAAAAGTGTTCTGGCAAGTAGGCTACAGCATTGGTTCTCAAAGTGGGGTCTGGGGACCCCCAGGGGTCCTTGGGGGATACCAGGGGTCCCCAGCAAAATTAGTTAATAAAGTGTCACAATCATTTTAACCCCTTTATCAGTCACACCGATATACGTGACCCGTCGAATCCTGTGACCCACTATTAGTCCTAAAAAGACCCAGAATCCTAATGCTATTTTTAAACATGTTATACATTTGAAGTATATAAACTTTAAGTGCATTTAAGTACACGATACTTTTGTACTTTTACTGAAGTAAGGGTTTCTACATTGCAGTATTGATACTTTTACTTAAGTAATAAAAAGAAAGTACTTTTCACACCACTGACGGGCACTGACTTCTCGGACACGGGGAACATAATTCGATAGACTAACGATTTTGTGTGTAACCGGGTGGCAGCAGCATCAGCAGCAAACCAGAGTGTAGAAAAGAGAGTAACGACACGCTATGATCTCGCCGCAAAGCGGGCTCCCATAGACCATATTCACACGGCGGCCATATTGGAATTTAACATTGAAAGTTTCGCCACCCGGGGTGGCTACTTTCATTGACTTCATAGAAACATGGCCGCCGTGTGAATATGGTCTATGGGCTATAGTTCCAAACATTGGAACTATCTCATTGAGACAGAACACTTCCGCATTCCATTCTTACAATGGGAGTCGACGCTAGTGTCACAACTCTCTTTATGGCTCTGCAGCAAACAAACCAGCGTTGCCATGTCTGCTTATTATAAGCGACTTTGGGCTTGTTTTTCTGTCAAGTTGCTTGTAAATATTGGTAGTTGTGGGATGGAGTTTTTTGGGGCTTGTTTCTAAAGTGTAGTTGCTTCTTGTTTCCTAAATGTTGTTTAAACCAGTGGTTCTCAAACATTTTCATGTCAACAACCCCAAATTAATATGTATTTGTCTGCGGACCCCCATCTACATTTTGTGCCATTTTGTGTTAAAATGTTTCCAAAAATATTCATATATATTTTTTCCTCCAAGATTTTTGGGGAAAACACAGGCTCCTTGTAGACCGGTTATTTTTATATAAAAAAATAGTGAAAAAAGTGCTCATGTGGCATATAATAGTTACTTCTTTTGGGCTTGTTTTCAAAGACCTGGTTGCTTGTTTCTCTCGCAAAATCTGGCAACGCCGAAACAAACCCGCTTCGCATCCTCGCTTGAAACCGATCGAGGCTGGAGTTTTTTTTTTTTTTTTTTTACATCGGAAGCGGAACCAGAGGAGGGGAAGGGTTCGGAACCTTGCGACGGGACCACGTACCGCGACAGGATGCGGGACAACGACGATCCCGCTGCCCGCATCAAGCTCGTTATATTATACCTCTATGATCAAGCTCCGTTCCGTGAGCAACGATAGGACATCCGGTTTTTGAGCTAGCAACAATACGTTTTCCGGTTGCCTTCAAAGTAAGATCATCGCATTTAATGTTTTTTAAATGGCTTATACTAGAGCAGTGGTTCTCACCTTTTCATGTCAAGGACCCCCAAATTGATATATATTTGTCCACGGACCCCCATCTGAAAATATTTTGTGCCAGGGACCCCCAAAAGAGAAGATTTGTGTTGCAAATGCAAAATGTTCAAAAGAATTTCACGATTTTTCAAAAATGTCAAAAAATAGCAGATCTACAAGCTTGCAGCACGGCACAAAGTGGCGCGCTGTGAGCTTGTATATCTGCTATTTTTGATTAGCCAACTTATAAATGGATAAAGTGGTTAACTACTTTTGCTGGGGACCCCCTGGAACCACCCCAAGGACCCCTGGGGGTCCCCGGACCCCACTTTTAGAACCAATGTACTCTAGCACTTCTAAGTGAGGTTGTTCCAGATTTAAATTGGCTATTGATCCCCATTAAATGTGCACAGTTTCTGATCCTGTTTTGCACTTTAACTGGATATTGTGTTCATTTGTATAAGATGTTAGATGTATTAGATGTATTATTTTTTTTGAAAATTATTATGATACAATATTGTTTATTTGCAGGAGCAAAAGAACAATGATAAAAGCAACAACAAAATATGCTACAAATAATAATAGTAGATGGGTAAGATAAAAAAAAATGTATAAGGTTTATAAAGTTGATCTCACCTATTTAAAAACTAAAATACAATACAAATAAGAATGTAATCAGAAAAATGTAAAACGTATATTATTTAAGGACATACATACAGCATGGATACACAGTATAATTAGGCCACATCCACACGGAGACGTTTTAAAAAATGTCACAGAGTCGTTTTCAAAAAGTTTACCGTACACACGGAATCGTCTCAAGAAATGTGTGTGTCCACACAAAACCAATGAAAACACCACAAACTGAAAACGCTGTAGTATATATGCCTGGCCTGTGGGTGGTGCTGTGGAGGAAAGTAACTAAGTACATTTACTCAAGTACTGTACTTAAGTACAATTGAGGTATTTTTCACTTTACTCGAGTATTTCCAATGTTCAATACTTTTACTACTCCACTACATCTCAGAGGAAAATATTGTACTTTTACTCCACTACAATTATTTGAACGCTTTAGTTAATACTAGTGACTTTGCAGATATAATCATGACATTATAAAACATTTATATTTATTTATTTGCCCTATTTTACATAGATAGACTATTTAAAAATAGCCGATCTACAAGCTCACAACGCGCATCGCGACGCATTGTGAGCTTGTAGATCAGCTATTTTCAAACATTTCAGTACTTTAAGTATATTTTGATGCCAATACTTTTGTACTTTTACTTTGATTGAACTCAAGTAACATTTTGAGCACAGGCCTTTTACTTGTAACAGAGTATTTTTATATTGTGGTATTGCTACTTTTACTTAAGTAAAATATCCGAGTACTTCTTCCACCCAAATGAATTTGACCCACTGGTCGACTATAGTCGAGATGCTGCGCATCAGCTAGGTTGCGACCGTCGTCACTATAGCGTCCTGGCTGAATTCAACCTGGTGTTTGTACTTTCTCTATTTACAACCCGTACATCTACATAAACGTTCAGATTTCAAATATAAAGTGCTTAACTCATGGCCATGGATGTTAAAATTCACTTCGAGTGGGTATAAGTACCCGTATCTTCCATATTGTTCAATAAAAAGCATTTTAATCCGATCGGCAGCCATTTTCTCATAGAGTTATAATGTATTAGAGTGCAATACTCCTCCCAACCGGTAGGGTCGCGTAAATGAAAGTCAATTCGAAGTCAATGGCCACCAATCGGATTAAAATGATTTTTATTGAACAATACGGAAGATAGGTGTACTTATGTGGGCCCATACATAATTGTAACATCCGTGGCCATGGGGTCAGCACTTTATATTAGAAATATGAACGTTTATGTAGATGAACGGGTTATAAATGGAGAAAGTGCAAACACCAGGTTGAAGTTCATCCATGATCGTCGTAACAGACGACCGTCATGTGATCCATGGCCAACAGCAAGGCGTTTGTTTTCATTCTTATAAGACCGCATGGCTCATTTGTATGCACGTGAATATACTTTAAAAAGTAACTAAGCGGAAAGTAACTAAGTACATTTACTCCATGTCCACTTGTTGCTGACGGTGGTAGTCAGTGATGAGCTGTGGATTTTTGAACTAGGGGGGCTATATTTTCTGACGTCACGTGCACGCGCACGTGCACGCATGTGCACATAGCCAATCAGCTCAGTGCTAGTTGAAATACTGTATTCAACATGTGATTTTTAATGTAATTATATCTTATTATTTAGTTGCATTGTTAATTTGTTGTTTTTATTTTTGTTTCAATTAATTAATTATTTTATTTTCCTTTTAGTTTTATATAAAAGCCCTTTACATAGACTCACCCACACATAAGTACTTAAAATAATCAGACAACTTGTCTTTGTCTTGTCTCAGAGAACTGGGTCCTCTTCTAAGCAATCCCCTTCACACTCTGCAGTGCAGAGACTGTTGTCTCTCATTGTGAGAGGAACACATTCAATTCAAGTCCATGGCTTTTTTCGAGTAGCCTAATGTTATGCAAAGCAGCCAGGTAGACGCTATTGAGAACGGCTCGCCGCTGACGGCGCGAACCTTGAGAGGCTATTGTTTAAACTTTAAGGTGTTAAGACCGCAGCTGACGGTGCGTGCTCGCGCGTGCATGTGGAGCTCCCAGCCCCCAGCCAGCGCCAGAACTAAGGGGTCGCCGACCCCCCATAGCACCCCCTACAGCTCATCCCTGGACTAGTGTAGGAGCAGCGCTGTAAAAGCCCATCGCGTTAAGTAGTACAAACGCAACGCTGACGGGTCGGGGTGTTTGTTGTTGGGGCGGCGGCGCATGCAGGGTCGGGGGGACGCATGCAGGGGGGGGGGGTGCTCGGCGCATGCGGGTTAAGCGAGAGGTGGAGCTATAGCGTCATCGTTTCAGGAAAGATGCGTATTTGGTTGTACACACGGAGACGCAAGGGTGGCGTCTTCGGGGGGTGGGGGGACGGGGGGGGCGGGTTTAAGCGAGAGGTGGAGCTATAGCGTCATCGGTTCAGGAAAGATGCGTATTGCCGTATTTGGTTGTACACACGGAGACGCGTTTTCAGATTTATTCACTCTGGGACCCGGTTTCAAAAATGTGCGTTTTCGGGCACCCAAAACGCCGGCTCCGTGTGGCCGAAACGTGCAAACGATTAAAAACGTATGCGGTTTCACCTAAAATCGTCTCCGTGTGGATGTGGCCTAACTGTTCCATAACTGAGCGCCCCTGAACTTGATAGAAAATTGATACAGACCAGTACAGAACTTTGGCGAACATTGAGAGATAATTTGTAATAAAAAAAAAGTGGCTGGCCGTCCAGTGGCTGGACGTTGGACAGGGGACGGCTCATCGAGGCAGCACTTTTGACATATGTACGCGTTCAGGGAGACCTCCTCTACAACACCACACTCTCCGCTAAGCCGGAGAGGTGTGAAATGAAAAGTGGCGGGCCGTCCAGTGAGGTCAGAGGTCAGAAAAGTGCCACTTTCAGACAATAGTGGACACTGGACAGGAGACGGCTCAGCGAGGCAGCACTTTGGACATACGCATGCGTTCAGGGAGACCTCCTCTACAACACCACACTCTCCGCTAAGCCGGAAAGGTTGTGAAATAAAAAGTGGCAGGCCGTCCAGTGAGGTCAGAGGTCAGAAAAGTGCCACTTTCAGACAATAGTGGACGCTGGACAGGAGACGGCTCAGCGAGGCAACACTTTGGACATACGCACACGTTCAGGGAGACCTCCTCTACAACACCACGCTCTCCGCTAAGCCGTAGAGGTGTGAAATAAAAAGTGGCTGGCCGTCCAGAAGTCAGAGGTCAGAAAAGTGCAACTTATATACGCTATATTTGTACTCAATGTGGTGACCAGGCCATACCATCTAGAAAGAAGATGTCACAACTAATAGTGCAGCCACTTGAAGTGTCACAAAAAGGCATCATGGACACAGTTGCAAAAATATTTTCTGCTCAACTTGACCAATGTGAAACATGTAAGCAGGACTTAAGCTTATCAACCAAAAAGGAATTCACAGCCCACAGCCTTTACTTCTCCTGCTAAGATCTGGTGCAGAAATTCCCAAAACGTTCACTGTCTGTACCACCAAAATGATTATGCTGTGTCCAGTATTTGTGCATTTTTTGCACAAAGTCACCATATGTGTCATTGTACACCTGTAAAGACCAGCAATGGCATATCATGACAAATGCATCCAATGACACAGCAGGCTATACCTTTGAGCTGATGCAAAAAATACCGCCCACAGCTAGTTTCTTTGTCGTGTCATACGAGAAAACTAATAGTCTGAAACTAATCAACTTTCAGCAGGTCGAACAAAAACATAAATGCACAGACGGATGCAAACAACACAAGTAGACAAGGGATATAAAAGTGAGATCCATTCCAAAGCCAGCTGTGGAGAATAACGGGTGGCTGAGTGATAAGACGATCGATGAGAACCATCAGCTCTTGCTTTCGAGTGTTGAAAAAAATGCACTTCTGTAGTAACAGTGTAACAGTGAACTAGACGCGTCGCAATTATGGGAAATTGCAAAGTGTGGTTGCGCCGTCGCCGGTCGCAGGTTGCCGCCGCCCGGACTTGAGGAATATGCTTGGAGGAATACCGTCGGTGGTCGCGTGACGTACCATTCGAATTTGGTGCTGATTGGATCCTGTGTTCGTGATACATGGCGTTTTGATTTGAAGAAATAGGCCCCTCCCACTAAAATAAATAAGGCCCTCCCACAAATGTAGTGGGCCAATGACATCGTCATGTCACTCCTGAGATCACCTGCTTTTCAATATGAGAGGAGTGATCCCCCCAAAAATCATGTTTTTGCATCAAACGGTTACGTTTTGTGCATTTGTGGCGCCCCCTATGGATCAAAGTGGAAATGCTTTTGGGGATTTGTTGAGTAAACCACCCTTGACATGTGATTCAAATTTGGGATTGACTGGACGTTTCGTTCGTGATTTGTGGCCTTTTTTGTAAAACGGGCTCCTCCCACTAACTTTGGAAGCCAATTACGGACGAACGGTAAGGACTATCAAAATGCCGTTTGGATATGTTTATCGCATGGATCTAGAGATTGTGTGTACCGATTTTTGTGAAATTTGGACAAAATATGTGGGAGGAGGAGCTAAAAGTGTGTTTTGAAGAAAATTCAAAATGGCGGAAAATCTATCCTGACACAAATGCGTCATGACCCAAGGAATCTAGGGGAAAAAATATTTTTATTTTACGACCTCCGGTTCAAGAGTTATAGGCCAAAACGTAAAGTGGGCTGTTATAGCGCCACCATGAGGCCGACTGGTGTAATTCTTTTTTTAATAATTTCGGACTAAATCATGAACCACCCCTCCAAATCTTGAAACTCTAGCCCTTACGGTTTCTGAGAAATAAATACTTGAATGGGAGTTTTTTCATTTTCCCATTAAAGTGGATGGGGAAATTTAATGCACTAATAAATCAATATCAATTAAACTATGTAACCAATCTCTTAGCAAAATGATAGCACACGATTCCCGGTGAGACCGGTCACTTTCACATATGGCACTAAATTGGGAAAAATAAACTGTGGGAGGAGTAGCGTGCCAAAGTATTGCGTGCTTCAGTTTACCAAGAACAATAGTCTGGTTGCCCTGTTAGGGCAACCACACTAATGAGAAACACTGTAAGCACACTGTAAGCCTCTTTGTAAACCCTTTCCAGTGAAACTGTTTTATTAGTAATGAGTAATTAAAAGGTATTTTTTTAAACATTCAAAGCCTTGTCTGTATTCTTTTATGGTGTGGGGTTGTGCGTTCTATTTGGCACCAAAAAAAAATGTATGTCCAAAGTGTTGCCTCGTGGAGCCGTCTCGCACTATTGTCTGAAAGTGGCACTTTTCTGACCTCTGACCTCACTGGACGGCCCGCCACTTTTTATTTGAGCCCCGTCCGGCTTAGCGGAGAGTGTGGTGTTGTAGAGGAGGTCTCCCTGAACGCGTGCGTATGTCCAAAGTGTTGCCTCGCGGAGCCGTCTCCTGTCCTGTGTCCAATTTGTATAGGCTATGCACTCCTTTGAACAGCATTTATCCATTTAGATAAATTATTAATGTTTTAAATCCCTTTTTGTTACTCAGAAACATAATATGTGTTGTATAGAAACATAATATGTCGTTTAAATGCTTAATTTATAGTTTTAATGTGCAAATTAACCGTTTTTCAATGGCTCCTTTTTGCTCTAGAGGGTACTCTTATTCTGAAGAGATCGTCCACCGGAAGTCTTATCTTTGCTCCGTTATCGTTGCTCACGGAACACAGCTCCCGCATCAGAGGATCGACCCGGGCTATGGAGCGCCTTAAGCGGCCGTTGAAAGGACCATGATTGACCGGCCCTGGAGCATTCTGATCCAGGTAATAGAAATACGCGATCTACAAATGACATGCTTGATCCGACAACTCACATGCAGGATGAACATGAAAAGGTTGTTCTACAGATCTGAGATCTGTGTTGTTGTTGTGGGGAGATATAGGATGGCGACGCGCGCTAGCGTTTATTCTAAGGGCTTAGAATAATAAGACAAAAAAGATCTAGCCGGTGGTGCTGAAAATAGCAGATTTACAAGCTCACAACGCGTCACGTTGCGAGGCCTTGTGAGCTTGTAGATTGGCTATTTTCAGGGTTTGTGGGGAAAAAAATGCATGTTGTGTACTGCATAGAGGCTAGGATGGCGAGCTTATGAGTGTTGATTCATACTCGATCTACAAGCTCAGAGGGGTCGCGCTGCGACCTGTCGTCAGCTTGTAGATCTGCGATTCTTGCCGCGCAGGCATGGCGTGCAAAGCAAGTGTAAATCGGCCTGTGTGTTTTGGACTGAGTTGAGTGCTATTTTTAATTGAGACTCCGTATAAGTTCATCACTTTCGGGGCGGGTTGGAGGAAGAGATTTAGGACAACCAACGATGGAAAGAGATTAAAAAGGTTAATTTGTCTTCAGAGATTTAATTAATTATTATTATTATTATTATTATTATTATTATTATTATTATTATTACCCTTATTATTATTAATAATATTAATAATCAGTGGTGTAAAGTAACATAAGTACATGTACTCAAATACTGTACTTAAGTAGTTATGAGGTACTTTTTTTTTACTTTACTGGAGTATTTCCAATTTTCAGTACTTTTACTTCTACTCCACAACATCTCAGAGGCAAATATTGTACTTTTACTCACTACAATTATTTGACAACTTTAGGTACAAGCTCACAACGGGTTGCAGTACGTTTTGAGCTTGTAAATCTGCTATTTTTTGGCTAATGTTCCCCCCAGAATAGGGATGGGAGGGTTCAAGTGGTTAATGTAAAAATGAAAAGATAAAATTCTATATCACACAAAGATTTGGCAGCCCCCCTGCAGTATCTCCGAGAACCCACTAGGGGTCCCGGATCCCATGTTGAAGACCCCTGGTCTAAACAATGTACTATCAAAATAACAATATGTACATTGTAACCATAGGATCCCAGGTAAACAATGAACCTAGCATCTGAGGTGAGGTGGAGTCTGAAGAGGTGAGTGCTAGGGGGAGGTGGAGTCTGAAGAGGTGAGTGCTAGGGGGTGAGGTGGAGTCTGAAGAGGTGAGTGCTAAGGGGTGAGGTGTAGTCTGAAGAGGTGAGTGCTAGGGGGAGGTGGAGTCTGAAGAGGTGAGTGCTAGGGGGTGAGGTAGAGTCTGAAGAGGTGAGTGCTAGGGGGTGAGGTGGAGTCTGAAGAGGTGAGTGCTAGGGGGTGAGGTGGAGTCTGAAGAGGTGAGTGCTAGGGGGTGAGATGGAGTCTGAAGAGGTGAGTGGTAGGGGCCAAGGTGGAGTCTGAAGAGGTGAGTGCTAGGGGGTGAGATGGAGTCTGAAGAGGTGAGTGCTACGGGTGAGGTGGAGTCTGAAGAGGTGAGTGCTAGGGGGTGAGATGGAGTCTGAAGAGGTGAATTCTAGGGGGTTGAGGTGGAGTCTGAAGAGGTGAGTGCTAGGGGGTGAGATGGAGTCTGAAGAGGTGAATTCTAGGGGGTGAGGTGGAGTCTGAAGAGGTGAGTGCTAGGGGGTGAGATGGAGTCTGAAGAGGTGAGTGCTAGGGGGTGAGATGGAGTCTGAAGAGGTGAGTGCTAGGGGGTGACATGGAGTCTGAAGAGGTGAGTGACACAAGCTCACATTGTGTGACATTGTTAACTCCATGGAAATTATTTGAAGAATTGAACATCATATTAATCTATCTCTGTCTGTCTGTCTGTCTGTCTGTCTGTCTGTCTGTCTGTCTGTCTGTCTGTCTGTCTGTCTGTCTCTCTGTCTTTCTGTATTTCTGTATTTCTCTCGCTCTCTCTCTCTCTCTCTCTCTCTCTCTCTCTCTCTCTGTTTCTCTCTCTCTCTCTCTCTCTCTTTTCTCTCTCTCTCTCTCTCTCTCTCTCTCTCTCTCTCTCTCTCTCTCTCTCTATCTCTCTCTCTCTCTCTCTCTCTCTCTCTCTCTCTCTCTCTCCACACAGTGTAGTGCATCAGTGCAGGCCGGTGGGTTCAACCATGGCGTCTCCCTCTCGTCCGTCTCAGAAACGCCGTCGAGGGAAGAGAGACGTGAATCGTCACAGTTTCAACCCAGAACACTTCCAGAGGCTGGACTTCCACAACGGCATCCCACAGGTCAGCACTGTAGTTTGAAAAAAGTTTCACCCCAGACTGTTTTTAAGTTGCATGATTCAGTATTTAGATATTTGATATTCATTCTGTACCTATTGTAACATTTAACCATGGGATAGATTCATTGAAAATACACGTCCTTGGTTCTGGTGACTGATATGGTCCTTCTATAATATGTTAGCGGTTTCAATTACGTTTTAATTTATAATTATTTTGGAAAAATACATTTTTAATTAAATTAAAGTAAGTACCAAAAACTGTACCAAATGTCAAAGTAGCCATTATGCAGAATGTCCCATTTCACAAGTTTTCAAATGTATGTAAAATATATACAAATAATTTTTTTAAATAGCCAAAGTTTAAATAGGGCTGAAGTGGTTAATGTATGTTTTATTATACGAAGAAACCCACAAAATAAATGTGTTGTCTCTCAGAGACCCAAACCAACACATTCTCACTCCCAAGACGGCAAGCGGGTGGCGGCTTGGGATGGGTTTGACCAAACGGCTAACGTTTGACGTCTCGGGGGTACCCGCGCCGGTTAGGTTTCTGTCCCTATCGGGACGTACCTCGAACGGCGGTGAGTTGGCTGAAGCTTCTCCCGTGGCTCACGTCCGCTTCAGATGCCGCACCTCCGTTGTTTTCGTGTTTCTGATCCGGTCTGGACGGAAATAACATTAAATCATCAGGCGGCCGGAATACACGACCGGAACCTCCAGTGCCGTGCACCTCCAAAATGATTCCCCTTGTTTAAAATTGGTTTAAATTGGTATAATTGTTTAGTTTTTTTTGGTATAATAATCGTTTGGTATGTCCATCATTTATACTAACTCGAAGCGCGACTAGCGAGACGACTCAACAAATTGATTCGCATTATGTGGGGAACAAAAACAATGCGACGCCAACCGGAACACACCAACGGAACACGATTGTTTTTTTGTTTTTTTCTAAACCGGCTCAGTTCTAAACCGGCTCTAAACACGGCTCAGTTTAGAATGAATACCAGGTTTTCCTCCGTGGTGGAAAGCCTGGTGACGCGAGGTTACCGTCGTTTTGGCGGAGTTGTCACCCTTTTGACGTCTTGGGTTTGAGAACGGCACTTCCGCATTCCAGGAATATGCTGAAGTGACCAGGACGGCGTCAAGTGGGAAGGGAACCCCCGTCACGTCAGATGTTTGCCGTTTGGACACATTTGTCCCATAAAGTCACGTGCCTTTTACTTTGTAATTGGCAGTGGTGGATAGTAACTAAGTACATGCACTCAAGTACTGTACTTAAGTGAAATGTTGAGGTATTTTTAGTTTACTGGAGTGTTTTCAATACTTTTACTTCTACTCCACTACATCTGAAAGGGATTTTTTTAAACTTTTTACTCCACTACAATTATTTGAAAACTTTGTTGCTAGTTACTTTGTAGTTATTATTACAAAACATACTATAACCAGTTCAGCCCTATATATTGTTTGGCTACTTGAAAATAGCAGATCTACAAGCTCACTTTGCTATTTTCAAAAGATGTTTTACAAATTGTGAACACTTGTGCAATGAGCACTTTTACTTTTGGTTCTTTAAGTACATTTGGATGCCAATACCTTTGTCCGTTTACTGAAGTGAAATTTTTAATACAGGACTTTTACTTGTAACAGAGTATTTCTACATTGTAGTATTGGTACCTTAGTAAAAAAAAATGTGAGTACTTCTTCCACCACTGGTAATTGGTCCATCCATCCATCTTCAACCGCTCATCCGGAGTCGTTGGTATTGCTGACAAAAAAAAGGGTTGAAAAATGGAAATACCTTTCCGTTTCCCCACAATGCATTTCCAGGAGCGAGGCCGCGCACCGCGCTCCACCAGCGACACCGACCTGCTCACCTCGCACTGTCGCTCCGCCCTGACTGCTAGCTCCTCCCACTACGTCATCGGCCAATCACAGGACATCGCCGTCAGTTGGGACATCAAGGAGGAAGTGGACGCCGGTGACTGGATCGGCATGTACCTGATTGGTGAGAATGACATAACTGTGGGTTGGGGTCCCCGAAAGATTATTTTTGCAAATGTTATTTGCTTAATGTGCAACATTGTTTTCTCATTCAACAGTAGACAAACCAACATACAGTAAGTTTATACACTACAGGCACATTTCTAAAGAGACAATTCAAGTACTTTTAATACCTCTAAAATGGAAAATAAATAAATAAAATAAGACCATATTACTGCGTCAAAAGTATTTAACAAACTATACTATGAAGAATTTCTCAAACGTTGGCCAAAATGTCAAATATTGCCCTAAGAAATTGACAAGTTGCAACACGTTGTGAGCTTGTAGTTTGAGAACACAACGCATGGTGATACGTTCCCATAGGGGTTCACTCTCCATTCCGACATGCTGCCACTCCGACATTGACTTCTAATTGTCGGAGTGGCGGTACCATCCATAAAAAAACACATTCCGCCACTCCGACAAAGTTATGTTCACTGTGTCGGAGTGGCGGAATGTTCCATTTTGGGAATAGTCCCACCATTCCGACAAGGGTAAAGTGCCTAATGGAGATTATTATTATTACCCCTATTGCTTTATGATCACTACTCAGGACATGTACCATGTAAACGGGACGGCCCGCCTGGTCGAAACACCAAAGAAACAAGGAATCCACCCGATAACACATTCGGAAAACCTTATCTCGTAACTGGAACGGTGGCGCGCTCGTTAAACATTGGACTCTCAACCCCAACTATACGTGATCGAATCCCAATGCTGATGCTCCTTTTATGAAAACCGCTGACCTTTTTTTTTTGCCGATAAAGTATAGTTATGGACAGTGGTGTAAAGTAACTAAGTACATTTACTCAAGTACTGTTCTTAAGTACGATTTTGAGGTATTTTTACTTTACTGGAGTATTTCCAAATTTCTATACTTTTACTTCTACTCCATTACATCTCAGAGGTTAATATTGTACTTTTACTCCACTACAATTATTTGAAAACTTTACTAGTTACTTTGTAGATTTTGATTATTATTACAAAACATACAGTAACCACATTGTGAGCTTGTAGATTTTTGAAAAGATGTTTTATGCTTTTTGAACTTGTGAAATGTGACTCTGACATTTAGTACTTTTGGTACTTTAAGTACATTTTGATGCCAATACTTTTGTACTTTTACTCAAGTACATTTAGATTTCAGGACTTTTACTTGTAACAGAGTATTTCTACATTGCAGTATTGATATTTTTACTTAAGTAAAAAATGTGGGTACTTTTTCCGCCACTGGTTATGGACAAAACCATGACGGAGGCGCGCAGTCTCAAGCGAACTTGAGCCACGAGAGGCACCACCGAGCGAGCTAAAGCGAGCGAGTTGCCGTGCCGAACGTTGCGAAGTTCGCTTGAGCCTACTCAGCGCCGTCCGAGTTACGTACCGATAGGGACAGAATAGTAAATCATGTTTTAGGGCAAGCGTTTGCCCCAAACTGCGTGAGTGTGTGTGTGTGTGTACATTTCGGCCATTTGAAAATAGCAGATCTACAAGCTGGTCGCCATGCCGCGTTATTATGGATCCCACGCCAGCTCTTGGAAAACCCCGCCCCCGCAAGCTAGTTTAGATGGAGGCCCCGCCCCTTCATTTCACTTCCGTCTACGTCAGTCGCTGTGTGAGAACCACGCCCCTAAAATAAATAAATTCATTTATTTATTTATGTATTTATATCTAGATACGGCAGCTTTGGCATTCCATAGAAAATAGCCAAAGCTGCTCAGCTTTGGCATTTAGAGAGAGAGAGAGAGAGAGAGAGAGAGAATACAACATTTATTTCAAATAGAAAGCATTTATTTATTAATTTATTAATATTATTATTATTCAGTCACTTTGGCATGGAAAGAATCTAGACAATCTAGACAGCCTCGAGCCAGGGAGCCTGCCTATAGAGCCAGCCTAGAGCCTGCCTAAAGCCACCCCTTATATATATCCAATAATGTAATTTTAACTATATATATATATATATATATATATATATATATATATATATATATATATAGCCATGAAAATGAATTTGGGATTTATGGACTGTCGGAATGGCGGGACTAAATGTCGGAATGGCGGTATGTCGGAATGGTGGTATGTCGGAATGGTGATACGTCGGAATGGCGGTATGTCGGAATGGTGGGATGTCGGAATGGCGGTATGCACCCGTTCCCATAGCCTGGAGGGATCCATTCAAATAAATATCAACCTTGCCATTGACTGATTTGAAACACAATCAGGAGTTCCCTGGCCTTTCCCACAAATATGACACTGATCCTTCTAGTAGTCTGTGAGATTACATTACTGTGTGTGTGTGTGTGTGTGTGTGCGTGCGTGCGTGCGCGCGCGTGCGTGCGTGCGTGCGTGCGTGCGTGTGTGTGTGTGTGTGTGTGTGTGTGTGTGTGTGTGTGTGTGTGTGTGTGTGTGTGTGTGTGTGTGTCCTCACAAGATTAAAAAAAAAAAAAATACAAATTAAAATAAGATTTCTAGAGTTAGGTTTACAATTAGGAAAAGATTCAGGTTGGGTTTAGGATTAGACATTTAAAGGTTAGATGTATTTATGGGTTAGGTTTGGGGTTTTGTCTAATTTAAACGCTTCGTTGCATGCTGGTGTCGCGCACCGGAAAATAGCCAATCTACAAGCTTGTCGATGTGGTCCTAACATTTTGATGTAGTAATACAAACATGTCTCTGTCTTTCTGTCTGTCTGTCTGTCTGTCTGTCTGTCTGTCTGTCTGTCTGTCTGTCTGTCTGTCTGTCTCTCTCTTTCTCTCAGATGAGGTGCAGTCAGAGAACTTTGTAGAGTATAAGAATCGGGGGGTAAATGGATCCCATAAAGGTCAGATCAGATGGAAGATCGAAGCCAACTCCTACTTTGTAGAGCGTGAGTACACAACGCGCATGCACCATGAAAAACGTATGTTGCTATATTATCAGTGGTTCTCAAACTTATTCAGGTTAAGGACCACCCAGAATTATATGTATTTGGCCGCCGACTCGCCCATCCCAAAATATTTAGTTCCAGGGAGGGACCCCCAAAATCGAAAGATTGTCGATTTGGGTTAAAATTATCGCTTTCAAAATATATACACTTATACTAAGATTTGCACAAATGTTCAAGATTTTTCAAAAATAGCAGATTTACAAGCTCATAGCACAAGCTCATAGCATTAACGAGCGCCAACTTGACAGTGACAAGCTGGTAAGCATGCATTTCATATCACGAAATTTTTTACACGTTTAGCTGTGTTGCTCATTCCACAATTGCACAATACTTACAAGTTATACCTTGTTGTAAAGATATTATTGAAGGGGAGAAATAATCGACCAAAATTAAGATTCCGAACTTTTTGTGAGGAGTTTACATACATACACACATACATACATACATACATACATACATACATACATACATACATACATACATACATACATACATACATACATACATACATACATACATACATACATACATACATTATGATGATGATAAAGATGCTCTTCGTGTGTGTGTGTGTGTGTGTGTGTGTGTGTGTGTGTGTGTGTGTGTGTGTGTGTGTGTGTGTGTGTGTGTGTGTGTGTGTGTGTGTGTGTGTGTGTGTGTGTGTGTGTGTGTGTGTGTGTGTGTGCGCGGACACGTGTCCAGCTGAGACCCAGGTGTGTTTTAAGTACTACCACGGAGTGAGTGGAGCGCTGAGAGCCACCACCCCCACCATCACCATCAAGAACCCCTCTGCTCCGGTTAGTCGCACGCACGCACGCAAAAATATAGTAAAAAATATATACATATTCGTAACACACACACTCATATAGATTATAAAGCTAAAATCTAAAATGACACAGATGCTTTCCTGGTTTTAATGGGTTAAGACCTGAGGCCGATTCTGCAAAATGCCTTCTAAATCAGTGATTCAAACTGAACACCCCCCAAATGTATATGTATTTGGCCGCGCGGACCCCCCCCCCCCCCATCTGAAAATGTTTTTTTTTGCCAGGGAAGAGAAGATCTGTGTTTCAACACTCTTTCAAGATTTGTCAAAAATGTTGCTATTTTTTTAAATGACACAGACGCTTTCCCGGTTTTAATGCTTTTTTTATTTTAATTTTATATAGTCCATGTCCTCATTTATAGTGCTCTGACTGACAGCTCTTGGGAAGAAGCGTTTGCTAAGCCTCCAGGCCTTGTAGCTGTGAAGGCGATCTGTAGATGCATTTCCTCCACAGATCTTTAAAACTTTTAAATGATTGACATTTGGACTGACATGTGGAACTGCTGACCTGAAGGACAACTGACAGACTGACATAATTAGTTAGTGTTAGTTAGTGTGTGTGTGTGTGTGTGTGTGTGTGTGTGTGTGTGTGTGTGTGTGTGTGTGTGTGTGTGTGTGTGTGTGTGTGTGTGTGTGTGTGTGTGTGTGTGTGTGTGTGTGTGTGTGTGTGTGTGCGTGCGTGTGCGTGCGTGCGCGCATGTGTGTGCATGCGTGTATCTGTAGGTTTTCAGACAGTCGTCTACAGAGGAGGTGTCTCAGCCCCAGGGCACTAGAAGACTGATCAGCTTCACTTTGTCAGGTCTGCACACACACACACACACACACACACACACACACACACACACACACACACACACACACACACACACACACACAAAACACTCGCTGCAGCACGCAGCAACACCTACAGAAATACACAACTCACCGTAACAACTTTATGTATGAAAATGGAGTAAATGCCTTTTCGTTTTGTAAGGGAAAGGTGTCCGTTTGGCAGGAATTTTGTGTCCTTTTGGCTAATAAGCCCAATGCCAAAAAGACAAAAAGTCAACGCAGACCGCCGCGTTGGAGATAATTCTGACTTTTTGTCCTTTTGGGTATTAGGCAAGTGCCAAAAAGACTGTCTTTTTGGCATTTTTTGCCAAAAAGACAGTCTTTTTGGCTAGTAAGTTGTGTCCATTTGGCAAAAGGTACCTGCAGTCACATCCCTTTTGGGGGCAGCAGCGAGTTTTGTAGTGCCAAAAGGCCAGTCCCAAAAGGACACTGGTGCCTAAAGGACAATGATGCCAAAAGGACACTGATGCCAAAAGGACACTGATGCCAAAAGGACACTGATGCCAAAAGGACACTAATGCCAAAAGGACAATGATAACTGGGGTTATGTGTGTAACCTATAAGTGCCAAAAGGACACTGATGCTAAAAGGACACTGATGCCAAAAGGACATTGATGCCAAAAGGACACTGATGCCAAAAGGACACTAATGCCAAAAGGACAATGATAACTGGGGTTATGTTTGTAACCTATAAGTGCCAAAAGGACACTGATGCCAAAAGGACACTGATGCCAAAAGGACAATGATAACTGGGGTTACGTGTGTAACCTATAAGTGCCAAAAGGACACTGATGCTAAAAGGACACTGATGCCAAAAGGACACTGATCATAAAAGGATAGTGGATGCCAAAAAGACAGTGTCAAAAAGACATTCATTGCCAAAAGGATAATGATGTCCAAAAGGCAACTGGTGCCAAAAGGACAATGATCATAAAAGGATAGTGATGCCAAAAAGACACTTTTACATGTAGACTGACCCCTAGGGACCCCCGGGGAGGCCTTGAACCGGCCGAGGGAGCCCCAAACCTGGGTACTGACCCCCGGGGAGGCCTTGACCCGGCCCGGGGAGCCCCGAACCTGGGTACTGACCCCCGGGGAGGCCTCGACCCGGCCCAGGGAGCCCCGAACCTGGGTACCACCTCCTCAAGGGCCCTGGGCACTTAGAAACATTTTTGATTTTTTTTTTTAGAACCAGGATTTTGGGCCTCGCTGAACCATCGCTACCCCAGGACGAGGCCTCTTCCTGGGGTAGCGATGGGTTCAGCGAGGGCCAAAATCATGGTTCTCCAAAAAAAAAAAAAAATGTTTCTAAGTGTCTGCATGGGCTCACAGATATCCTGTGTCATGCCAAAAAGACAGTCCGTTTAGCATTGAAATCGGGGATTTTCCATGCCAAGTACATATGCCAGAAAGACAGTCTTTTTGGCATTGAAATGGGGGAATGTCCAACATGTATGGGTCATGCCCAAGTGGACATATGGTACATTGCAAAAGGACACGTCCATTTGGCATTGACCCATACAAGACAATCCCCTCCCCCACCCAACCCAAGATCTTTCGAACAGGCCTAACTATCATTTTCCTTTTGGCATCAGTGTCCTTTTGGACATCATTGTCCTTTTGGCAATGAGTGTCTTTTTGACACTGTCTTTTTGGCATCCACTATCCTTTTATTATCATTGTCCTTTTGGCATCAGTGTCCGTTTGGCACTATCCTTTTGGATATCATTGTCCTTTTGGCAATGAATGTCTTTTTGCCACTGTCTTTTTGGCATCCACTATCCTTTTATTATCATTGTCCTTTTGGCATCAGTGTCCTTTTGGCATCAGTGTCCTTTTGGCACTGTCCTTTTTGTCTTTTTGGCATCACTATCCTTTTGTTATCACTGTCCTTTTGGCATTACTGTCTCACAACCCAACATCGTGCGGTCGTTGAGCATCGATATTCGATCGATGTTTTTTCACTATTTTTTTTCATTTTTGCTTTAAAAAAAAATCTAAATTTATATATCTATTCTGACTTACTTTTTGACGCTGAACCCAAAAATAATTGTCGCGAATCTCTACGACACTTATTTATTTACTTAGCCTCCCCTTAGCCCCCCTAGGGGTTTAGCGGAAAACGGAGACCAGTTTCTTGATCAGCGCTTTGCCCCGAACGCACCCATATAACTTTCCTCATACATGGACTTACGGTTCTCTTTTTTGGTCTCTTTATTTGCTCGCTATATCGCTCAATATCTCAAATACTATAAGGACCTATGGTCCAAATTTTGGATATGTTATTCAGCTGGCTGAGACGCACGCGTGGACGTCTTGTTCGTCCTTGTCCGACATTCCTACGCGAAGCTCGATTTCTCAATTTTAGCTTTCAGTATGGTCTTAGGATGTAACTCTCTATGTACCTCCCGAAAGTGATGGAAGCCAACTTAGGAGTGACTTATCCGGACAGAAAAGATGTCCACGTGTTCGCCTTGAAAAGCTCAACAACATATCAAAAGAGTGGACCCCAACTCCTTATCGATTCCGAGATATGATACAAAAACGCGAGGCAACCAATTAAGAGAATGAGGTTTTTGCATGCCAAAAAGACAGTCTTTTTGGCATTGAAATGTGGGAATGTCCAACATGTATGGGTCATGCCCACGTGGACATATGGTACATTGCAAAAGGACACGTCCATTTGGCATTGACCCATACAAGACAATCCCCTCCCCCACCCAACCCAAGATCTTTCGAACAGGCCTAACTATCATTTTCCTTTTGGCATCAGTGTCCTTTTGGACATCATTGTCCTTTTGGCAATGAATGTCTTTTTGACACTGTCTTTTTGGCATCCACTATCCTTTTATTATCATTGTCCTTTTGGCATCAGTGTCCGTTTGGCACTATCCTTTTGGATATCATTGTCCTTTTGGCAATGAATGTCTTTTTGGCATCCACTATCCTTTTATTATCAGTGTCCTTTTGGCATCAGTGTCCTTTTGGCATCAGTGTCCTTTTGGCATCAGTGTCCTTTTGGCATCAGTGTCCTTTTGGCACTGTCCTTTTTGTCTTTTTGGCATCACTATCCTTTTGTTATCACTGTCCTTTTGGCATTACTTTCTCACAACCCAACATCGTGCGGTCGTTGAGCAACGATATTCGATCGATGTTTTTTCACTAATTTTTTTCATTTTTGCTTTAAAAAAAAATCTAAATGTATATATCTATTCTGACTTACTTTTTGACGCTGAACCCAAAAATAATTGTCACGAATCTCTACGACCCTTATTTCGCTACTTAGCCCCCCTAGGGGTTTGGCGGACATTGCAAAAGGACACGTCCATTTGGCATTGACCCATACAAGACAATCCCCTCCCCCACCCAACCCAAGATCTTTCGAACAGGCCTAACTATCATTTTCCTTTTGGCATCAGTGTCCTTTTGGACATCATTGTCCTTTTGGCAATGAATGTCTTTTTGACACTGTCTTTTTGGCATCCACTATCCTTTTATTATCATTGTCCTTTTGGCATCAGTGTCCGTTTGGCACTATCCTTTTGGATATCATTGTCCTTTTGGCAATGAATGTCTTTTTGGCATCCACTATCCTTTTATTATCATTGTCCTTTTGGCATCAGTGTCCGTTTGGCACTATCCTTTTGGACATCATTGTCCTTTTGGCAATGAATGTCTTTTTGACACTGTCTTTTTGGCATCCACTATCCTTTTATTATCATTGTCCTTTTGGCATCAGTGTCCGTTTGGCACTATCCTTTTGGACATCATTGTCCTTTTGGCAATGAATGTCTTTTTGACACTGTCTTTTTGGCATCCACTATCCTTTTGCTATCATTTTCCTTTTGGCACCACTGTCCTTTTCCCCTCCCTGGTTGTCCTTTTGGCATTGATTTCCGTCCCGCGGTGTCTTTTTGGCAGGACCGACTCGACGGCTCCGCCCGGTGGGGGAACGAGGCGCCGCTCTTTTTTTCGGAAAATCACCGCTCGGGCCCCGGGGCCCCCCGGGCGGCGGGGCCGGGTGCGCCCGGACGGGGGGAAAATCTAGTTTTTATGGGACCCGGCCCCCGGGGGCCGATTCGGCACGGGACCCCCCGGCGCGGCCGGAGGGCCCGGCGCGGCCTCCAGTGCCGAACGGACGCGACTCGTGCCGTTCGGACGCTTGCCAAAAGGACACCGCCAAAAGGACACCGCCAAACGGACACGATTCCCTAACGGCGGGTAAACTCATCACAAATACTTAATTCCAGTGATGGTAATTATATGTAATGAGCCAAATGAACACTTTATAATAACCAATAACTAATGAAAAGTATTAACAAGAACTTGTGACTAAATAATAACTACATTGGATCCATTGGAACACAGATTCTTGAATTTTTTTTCATTTCCTGAAAAGTAACAGTCTTGTACATACAAGGTTTCCACCTGACATAGACGATTTACAGAATACAGCCCCCGTGCCTGAAGATCTCCTGACTAAATCTGACTAGATCTAACTGACTGAATCTGACTTGATCTAACTGACTGAATCTGACTAGCTCTAACTGACTGAATCTGACTACATCTAACTGACTAAATCTTACTAAATCTGACTAGATCTAACTGACTAAATCTGACTAGATCTAACTGTCTAGATCTGACTAGATCTAACTGACTAAATCTGACTAGATCTAACTGTTTAGATCTAACTGAATGAATCTGACTAGATCTAACTGATTTGTAAACGAAATACAAATAAAAAATGCAAAAGTCTGATAATGTTGGTTTGGTGGTTGTGGGGTTGTGTTCGGTGTTGCTTTTGACAGCAAATTTTTAATAGAATTCCATTTAGTTAGAGTAATATTTAAGTAATCTGAATGTAAAGGTTTTAGTCTAGTTTTAGTCAACTACAATGTATTGTTGGTGCAACGTGATAACGTTGTAATGCCTGATTTATACTTAGCTAAGTGCCAAAAATAGCCGATCTACAAACTCACAACGCATGCATTGTAAGCTTGTAGATCTGCTATTTTTGGAGTGTGACACCCAGGGCACGAATTTCACGGCGGCCACGGCGTCGTTGCCCTTCTCTTGGCCGTGTGCCCCTCGAAAAGGATTCGAGAGGATTCCGTAGTCCTACAGACCGATGTGCCCGATGTTTTTTTCAACAGCAAAATATAGATGAATACATCTGATAACATACAGCGAAATCCCAAAAATATGAGTCTTAATATAAAGCAAGCAATAGAATAACTGAAAACAAATTAAAAGTTTAGGCTATCAATATCATACAAAAGTATAGTGACCTCACTGCTCTGATGGACAAGAAAATCCTTTTGCAAACCACATCCATGTTCTGTTCGTTTGTCCACAATCATCTAAATGGGAAGTTTATTTCAGCAGCTAGAATGTGACAGTTTCAGTGGCGTAACGCAGAATCGCGGGGCCTCCCCGCGGGAGTTTCACGTGAGAAACCTGCGCGTGTGCGCGAAGCGCACGCAAGCGGGTCTAATTTGGGTCTAATTCGGGTCTAATTCGGGTCTAATTCGGGTCTAATTCGGTCTAATTCGGGTCTAATTGACCAATATAAATCAACTTTTTTCTTTTTTTTGCTGTAAAAATATTTGCATCAGCGCAGGCGGGGCCCCGCCTGCTGGTGGCCCCCTCGCACCGCAGCACTTGCTGCCCCTCCGTTACGCCACTGGACAGTTTTAGTCAGTTTTTTGGGTGACCTACCCACCCAGTTCCATGAAATTCATAGACAAGCATAGTAGCCAATTAGAATGAAATCTGCTAAAACTGACTCATATACTGATACAGAACCATATATTGGCTATATATTATCGCTGTCGGGTGGAAACCTTGTATGTTACTTTTTTTATTATTTAAAAACTACTTAAAATGGTGAAAATAGCCAAACTACAAGCTGTAATTATTAATTAAGAAATAGTATATTTTAAAGACCGAAAAATCAACTAAAGTCATTATTAGTGCAAGTTCAATCACATTTCATTTGAATGAAAATAACTTGTGGAGAAAATACATAACATCTCTAATCTGTGAATCTAATCTGATTAATGTGACCCCTACTTCAGTCAGTGAAGTCCAGGGCTGATTGCGACATATTGAGACCTATATAACTAAATATTGGTCATTTGCCAACACATTATTTTGTGAAATAAATGGGTTATATTTCACAGATAGTTATACTATTCTTATACTATATGAAAATAAAATCATCCTCAACCTTCAAGTTAAATTCATTATTTCCGTGTACTTAAAAAACATTTTTGGACTTAAAAATATATATTTTTTAATGGCCTTCCTGCCCTGGCATTTGGCCTTTCTGCCCTCCACAAAATTACAACACCAAAGGCCAAGTGGCCTTGCCCCTAAAATGACGAAATTCCAGGCCTGGTGACACCCACACACAACCAAGCATAAAATAACTTGTCTTAGTTCTACTGGATCTCTTTTCCACTAGTCCCTCCCTAACATTCTAGTCTAGTTTTTATTTGTCGACAACATTGTCAGTATACTTAATATCAGTCATAGCTTAGTTTTCGTCAGTCAAAGAAAAGGTAGTCGGCGTCATAATTTTAGTCGACAAACTTGAACACTGGTGGTGTGGTTGTGTTTGCAGAATTCCAGGCGGTGGGGCTGAAGAAGGGCATGTTCTTCAACCCTGACCCCTACCTAAAGATCAGCATCCAGCCCGGCAAGCACAGCATCTTCCCCTCCTTACCTCACCACGGCCAAGACAAACGCTCAGGGATTGTTCTGAACACCACCACCCCCCAGTGGAAGAGAGAGGTACGTACACGCACGCACTCATACAGGTTTGCTGTATTACTGTACTTGTGAGGACATAGACATTTAAGAATGGCAAATTCTATGAATACCATTAAAAAATAATAAAGTGCAATCTTTAACCATTAAAAGCTGCGACGCGTTGTGACCTGTGGATCTGCAATTTTTCGGTGCATGACACCGGCAGGCAACTACGTATAAATCTGGCATAACTATCTCTAATCTTTAAATCTAACCTCTAAATGTCTAATACCTAATCCTTACCCCAACCTGAATCTTTCCCTAATTCTAAAGCTAACTCTAAAAATCTGTTTTTCTTGTGAGGACCATGAAAAATGGTCCTCAAAATGTCTATTTCTCACACACACACACACACACACACACACACACAGCTTGTTAATAATCTTTCGTCCATTAAAAATGTAGCACTCAAACATCTGGACAAAACAACAAAAATATAGAAAATGAAAATATAGTTTACATTTATGATCATCATCTCTCTCTCCCCCGCTCTCTAGAGGTTCAGTTTTGTGTCTCTTCCCACTGATGTCCTTGAGGTGGAGGTGAAGGATAAGTTTGCTAAAAGTCGTCCCATCATCAAGCGCTTCCTGGGTAAACTGTCCATGCCTGTGCAGAGACTGCTGGAGAAGCACGCCCTCGGGTGAGACCACACTTTACTTTGATCTAATACAGTGATTTTTTTCTTGTCAAGGACCCCCAAACTGATATATATTTGGCTGTGGACCCCCACCTGAAAATAGTTTGTGCCATGGACCCCCAGAGCCAGAAGAACAAAAATAATTCAAAATCTTTAAAATATTTTTGAGATAAAAAAAAATTAAATAAATAAATAGCAGATGTACAAAGGTCGCAGCACGTCACATATATATTGTCGCTGTCAGAAACCTTGTATCTCCATATTTCAACATTTAACTTTTTTTTCTCCCCATAAATTAATGCCGTTCTTTGCCATACTGCACTGTTACACTAAATTAGTGAAAATGGCAGATCTACAAGCTGGATCAGATTTTTTCACTGCATGATTCATTTTAGAAAGTGAAGCTGGTTAAGTGTGTGTGTGGATTTTTTGAATATTGAACCAATGCAAAGTATTAACTTATTTTTTCCATTTCCTGAAAAGTAACAGTTTTTTTACATACAGTATACGGTTTCCACCCGATAGCAATGATAGACAACAAGATAATGCCAAGAATAATCTATGCATATATGCTGTTTATGAATACATGTTTTAAAAACTGTGATAAAGTATGTGTTATAGAATGTGTTCTCTCCAGGGATCGTGTGGTCAGTTATTCTCTGGGTCGCAGGCTGCCAACAGAACACGTCAGTGGTCAGCTGCAATTCCGCTTCGAGATCACCTCCGCCATCCATCCAGGTGTGTGTGTGTGTGTGTGTGTGTGTGTGTGTGTGTGTGTGTGTGTGTGTGTGTGTGTGTGTGTGTGTGTGTGTGTGTGTGTGTGTGTGTGTGTGTGTGTGCGTGTGTGTGTGAGAGGGTGCGTGTGTGTGTGAGAGGGTGTGTGCGTGCGTGCATGCGCTCATGTGTTTCTCCACTTGATGAGAATGTGTAGATGCACAAATTATGCATCATTATATTGTGGGGAACTGATCAAGGCCAAGACACAATAGACAGGGTACAAACCCAATAAAGGGCGTTTATTCAACAGCCAGGCTCAGTGAGCCTTGTTTATACTTTTTGTCCAAATCAAATAATAATGTTCAACATAAATTCATCCCGCGTTCGGGGCTTCCATGCGTCATAACATCTGCATTTTCATTCCTCTCCATAGGTTGCCTATGAAGTAAAAGAAAGAGTCCTTTAGTTCTACATTTCACCAGCAATTAGCATTGTGAGGGAAATAGTGGAAAGGATCGCTTACCGCCTGTAGCACCCGTCTGTTCACCAGGAGAGCCAGTGCTAGACTGAGACAGAGTGGCTATTTTTGAGGTTTGGTGCCACGCGGTCAACGCAGGTGTGCTCAGTTGGGGCTGATTCATGAGGGCGATTGGTAGGTAACGCCCCTCTATGACGCAGCCCAGGCTGCTGCGCTGTCTGTAGAGCCTCCCTCTGTCTCTGTCCCACTCTCTCTCCAAGGTGTGGTGCTTACCTAACAGGCGGTTTCCCAGCGATACTCCACATATCCCCCCCCTAAGCCCGCCGCTTGGTCCGGGGGCTTCCATCTCTTCCACCTCATACATTCGGGACAGGGCATCTGCGTGTGGAATGTCTTTCCCGGGCCGGTGCTCTACTTTAAAGTGGTAGTCTTGTAGCTCTAGGAACCAGCACGTCACCCTGGCGTTCCGGTCCTTATTGGTGGCCATCCACTTCAGAGGTGCATGATCTGTAATCAGGGTAAAGGTACGGCCCCACAGGTAATAGCGGAGGTGGTGTATGGCCCACTTCACCGCTAGACATTCTTTCTCGACAGTGGCATAGTTTTTCTCATGATCTAACAACTTTCTGCTTACGTAGGTGATTGGGTGTTCCTCGCCATCAAATACCTGGGCGAGCACAGCCCCCAGCCCGATGCCCGACGTGTCCGTGTGGAGGACGAAGGGCCGGCTGAAATCGGGGGCTTTTAACACGGGTTCCTCGCAGAGCGCGCTCTTCAACCTCTGGAACGCGGCCTCCGCCTCGGCCGTCCAGAGGATGTGGTTAGGCCGCTTCTGGCATGTTAGGTCATACAGGGGGGCTGCAATAGTAGAGTAGTTTTTTACAATTTTTTTATAATATGCCATGAGTCCTAAAAAAGATTTTACTTGCTTTTTTGTGACTGGGCGGGGCCACTCTCGGATCCGTTCCACTTTGCGCGTCTGGGGCCTCACACATCCTCGTCCAATTGTGAAGCCGAGATAATCGGTCTCCGTCAGGCCGATGTCACTTCTTGGCATTTGCCGTCAGTCCGGCCCGTCTGAGCGCGTCCAGGATGGCGTGGAGGTGCTGTAGGTGGAGACTCCAACTGGGGCTGTGGATCACGATGTCGTCTAGGTAGGTGGCTGCGTAGTCACGGTGGGGACGGAGCACTCGGTCCATCAGCCGCTGGAAGGTGGCGGGCGTGCCATGCACTCCGAACGGCAGCACCGTGTACTGGAACAGCCCGTCGGGCGTGGAGAAGGCTGTCTTCGCCTTGGCCCGGTCCGTCAGTGGTACCTGCCAGTAGCCCTTGGTCAGGTCGAGGGTGCTGACGAACCGGGCCGGGCCCAGGCGCTCGATGAGCTCGTCTACTCGGGGCATCGGGTATGCGTCGAAGGTGGAGACGTCGTTTAGTTTCCGGAAATCATTGCAGAACCGCAGCGTCCCGTCTGGCTTCGGCACGATCACGATCGGGCTGGACCAGGGGCTGTAGGACTCCTCGATGACTCCCAGCTCCAACATCTTGGCGACCTCCTCTTTTATGGCGACACGTCTGGCTTCGGGGATCCTGTAGGGCCGCTGGCGCACTACTTTGCCGGGGTCCGTGCGGATGTCGTGGCGAATGGCCGTGGTTCGCCCGAGGAGCTCGGAGAAGATGTCTCGGTTCCGCCCCAACAGGTCCTTGACTTCCTGCGTCTGGGCTGGGGCCAGGTCGTCTCCGATGGGGACCGGGGGTAGCGTCTGCGGGGGGGTGGTGGCCATCAGCGCCGGCACCGGCAGCGGCGGGGCCGAGTTCCATTTCTTCAATATATTCACGTGGTATATTTGGTGACCTTTCCGCCGGCCGGGGTGGCTCACTCGGTAGTCCACGGGCCCCATCTTCTCCACAACTTCGTACGGTCCTTGCCACTTCGCCAGGAACTTACACTCGCTACTGGGGACCAGCACCAGTACTTTCTCCCCCACCTGGAACTCACGGAGCGTCGCGCCGCGGTTGTAGGTGCGGGCCTGGTCTCGTTGGGCTTTTTCCATGTGTTCACGTACTAGGGGCCATATCGTCTTCGCCAGGGGCCTGGAGACGCTCCACGTGCTCCACGACGCTGCGGTGGGGGGAAGGCTTGCACTCCCAGGCTTCTTTCGCGATGTCTAGCAGCCCACGGGGTCTCCGGCCATACACCAATTCAAATGTCGAGAACCCCGTGGACGCTTGCGGCACTTCTCTGATGGCAAAAAGCACATACGGAATCAACTGGTCCCAGTCTTTTCCGTCCACATCGGTAAGTTTTTTCAAAAAAAAATTTTTGGTTAAACCTCTCCACTAAACCATCTGTCTGGGGGTGATAGACCGAGGCCCGGATACGTTTCACTTTCAGCCATTTGTGCAATTGCGACATCACTCGTGACATAAAACAGGTGCCTTGATCAGTTAATACCTCCTTGGCTATTCCTACTCGACTAAATAACATTAACAGCTCGTGGGCCACCACTTTGGCCGTGGCCGCCCGCAGGGGAATGGCCTCGGGATATCGAGTGGCATAGTCCAGGATAACTAAGATATAGCGGTGGCCCCGGCCGGACTTTGGCAGAGGGCCCACGAGTCGGGAGAACGGGACATTAGTTATCGGCAGTGGCACCAGCGGGTTGTGGAAGGTCGGCCGTGGGGCGGCTTTCTGACACTCAGGGCAGCCCTTACAAAAGTCCTCTACTGCCCGTTTGACACCGGGCCAGTAGAAGCGGGCCAAAATGCGCTCATATGTCTTTTGACCCAGCTGGTGCGTGTGGCCTAAGTACAACACCCGTGATACATAGGACTTAGGTACTAGCAATTGTTCAATCAGGTCCCCCCCTTTGTCTAACACCCCTCGATACAACAGGTCCTTTTTTACGAGAAAGTATGGGGGATTTAGTGCACTCACCCCTTCACACTTCTTTCCATTGATGGTGGCGACATTCTGGCGCGCCATGTCCAGTTTTGGGTCGCTCCATTGCGCCGTGGCGAACTCCCCTGCCCGGGGAGGTTCCAGTGGTTCCGGGCCGGGGAACTCGGCGAAGGGGTTCGCGGCCTCGGTAGGGTCCCCGGCCCCATGGTCCGTCGTGGTCGGGTTTCCCTCCGCCTCGCGTCTCTCGTCTCTCTCTCCTCTGTCGTCTCTCTCGTCTCTATCGTATCTCTCGCCTCTTTCGTCTCCCCCGGGGGAGCTGTCGCTCACGCCGCCCGGCGTGGTGGCACGGAACGCCGGGCAGGCGTGCAGCGCGCCCGAGGGTGCCGAGCGCGGAGCGCGGCGGCGGCGGCGGCGGTAGCGGGGGGGTCCCGCGTCGTAGGCCGGGGTCCCAGTACCGGGCGAACCGAGCTGGCCGCGGTTCCCATGGAGACGTCCCTCTCCCTCTCTGGGCACGACCAGGATATGTGGTCCGCCTGGCCACAGACGTAGCAGCGCCGTTGTTGTGGGCCCCGAGTGGACCCTTCGGCGACGGCGGCTTCGGTCCGAGCGGTGGACGGGTTCGGTGGCGTCGACCTCCTTCGGTCGCGGCCGGGCTTCTCCTCACCGGGGGTTTTGGCTGCATCGGTACGGGTGGTCCTCATCATGTCCACGCTCACTTGGTGGTTTTCTAGGAGGGCCTCGAGCGCCTCCAGTGAGTTCGGGCTCACTTGTGAGGCGTATCTCCGGGCGTCAGGCGGCAAGGAACTTGTACATCGGTCAATCACCAGTCGATCGATCACAGGGGGTTCTCCTCCAGTCGTTAGCCAGCTGTGCACGGCGCGCAGGAGCGCCGCCACCTGGGGCCGTGGTGGTTGGGCCGAGTTGTAGGCCCAGCTGTGATAGCGCTGCGCACGGGCCGGGAGGCTGTAGCCCTGGGTGGCCAAGATGGCTTCCTTCAGCTTGCGGTAGTCTCGGGCGTCGGCGAGGGACAGGTCACGACAGACACGCTGGGCCTCGCCGGTGAGAAACGGTGCCAAGAGTGAGGCCCAGTCCATCCACTGGCCACTTCTCTCGGGCCGCGGTGCGCTCAAACACCTCCAGGTACGCTTCCATATCATCTTCTGGTGACAATTTGGTGAGCACCTCCCGTGGTGCGCGAGTGCTGGCCACATCTCGGCTGATTCTGTCAATTATTTTTTGTACCGCTGTCTGCAAGTCAGTTTGGCTTCTTAGTAGGGCCGTTAAGGCATTGGCATGTTCCATCTTGTGTGTTTTGGCGTGGATCAGTTGTACCCGTATTCTCCACCATATGTGGGGAACTGATCAAGGCCAAGACACAATAGACAGGGTACAAACCCAATAAAGGGCGTTTATTCAACAGCCAGGCTCAGTGAGCATTGTTTATACTTTTTGTTCAAATCAAATAATAATGTTCAACATAAATTCATCCCGCGTTCGGGGCTTCCATGCGTCATAACATCTGCATTTTCATTCCTCTCCGTAGGTTGCCTATGAAGTAAAAGAAAGAGTCCTTTAGTTCTACATTTCACCAGCAATTAGCATTGTGAGGGAAATAGTGGAAAGGATCGCTTACCGCCTGTAGCACCCGTCTGTTCACCAGGAGAGTCAGTGCTAGACTGAGACAGAGTGGCTATTTCTGAGGTTTGGTGCCACACCTAGCCGGGCAACGCAGGTGTGCTCAGTTGGGGCTGATTCATGAGGGCGATTGGTAGGTAACGCCCCTCTATGACGCAGCCCAGGCTGCTGCACTGTCTGTAGAGCCTCCCTCTGTCTCTGTCCCACTCTCTCTCCAAGGTGTGGTGCTTACCTAACAGGCGGTTTCCCAGCGATACTCCACAATATGCATAAAGTGTCTTGAGACAACTTGTTGTGATTTGACACTTTAATAAAATTGAATTGAATTCATCTGGGGCAGTGTTAATTTTGTTGGCTAAGACTAAAACTAAAAGACTAAGGTTTTGATATTTAGTCGATTAAGACTAGACTAAGAGTCTCTTCTCTATACCCCAGTAATGAAAGGATGTGATGGCTGTGTCCAAACTGTTTCAAGCGAAGATTGCTCTAGTATATATTACGCCTATGTCTTGTTAGAGTCAGAGCATGTGAGCGGAGATGCCAAATATGCCAAGTTCCATTTTTACGTAGGCATTGAGACTCGCTGTGTGGTCCAGCCAAAACCAGTAACCTGTGTTTCAAATCCTTTGATTGGCTGGTGATATAAACATAACTGACACAAGGAATTTATAAACATACTGTGTGGAAATTTTAAGAGGTCAGGGACGTGCGTCGTGCACTCTTGTTGCAGTGCTGAGGAATTCTTTGTGTCTGGCCGTTGTCCTCAATAAAATGTATCTCCTGGGAGCTGGTTTGCAGCGTGCCGACTTCCTTTCTTCTCTCCAACTCCGTAAAGACAACCGTATGAAACAAATCATCGACCTTATTCTATTACAATGTGTGTCTATTAGACGATGAAGACACATCTCTCAGTACCGAGTGTTCTCCAGCTCGCTCCTCCTCCACGCCTCAGAGAGACACCCAGGCCTCCAGGCCTGCCCACCCAGCTGATGACACCCTCAGCCTGGGTGCAGGAACCCCGGACCTCCCCCTGGACCACTCCCAGCCCGGAGGCACCGCGGACATGACTATAATTTCATACGAAAACCTCTCCGCCAGGTGATAATACTTTTGGATTTTTTTCATAGTTTTTTTTTTTTCCTTTTTTATTTAGTTTAGATTTTTTTTTTAAAGCGGGTTTGCTTGCTAGTTGTTTTTTTGTGTGGAAATGACTTAGATTTGGTTGATTTTTTATTAGTTTAATATTAGTTTTCACTTTTTATTGTAATATGGAGTAGTCAGGGATGAGAATCAAAACGCTCAGATTTTTTTTGAAAATAGCCGATCTACAATAGATCAGCTATTTTTGTTGGCAATCTATTCTTTTAGTAAAGCCTTGTAACTTTTCCAACATTAGTTTTGTTATGTAACTTTACTGTTCTACCCCGGATTCTCCTGCACAAGTGCTGAAGTAATTTTTTACCACAGAGCCTGCTTGCTCTGGGGAGAAATATAATTTTGACCATCAGGTCAACAGGATCGCGTCAAAGGTCGTGTCCAACCTAGACATTCGAGACATTTAGGGCTGCTAAATGTCTCGATAGCAGAGCAGGGACACCAACCACCCCAATTGTATAAGTGTACCATACACCATTGGTTCTCAAAGTGGGGTCCGGGGACCCCCTGGGGTCCTTGGGGGTACCAGGGGGTTCCCAGCAAAATTAGTTAATTTTGCATTCAATTCAGTTTAACCACTTGAGCCTGATATACATTGGCTATTTGAAAATAGCAGATCTACAAGCTCACAACGCGACGCATTGTGAGCTTGCAGATCTGCTAATTAAAAAAAAAATCTTGCAAAAATGTTTAACATTTGGAATATTTTTTAAACATTTTAACACAAATCTTGTCCCTGGCACAACATTTTCAGATGGGGGTCTGCGGCCAAATACATATCAATTTGGGGGTCCTTGACATGAAAAAGTTTGATAACCACTGCCATAAATTGAACCAAATGTAGTTTTATTCACCAAAAAAACACGTCGCTGAGAGAGAGATGAAGCAGGGACCCCCATTTCTATTGTATAATATTGTGTTGCAGATCAAACTTTTTCATAGATTTCATAGATGGCTTCATAGACTTAGCGTTGTGTTCATGTTAATGTGTATTTTCAGACACTTAAACCCTCAATACTTAGAACAGGTGTACTTGATCCTACACCAAGCCTCTTTGCCGAAAATAGCCGATCTACAAGCTCACAATGCCTCACGTGAGGCGTTGTGAGCTTGTCGATCGGCTGTTTTCGGCTAAAGTTCTCCTCCGAATGGGGATGCTATAAGGTTCAAGTCGTAAAAAAAAAGGTCCTGTCACAGAAAGATTTGGCGGCCCCCCCTGTATAGCTCTGAGGACCCCCTAGGGGTCCCGGACCCCCCTGTTGAAGACCCCTGTAATAGAGCTTTAAGTGTAATAACCGGTGGTGTAAAGTAACTAGGCACATTTACTCAATACTGTACTTAAGTACCATTTTGAGGCATTGTTTTACTTTACTTGAGTTTTTCCAATTTACTTTTACTTCTACTCCACTACATCTCAGAGGCAAATATTATACTTTTACTCCACTACAATTATTTGACAACTTTATAGTTACTTATTTGGATTATTATTACAAAACATACATTAACCACTTCAGCCCTATATACATTTCGGCCATTTGAAAATAGCCGATCTACAAGCTCACAATGCGTCGCATCTGCTATTTTCAAAAGATTTTTATACATTTGAAAACTTGTGAAACAGGACATTCTGCATAATGAGTACTTTTTTTTTTGCTTTAAGTACATTTTGTATATACTTTTGTACTTTTACTCAAGTACACTTTTTTTTTTAACTTAAATTCAAAATGTGAGTATTTTTTCCACCATTGGGTAATAACCCTGCCCTGTTTGCCCAGCGGTAGGTCGGAGCTCTTACCGGGGAAAGAGGAGCAGAGCTCCGGAGGCGGGGGAGGGGGCCAGAAGGAGGAGGAGGAGAACCTGGGTGGGACGTCCAACGGATCAGGAGGACTGTCGGATCTCCTCCCCACCCTGGAGGAGATGAGCGAGGATGGCAGCAGACACACTCCTTCCACCCCACAGCCGTTCCTCCTCGAGGAGGAGCAGGAGCGCACCGGTGGCCTCGAACGCCGAGCGCAGGGAGGCACAGATGAGGAGAGGAAGAGGGAGGTAGGCACTAGGGCTGGTAAATTCATATATATATATTTTTTAAATGTTTATTTGACAGTGACAATACAAAAAACAATGTATCAAGTCATACAAACAAACAAAATATATTTTTTATTGGATCCGAGCACATAGTTTTTTGTATTGTCCCTGTCAAATAAATATTTTTTTATATAATAATATAATAATAATATAATAATATTAATGATAATAATATTCGAATTAGGGCTGGGACTTTAACCCATTGATACCTGGAACGCATCTGTGCCACTTTAGATGTCTTTGTGCCGCCCTATGAGCTTTTTTTTTTTTTTTTCAAAAACTGTTAGGATTTAGATTTTTTTTAAGAATCGCCTCAGGTCTTAATGGGTTAACTGATTCATTTTGATTAATTTATTACAGAAAATTAAGGTGATAAAAAAAATATATCGCATTTTAATCTCGCTTATTTTTTGCACCACGGAACCTTTCTCACTGGACGAGTTTCAGGCGTACCGATCATACTAGTGCACCAACCAAGGGGCCAGCCTGACATATTTACATTGAAGCCGATACAGAAGAGAGACAGTTCATATGAATGGCCTGTATGGCGCTGTTTTACCCCTGCAGGTGTCAGAAAGAATATTCTCTCATTGTAAGCGGATGGGTTTTTGACTAACTTTAGACTCGATTTTCTTACCTTAATAAAAATTACTATACTATATAAAAATAAATAAAAATACTATATGCTTCCAGTCGCTAGTTTAAAGTCTCCTTTCAATCATCATGATATGCGTTTTGCTAAATGATTTATTTTAAAGATGAAGTAGGCTATGCTCCAGGAGGGGCGGGATGATTTGATTGACAACCTACACAACCAATAGCATTCATTCCCCGCCCCCGCTCTTGATTGACAAGCTACCCAACCAATAGTATTCTTTGGGGATTGTGTTCCGGTTCCCTTGTCACATGTCTGGTTGACCTGCCCCCGCTTTGGTCCCATGTCTGGTCTCAAGCAATAGCGTTTGATTTCCGACGTGCCCTTTGGTATATATTAAAGATGGCGGATTGCACATTCCTGAACAATCGGCTTCATTTATGGTCTGTAGAAACCAATGGCGTGACGCTGTCCATTCATTTTATACAGTCTATGGCACCAACCAACAGACAACAAACCCCAGTGCAAGCAATGGGAGAAGAAGCCGATCAGAGCGCTTTTGCTTGTTCATACAGGATATTGGACGATAATGGTCAGGGTTTCCATTGTTCTGGAATGTACTTGAAAGTATAGAAGGTCCTTGAATTGACATAGGTTACGATTCTCTGAATATATCCCTAAAATTGCTGCACTTTATGGTAAACTTGCACTGATCTGTTCTGTTTAGCCTTGAATCAGAATCAGAATCAGAATCAGTTTTATTGTCACATCACAGGTTTACAAGGTAAAAAAGTGGGTGAAATTAGTTTTTGTACATCGTTCCCATCGCAACGTTAGTTTCCATAGAAAGAAGAGGGGGGGGGGGGAGAAGAAGAGGGGGTGGGGGGCAAGTGGGAAGGAGATCAAAACAAGAGAGCAACAGAAGGCCAGACAAGTTATCTACATATTTACAAAGTACCTGAGATAATAAAAAACTAAAAAAAACTAAGGTGCCTGAGCATAGCAGCAATGTATGTATACTGTGCATGTTATACTTATACTGTGCATGATATACATATGGACGTTAAGGTGCTTAGAGGAAAAGAGCACATGAGTTATACATGGGATTAAAAAAGAAAAAACTATATTTTGTTGCTTAAACTTTTGTATTCACTCATTGATTCACTCATATACCAAAATCAGTTTTAACTGAAAATAAATAACTTTTCAGGTCAAATATTAATTAAATTAAATTAAACATGCGATTAATTTGGATTAATTAATTACAAAGCCTCTAATTAATTAGATTAATCTTTTTAATCGAGTCCCAGCCCTAATTCGAATATATTCGAATATTAGCCAATTTCTAAGACCAATATTCAAATTTCATTTCTGAGGAATGTTAACAGCCCTCGTAGGCTGTACTTGAGTGCTGTACTTACTTAACCCATTAACCCATTAAGACCTGAGGCCGATTCTACAAATGTCTTCTAAATCCAAACAGTTCTCTAAAAAACGCATGTTGCTATGTCATTCTCACACTTTTCCATAATTGTCAAGGACCCCCAAAATTATATGTATTTGGCCACGGACCCCCCATCTCCAAATATTTTGGTTCCAGGAACCCCCCAGAAGCAAAGATTTGAGTTAAAAATGTTCGCTTTAAAATAATATATATAGTCACAGATTTGCACACATTTTCATTTTTTTTCAAAAATAGCAGATCTACAAGCCCGTAGCGCGGCACTTGGTGCCGCGCTATGAGCTTGTATATCTGCTATTTTTGAGGGGTCCAGGGACCCCCAGGCACCTATATACCAATTTTTAACACCACAAATCTTGTATGGGACCAAATCTTTTCAGATGGGGGGAGTCCGCGGCCAAATACACATCAATACAGGGGTCCTTGACATGAAAACAGTTTGAGAACCACTGCCTTATAGGGTCCCGGACCCCTTGTTGAAGACCCATAAACTAGACATTACAAGTATATGACAACTGCTCATTTCTATTGCAGGAGAACAGCGCCAGGGAGGTTAGGCCCCGGGCGGAGGGCCAGGTGGGGCCCAGAGGGTGCCACCTCACTCCAGCGGACCACCACAGACAAACCGAAGACGTCAGAACGAGAGAACCTGCGGCCGAGTGGAGAGACGGCGAGAAGGAAGTGAGGGAGAGACGGAGAGAGGAGAAGAGCGGAGAGACCCAGGAGGTAGGGACTTTTTGATGTAGCGTCAGTCATAGTCTTTGGAATAACATCCCATTTAGTTTGAGTCATATTTTAGTCATGAAATGTTTTACTTTTAGTTTAGTACATATACGATTTTAGTCAACTAAATCTACAGTTGATTTAGTCGACTAAAATCTGATGTTGACAGGCCTGATTTATACTTAGCTGTGTGCCAAAAATAGCCGATCTAAGTTGTGAACTTGTAGATCGTCTATTTTCGGAGCTTGACAGGGAGCGCAGCCAAGCATAAAATGATTTAGTTCTACTGGATCTTTTATCCACTAGTCCCTCCCTAACATTTTAGTCTAGTTTTTATTTGTTGATGGAATTGTCAATATATTTAGTCATAGTTTTAAGTCGTCTTAGTTTTAATTTAGTTTTCGTCAGTGATAAAAAAAAATTCATCATAGTTTTAGTCTACGAAATGAACACAGGTTTGACCCTGGGGGAAAATCATGTAAATCAAGGGTTCCCAAACTTTTCAGGCCGCGACCCCCCAAAATAATCATATTTGAACTGGTGACCCTCCACCCTGACAAGCACTTGGAATTGTAATCATTACATTTAGAATTTTTGTTTTTAAAAGGTCTTAATAATAATAATAATAATAATAATAATAATAATAATAATAATAAATATAGCTGCAAGCAGCAGTAAGCGGTTTCGAGGGATAAGGCAGAGGCAGGAAGAGGCAGGCAGAGAGAGAGAGAGAGCGGGAGAGAGGGGCAGCGAGAGAGAGAGAGAGAGGCAGTGACAGAGAGAGAGAGGTTAAATTGGGGTTTGAACCAGGGACCTACAGACTTGCGGGTAGACAGTGTAAAGGATAATTCCTTTAACAGGTCCGTTCATGAAAGTCCTTGCGGTCTTGTTTCCAATGAGGGCCTGTGAGCAATTAGGGGTTAAGAGTCTTGCTCAGGGACAAATTTCATTTCATCGACACATTTGCTGGCCTGGAATCGTACCTGGGGCAACCAGGGTCTCTGGCTCCTTAGGCGTGCTCACTAACCACTCAGTTATGGCCGCAGTACTGACTGAGCCATTGGATAGACAGAATTGGATTTCATGTGTGGTAAGTTATCATAGGTAGGTTGCTGACTAGATGACTCTTTTCTATACCCACCGTCACTAACCTTAACCTCAGTAAAACCACGACCTAACCTCAAGAAACACTATTTGTAAAATGAAGAATTCCAAATGATGATCACTTCAACACATTGTTGGGGACAGGGATCGAACCAGCGACCTATGGATTCACAGGCTGCCTCTCTTCTCATTGAGCTAGAGATATGGCCTCGCTGATGGTGTCTGTTGATATCTATAGGTTTTTCCGTCCGTTATGAACCAAGCCTCTGTTTCGCTAACTACTGTAGATCACTGGTTCACAAAACATTTACCAATAAAGTTTTTTTTTGTCTCCTCGGAATGGAAACTAGTGAAAATAGTCGATCTACAAGCTCACAACACGTTGCTATCTGAAAAGTTGTGAGATTGTAGATCGGCTATTTTCACAAGAAAGTATGTCATACATAAAAAACAACTACTCTCAAAAAAGCATTTCATGTTATTGTTTAAAAATTGCACATGTCTGAATTAACAGGGTCATGTTTTGTACAATGCAATTTAAATGTAAACTGTAATGAGTGGGGTTTGAACCAGGGACCTTCGGCACATGAGGCTCACACTCTACTGATCAAGCTATTCAATCCACAGCCTCAGACAGTGAGAAAGGAGAATCCAACAAAACAAAACAAAAGGGCGAATGAAGTACGTCATACGTTGAAAATAACTACTTTCAAATAAGCATTTCCCGTTATCTTTAACAATTGCACATGTATTCATTGATACAGTCATGTTGTGTGCAATGCAATTATAATGAAGTCTACATGAGGTCGGATTTGAACCGGCAACCCCGTGGTTTCAAGGCAGATGATTAAGCGATCAAGCCATTGGACCAACAGACCTGAACTGGTGAAAAAGGTGCTCACACATTTGACACACTTTCACGCAAATTGCTCAGAAATCCTTGGTTTAAATGTTTTTCAAACTGCTCAATATGGCGTAAAATCTGAGGGCGGAGCTCACTGGTCAAAGTGATAGATGTGTTCCTCATGAGTCAAGGCACATGTGTAAGCAAGTTTCACGGCTGTCGGCCAAACGAGGCATGACTTTTGCCTGTTTAAAGTTTGCATGTTCAAAAAATTGCTATAGCGCCCCCCCTTTGACCAATTGGAAGATTGGTTTCAGTGATACTTGGAATGACCCTCTACATTATTGCAAAGTTTCAAACAAATGTGAGTCTGCATGTATGTGTTAGGGGCAGATTAATCATTTTCATAAAACTGCAATATTCATTGGCTTATAAAAGCTTAACGTTTTCACTTATGGAAAATCCGCTTGCTCACGTTTGTCGGCATAGGTCCAAAGTTCATGTGTAAAAAGTTTCGTGCAGATTGCTCAAAGATCCCAGGAGGAGATAGATTTTTACTGTTTTTCATATAATTAAAAATGGTGGGAGATCAAAAGGTCAGAGGTCAAAATGTGAAAGTGTTCAGCATGAGGAGACGCATGTGTGTATCGAAGTTTCATGGCTGTAGGTCAAACAGGGCATGAGTTGTACCTGTTCAAAGTTGGCATTTTTCAATTGATTGCCACAGCGCCACCCTTTGGCCGATGGTTTTGAGTTTCGGGTCTTCGCCGTTTGGCATAGCCCTCTACCATATTGCCGAGTTTTGTAAAAAGCGACCACATGGTTAGGCCAGAACTGCAAAAACGGAGGAAGAAACGGTACAATCTCAATAAGGCTTCGAGCCTGATAGGCCTCGAAACCTTAATAATAATAATAATAACAACAATAACTTGGGTATCCCCTGGGAACCACTGGTGTAAATGTACTTTTGTTACTGCCCCACCAGGGGGCGGAGGAGAGTGGGAGTCAGAGGGATGGAGCAGTGGATGGAGCAGGGGGGGGAGGTGGGGGTGTCCTCATCAGGACCAGCGCTCCCAGGAAGAGAAGCAGACCCTGCTCCCTGCCCGTGTCCCAGCTGGAGACCGTCATCGCTTCAGCGTGCGAGGAGGCAGAGACCCCCAGGTCAGTTCAAAAGACCACCGCTTTGGAAGGGATTAGTTCACCAAACCAGTGTAACATTTTGACGGAAAAGTTTCGATTTTCAGTTTTAGTCAAAAAAAAAGTGTCATCTGAAAAATCGGCAGTTGATTTAGTCAACTAAAGTGTATTTTTTGGCGTAAATGCCTCATTTATACTTAGCTGTGTGCCGGAAATAGCCGATCTACAAGCACACGGTGCGTCGGAGCGCGACACCCGCGCACGACCAATTAGCATAAAATGATTTGTTTTAGTTCTACTGGATCTCTCCTCCACTAGTCCCTCCATAACATTTTGGTCTAGTTTTTATTTGTTGACGAAATGTTAAGTATATTTAGTCACAGTTTTCGTCAGTGAAAAAAGGTAGTCGACGAACATTCTTTCATCATAGTTTTAGTCGACAAAATGAACACCAAATAAAAATAAAAATAAATAAAAAAGTAAAATGAAATGTACAAAATATTTTCAGATGGGGGCCCACGGTAAAATACATATTCATTTGGGGAGTCCTTGACATAAAAAAAAGAAGTTTGAGAAGCACAGGTGTACATTGTAAAAGTTGTGTGTGTGTGCGTGTGTGTGCGCGCGTGCGTGTGTGTGTGTGCGCACGCTCCTCTCCAGGTCCCACTACATCAGAATCCACCATCTACTCCACAGCCTGCCTTCCGCCCAGCCCGACGGACTTCCACACCACACCAATGGATGGGACCCCTCCATGGACACCAGCGCACATGCAGGTCAGACCAGTGTTTCCCAAACAGTGTGTCTGGACCAGTGGGGTAAAGTAACTAAGTACATTTACTCAAGTACTTTACTTAAGTACAATTTTGAGGTATTTTTTACTTTACTGGAGTATTTCCCAGATCTGCTATTTTCAAATGGCCGAAATATATATATAGGGCTGAAGTGGTTAGTGTGTTTTTTAATAATAATACAAATCTACAAAGTAACTAACTAAAGTTTTCATATAATTGTAGTGGAGTAAAAGTACAATATTTTCCTCTGAGATGTAGTGGAGTTGAAGAAAAAGTATTGAAAATTGTAATACTCCAGTAAAGTAGAAAATCCTCAAAAGTGTTCTTAAGTACAGTACTTGAGTAAATGTTCTGAGTTACTTTACACCACTGGCTGCTGGTAATTTTAAAAGCAGTCCAGGCAGGCTCACACATAAAGTCAGGACAAATGGCCTCATGATTCAAGTGGCAGATTTAGACATAAATGATGTGATTTGAGAAACAAAAATTGTCGTATGAGTTATTTAGTATTTAATAATTATTACTTGAATTTAAGACAGGCCCAACTCAGGCAGCCCACTTACTTTCCAGCTCAGGCAGCTGTTTTAGGACCGCACTACACAGCAAAGAAAGTAGATCTGCAAACTCACAACCCATAACAGTACAATGCAATATGAGCTTGTAGATTAGTTATTTTTGGTATACATTACCGGTGCGGAAGTAACGGCAGTGTTGCTGTTTTTCTGCTCGTCTGTACTCAAGTAAATGTACTTAGCTACTTTCCACCACTTTCCACCACTGTATGTGTATATATATATATATATATATATATATATATATATATTTCAAGTCGCCAGCCAGCACGGAGACGGTTAAAGTTGAGACGCACGTTACAATTCAAGGGTCCAGTTGTTTGTAATAACAGCGTTGTTTTAACAAAACAAACTTAAAAACGATCAAACGATCAGCTTCGCCTGTGTGGTGTAAATAAATCAGTATAAATGTAAGTTTAGTCCAGTATAAACAAAAACGTTCTTTCTTTCGTTTGAAGTCAATTTCAGTGTTTTTCTGGGTTATGATTTTTATTTATAACGCGCGATCCTCACGAGTATACGGTAGAGAATCACTGATTAACATTAGAAGCGCGATCGCACATAGTTTACCGGAGATATTTGCGGAAAACCCGTACAACCCGCCGCTGAGTAGCGTTGTGGGAGAAACGCCGTTTCTCGCCCCGACCGAGGGAATCGGTTGGAGCCGGTTGGATCCTGCAGCTAAGACTGATATAGCCCTAAAAGAACTATCAGGTTTTATAAGGTCTCATGAGTCTGCACATCCAAATGCGGCCATTGTAGTGGCAGGAGACTTTAACAAGGCCAACTTAAAAAAACTTCTCCCACATTACCACCAGCACATCACAGTGGCCACAAGAGGAGAAAACACCCTGGACCACTGTTACAGCACTGTTACAGCACTGTCCTGCTCCGACCGCCTTTGGAAAGTCCGTTTGGAAAGTCAGACCACATGTCTATCCAGCTGCTGCCCGCCCACAGGCACAGGCTGAAGCAAACACCTGTCACAGCACAGGAAGTTAGAGTCTGGACAGAGCAGTCCCTCGTCGAACTCCAGGTCCGGTTCCATCACACTGACTGGGGGGTGCACAGGCGGGCTTCTGAGGACAATGTCAGTGGTGTGTATACAGATGCAGTCAACAGTCACATCATAGACTGCATAGATGACACTGTCCAGAGGAAGCTCGTCAGGGTGTACCCTAACCAGCACCCCTGGCTGAACGGCGAGGTCCATCAGGCACTTCAGGCCCGCAACGCAGCCTTTCGGGCTGGGGACATCGGAATCACACGGGCCGACCTCCAGAGGACCATCCGAAAGGCCAAGAAAGAGTATGCGGCCAAACTGGAGGATCAATTTAACAGCGGTGATGTGAGGAGTACGTGGCAAGGCCTACAGAACATTACAAACTACAGGGGAGGGACCAGGCACATAGGGAACCCCTCTGCCTCTCTCCCGAATGAGCTGAACATCTTTTTCACCCGGTTTGAGCAGGCCACAAACACCGCACAACCTGCACCGTCCCCATCCCGGGACGCCTGCCCGCTGTCTATCTCTGTCCATGATGTACGGAGAGCCTTTAAAGGGCTGAATATCCACAAGGCTTCAGGCCCGGACAATATACCAGGCCGTGTCCTCAAGGCCTGTGCGGACCAGCTAGCAGATGTTTACACGGACATCTTTAACCTCTCCCTTTTCCAAGGAGTGGTCCCTGCCAGCTTCAAGATGTCCACCATTGTCCCGGTCCCAAAGCAGTCCAAGGTGGCAGGCATGAATGACTGGAGACCTGTCGCTCTAACCTCCATTGCATGTAAATGCTTTGAAAAGTTAGTGAGAGACTACATCTGTGCGATGCTGCCCCCTACTCTGGACCCCTGGCAATTTGAATACCAGCAGAATAGATCGACCGACGACGCAATTGCACTGGCTCTCCACTCCGCCCTCCAACATCTGGACGTGAAGAGCAAGGGCAGCTGGTGTGTAAGGATGTTGTTTGTGGACTATAGTTCAGCCTTCAACACCATAGTTCCTGTCAGGCTCGATGCAAAGCTGAAAGTCCTGGGCGTGCATCCGGCACTGCGCACCTGGATACTGAACTTCCTGACAAACCGCTGCCAAGTTGTGAGAATGGGTGACATAACATCTGACCCCCTGACCCTCAGTACTGGAGCCTCCCAAGGCTGTGTGCTGAGCCCCCTCCTCTATTCCCTCTATACCCACGACCGCGAGACCAAGCTCAGCTCCAACATCATGGTCAAGTATGCGGACGACACGACAGTCATGGGCATGATTGTTAATGACGATGATACTGCATACAGAGAGGAGAACAGACTACTGGCTCTACGATGCCAGGAGGACAATCTCACCCTCAATGCTAAAAAGACCAAGGAGTTGATTGTGGACTACAGGGTACCAAGGAGAGAGCACGCCCCTATTTACATTGATGGAGTGGCGGTGAAGAGGGTCAATGAATTCAAGTTCCTCGGGGTACACATCACTCAAGACCTTAAATGGTCAACACACACGTGACAAAGAAGGCCCAACAACGCCTCCACTGCCTCCGGCAGCTGAAAAAGTTCAGTGTCAGCCCCAGCATCCTCAGGTCCTTCTATAACAGCACGGTCAAGAGCGTGCTAGTGTACTGCTGTACTGCTTGGTATGGCAGTTGCACTGCACTCGACAGGGGGGCCTGGCAGAGGGTGGTGAAAGCGGCCCAGCGCATCATTGGAGGTGAACTCCCATCTCTCCAAGAACTCTATGGAAAAAGATGCATTGCCAAAGCAGATCGGATTATCAAAGACACTTACCACCCCAGCCATAACCTTTTCAAGGCCTGCGGAAACCCTCGCCTCGGCAAACGGTTTCTTAGCCTCCCAAGTACCACCAATAGGACACTAAACAGCTTTTTCCCCACGGTAGTGAGACTGCTAAATAAGCAGTAGTGTAGGACTGGCTGTACACTCTGGACACACTGGACTTAATTATTGTTGTTTATCTTTTATCTATTTATTAATATGAGTGTTGTTAGGTTTTTCAATTAATCGATCTTAAAGTTTTTTGCACTTTTTGCACTCTCAACTGCTGTTGTTGTTTTAAGCTGCACTATAATGTTTTTCACCCACTGTTTTACTTGTAATTCATGTGATGTGACAATAAAGTTCTATTCTATTCTATTCTCTTGACGAAATCTTAGCAGAACACCAACTAGTAAGTTTGTCAGGTCAGGTCCTTGCATGAGTTCACTGTTGAGGGATGTACCTTTGTATGTTGATGAACAGTCGAATACTACCCTGATAGTTTCTTTCTTTTATGGCATGATGGGGTATGTACCATACCTTGCCATCTTCCCGCTGAAGCATTGGCTGTGGAACCTTTTTGGCATAGCCCTTTCTGATAACATCATCCATGAAAGCCTTATGCATATGTTTCATCAGACTTGAACTTCCTGATCAGGTTCAAAACACGTTGCTTTGCCATATCGCGATTAATCGGCATAACCACGTTCCTGTTGCGCAGTGGAAGTGGCATGTAGTAGTGTCCATTCTGATGGGTTACAGAGCTTGTCATCAGCTGCATAAACTTGTGGTCTTCAGCAGACATGTCATTTTCCTCATACATTTTCTCTGGGAAATCATGGTTGTAATGCTGCTAAGAGGTCCTTCAGCACCGTGACTGAGATCCGATTCACTTTTGGCTGTCCGGAAGTCACTACAGAGGTGCGAGGTTCAAGCGATCCATTCTGCATCCACACACACATCTGCATCAAGCTCCTGCAGCTTGACATCCTTCAAATAAGACCACATCTTTATGTGTTGCCATGTTTTCTTTTGACACAGGAATCGAATTCTGGGTGTAGACATGCGGGAGTTCAATAAAAACGTCCCCATCCAAATTGCCTACCTCCAGTCCTGATAGCTCGTAACTGATAGCTCCTCCTGTCCCATAGTTTGCAGGAGTATTTCAGTCTTACGTCCTTTTGCGTTCAACTGTCTTGTTAATCTTTCTGTACAAAATGTCCCAGAGCTCCCCGGATCAAGAAAGGCGTAGGCCAACACTTTTTTACTTCCTTTCATGACTTTCACTTGAACCGGAACAATGGGGCGTGCACACTCTCTACCGACCCCGGGAGTGAGACTTGAGCACTGCTAATGAAGGCCTCCTTTGGCGTCATAGCTACTTTGTTCAGATGCAAGATGGTGGGATGTCTCCCTTGACATTCCTCACATGTCATCCTTTTCTTGCAGTCTTTGCTCATGTGGCCCCTGACCAAGCATCCAAAACAGAAGCCCTTTTTCTTGAAAAAGTCTACTTTGTCATTGTGTGGCTGTGTCCTCAACTTGTGGCAATCCATAGTGGGGTGTTTGCCTTCACAGAACACACATATTGCATCGTAGGTAGGTGTGCTTTCGCTTTTGGATGGTTTGTCATTTGAACACATTTTTATTTCACCATCAGTCATAGCGGCTACTGATGTCGCAAAGCTCTTTGACTTTGGCTGTTTGTGCTCTGTAGCTGGTTTGACAACCCTTTCGTTGGGGTGCTCTCCTATATCGCCGAATAGGCGATATATATATATATATATATATATATATGTATACCCACACACACACACACACACACACACACACACACACACACACACACACATATGTATATGCTGTCTGTTGCAGGGCCAGAGGATGTGCTGAGCGGCAGGGATTTGAGTCCATCGGCTGGTGCATCGGGCAGTTGTGATTACGATGAGAAGCTGGCGGAGGCGTTGAGCCCGTCAGACGCTCCCAGACGCACGCTGCCTCGCTCCCTGTCTGTGGAACGTCTGTCTGACCTGGCACTGCTACTGGACGACCAGGGAAGACACCCACAGGTAGAACTGCTCCAACCCCACTGTTGATTTTGACATCAAATGTGGATGTGGTTTTCAGTGGTGGGGAAAGTGCTAAAATGTTTTACTTAAGTGCAAGTACCGATACTGCAATGTAGAAATACTCTGTTACAAGTAAAAGTCCGGAATTCAAAATGTAAGAGTAAGAGTACGTAAGTATTGGTATTGTGGTAAAGTGCATTAATCTGTGGGACTATTTGCCCTTGTTTAAGGAGAATTAAAGAGTCCAGGCATTCCTTCTCCTCAGTTGATTTTATTAAGGAGAGAAGATAATTACTTACATGGTTACAGCTTTCGTCAGGACAAGAGACAGAACTCCACTCAGAGTGGATATTTATACTCAGTGTGTGTGTACATGCATGCTGTTTTCTATAGGCATGTGCACGAGGTGTATGTGTTCTGATCCAGATGCCTAAATGTGTGTGTGTCCTGTGTGTGTGTGTGGGCATGTATGGATGTACTTCAGTGTGCACGTAGGTGTGTGGGTTACAAGTGCTGAGACTATGTGTGTAAATGTGTATGTGCTAAATTAAGTAGTTTGGTGTGTGTGTAAGTCCATTGTGAGAGTTGGTTAAAACAATATAGTGGTCAGCTAAGGTCAGATGTCCCCTGGATAATGGACATCTGGACCTCCTAACAGAATGTGCCCCTATCTCCTATGAAAGGGCTTAGGGTGTCTGTAACTAATCGGGAATGTCTCACTAGGCCAACTGGTATTCACTTTAAGGTTGACCACAGTAATCAATGGACTATGTCCACCAGGCCTTCACTAGTAATATGCATGGTTACATTGCAATGTGACTGCATTACAATATGGGTACTGGTAGATTAGTGTATAATGATATATGATATTATGTATGGATACATGTATGTAAGTACAAGGACCATGTGCTGTTTAAATGACTGTTCCTCACTAACCATCAGAGTTTTCTGTGTATGACATCCTGCGGGGGATGAGTGTCTCTAGGTCTGTTCTTTGTGTGGTTCAAATCAGGCCATGTGAGTCTTCATGTGTGTTCATCTCAAGTATTTCTAGACTATATGCTTATTCTAAGATACTACAGTCCCCCCTTGGAGGGCTCTACAAGTCCTCCATAAACGTGGGGACATAAAAACCATAGAACCTAAAGTAACACAAATCAAAAGGCATGAAAAGTTAACTAAACATCAGTATCAAAACACAAACAATAAAAACCTGCTACTCCTCATGTAGAGAAAGAACACATGTGTTAGGATCATCCAGACCCCCCTTGACAAACAAAAAACTGTAACACAAATAGGCTACACAGGTTTCAAAAGATAACTAAAATTACAATCTATAAAAACAGAAAATCACCATCAAACAATTAAGGACATACAAATTGCCATTTACTACGCGCATCAAAACACTAAAAAACTAAAGAATCGCCTAGATTAAAACGCACTATCAAACGATCTTCGTCTTCATCAGGGTCTCTGACGGACATCTGTCTTCATGAACGGAAAACCCGTCTCACAAGAAAAGATAGAGTAAAGTCAAGATAAAGCTGTAAAAGAGAAAAGGAGAGGAAAGAATTAAGAAGAAGTATGTCCAGGGGCTGAGGGGAGAGAGACATAGAGGGGCAATGGTGCTCCTCCTACTTTGAGTCTAATCGCCATTGTCCAGCTCCAAGGGGTAATGACACCCCTGTCTGTGGGAGGGCTGTGGCCTCCCCTCCCCTCTGTTACATTGTCTCCAGAAATGGGTGCGTTCCCCACATATATAACAAGGACCCTTAAGCTTCGGCATAACTGCCTTCTGTATGGCCAGTTTGACTTGATTCAGCTCCCTCAATGTCTCGAGATCCTGAGCCTTTTGATAGCTTTCTTTCTTGCGGATAAGATCTACCCAGTGGGCGACGTGACACGTATAAGTTGGCAAATCCATGCTGGCAAGGCCCACCACATTCTCAAGTCCGCTCCACACTGGTGGAGGCAAACCCTGCTCAATCTTGATCCGTACAAGCGCCTCCTCCAACAGATTTCGTCCGGGGTCATTCCCTGTCACGATTCCCCATCTACTATACGCTCTTGCTACAAAAGCACGGGGATTCTCTGTGTCTCCCAAAGGATCAAGGAGAATACTGTCAAGATGCACGTTGGTTGGGTAAAGACCTCTCAACGTACGCCACAGAAGACCTCTGTTTGCAGCGAAAAGTTCTGCGTCGTATACTTTAGTGTCAATGTATCTCTGAAGGCCTGCTCGAGTCAGAATATCATCTAACACATAAATGCCCACCAGCCGAGAGATCAATTTTTTAAAGTCCCCCATCGCTAACTGAGTGCTCACTGAAATTTCATCAAATTTAGAGATCCACAGATAAGCACCCTCCTGGAGTGGTGGAAGCTTGGCCACAATATCTGACATGTCTGTATGCGACAACGGCTCATAATCAAGTTGCTCACCCCTAATGATCACTGGCATTTGCTTAGTAGAGTTTGCATCCGGGCTCTTATCAGGCTGTCGTTCCAGCCCCTCCCACTGCTCAGTCTCACTCCTGCAGTCCGGTTCCCTAAACTTAGCTGTGGACAACATTGCAGCTATAATTTTATCCTGACGTTCTTTGAGTAACCCAGTCAACTTCTCACCTTCCTTGAAAAACAAGTCTAAGACTGCTACTTCTACTTCTCGCTTTTCTTTCCTAGCATCACCTTTCTTGCCCGTTTCCTGTCCTGCTTTGTACGTGTCGACAAGAACTTGCATCGTTTTAATAACGTCTGGATCAAAAGTGCCATATTGCGGCCATGGCTTGTCTAATCCAGGCCAGCGCTTATTCCACCTTTTGGAAATTTTGGAAATCCCTTTGAATAGGGGGTTATTCTGTTGTACAATCAACACAGGTGTCGTTGTGGGGGAAGGAGCTCGCGTTGGCTTGGCCCCCATCACTAATATCGATCAAGTATGCAAATAATATTGAATAATATATTTGATAGTTGTAGTAGACCCTTGTAGGTGCACTGTGCGTGGCCAGAACCCCAATAATAATAGTGTTATTTGTTCATATAGTTTTGAATCAATGTTGAAAAGCATTAATAAACTATATTGTCACCATTAAAGGTTCATACACAGACCACGAACAATTGTCAGTCCACAACGCTGCTTATTTTACAATAGTGTTCAGTCTATGTAGACTGCTGTTGAGAGCGTGAATATAGGGGTAATGAGTTACTCCAATTCAAATTACCATACTTTACTCTAAAGGTCGGCACTGAAACTACAAACTCACTGATGTCAAACAACAAGCTCATTTAGAATCAGGGTAGGACGTGTGATTTTAGGCTGTGGGGCAGAATTGTTCTGTCAGCTTTAACCCTAATGCTCAACCTTGGTTCATGATTCCTCGGCTGAAACACCACCCCTTGAAGGTGGGGGCCAACTTAAGACTGGACTAGTCCCCACAGCATTAATTAGCTACCAGCGGATCTGTGCTCAGACCACAGGGGCGCGACTCCCATGGTCACTGCGTGTTTTTAGGGAGGGCCTGTCAGCCGCCGCCTCCAGTCCTCACATAAACTCACAGTCACACTTAAAGGCCGGTGATTGTTTCAGTCCACACCAAAATACCCTCTGTCCAACAAGCTACTCCTTGTGATCACTTAAGACATCAGACTCAGAATACAATTACTATGTTCAACTCACTATTTTTCGTTACTATAGATAAGAACCTCACATAAGCCCTATAAGTGTTTCCCTCTTGCTCAACTGCACTTATCTTTATGTATTTGATAACTGTCCTCCTATAGTATGCGCTCTCCTAACATAATTATGGACCTTTCAACTTCTTGCTTCCAACTTATTATTTCACGCTTGTGCAAAATACACAACATTTGTGGATGCAGATCATTGCAGGTGATGGGCAAACCCCTCACAAACAATAATATGCATTATTATTTCCCTATGAAGCTCAAACGTTGCTCATATGTGCTCTACATTTTTTATTAGTCACTCACAATAATAATAATACACTATTTTATTAGACCTGTCACTCATCTTCTCTTGATTTTTGTCCCCCCTTGTAACTTTTACAAGCATCTCTCCCAAAAATAGTTTTCGTTGAGTACTACAGTTACATCTTCAAAAGTTGGTTTGTATCAGTAGCTCTATTATACATTCACTCACCAGGCATACCCATTCAATCTTCTCTCTCACTCATACATGATGTAATCATACACTGTCAAACATAACTTCATACACACAGGCA